>NC_141689.1:1928556526-1929126168 GCF_964263255.1 Lissotriton vulgaris | reverse complement strand
GTATTTTTGATGCTGTGCTGATTTCCTTTTTGCTGGTTTAGATGCTTTGGACACTCTGCCACTGCTGATCAGAGTCAGAGTGTAAGAGTTCCCTGTGTAAATTGTTATTATGATTGGATATACATGACTGGCATATTTGTATCACCAAAAAGTCCCTAGTAAAGTGCACTGGGTGTGCCAGGGCTGGTGATGACAAATGCTACTAGTGGGCCTGCAGCACTGATTGTGCCACCCACAGGAGTAGCCGCACAATTGTGTCTCAGGCCTGCCACCTCAGTGCCTGTGTGCAGTCTGTGAACCGTCATGTCCTCCTGGTCAGTGTCCCCACAGACCAGGCCTAACCCTTCCCTTTTTGTGCACATTGGTCATCCCTATAGAAGGCCCAAGGTACATCCTTGGGCAGGGTGCAGTGTATGTGAAAGGTAGAGCATGTACTTGTGCAGGTGACATGCTCTGGTAGTGAATTACAGCCATTTTTGTTTTTCAAAGCTGCAAGGCTATCTTGCTCCATAGGCTAACATGGGGGATGCTGGCTACAGTGGCTACCAGCATATCTTCCCATAGGAAAAAGATAAGACATAAAAGCCTAGAATCCCTGAACTCAGAATTTAATAACACACCTTTTAGGAAAGGTTATTTTCAAATCCTGTGTTTGAGAACAGCACTTTTAGAAAGTTGCTGTTCTCTTGTCTGCCCTTTGTGTGTGTCTTGGCCTGTTTGTGTATTGACTGTCTGGTTTGAGAGTGACAGGGGGTGGGGATCCCCCAGGATGCTGGCTGAGTCAGCCCTAGGCTAAATGATTGCATTTGCAACTTGAGTGGTGGGAGGAGATAGCACCTGGGCCTGCATAGGGCTGTGCTTGCCTTCCACAATGCTGGCTCCACCTCCTGCTGGGCGGCTGACAACCCTGCCCCTCACTCTGAAAGGAAAGGAGAAGCCAGGAAAAAAAGTTCTTAAGGAACACCCAGAACTGGTTCAAACCGGGCTCAGAGCCCTCCTGCACAAAGGGAACAAAGACTTTTAGGGGTATAAGTATAGGACCCCTGACTACAGAAAATTAGATCATCCTGGAATCAAGAAGGAACTTCTGCCAAGGAGAAAGCTGAAACTGAAGAAGGAAGATTTTCCAGCTGTTGCTATGCTGGATTGCCCTGCTGTTGCTTTGCTCCCAAGGAGAGGGGAAGGACTTGGCTTTGTGCTGTGTCCCCTTGCTTGAAGGAATATCCAAGGGCCTGACAAGACCTGGCTCCCTGTTTTTGAAGTCTCAGGAACAAAAGGACTTCACCCCCAGCTTCCCCATAGCTCTACTGAGAGAGTTCTGTCCTTCCCGGAGTGTGTGGCCCATGTGTGGTGCCTCTGGAAGTTGTACCTGTGTTGGGAAGCAGGAAATTACGCTTTAAAGACTTTCCTACAGAAACGTTATTACATCGCTCGCTGCGGAGCGCATCCCCGACAGTGCGAGGAAATTGCCGCCGCTACAAAGGCCAAGATCGCCGCAGCGCCTGTTGCCCCTGCCAGAGCCGTCGCATTCTTTGTTTGCGGGATGTACCAGACCGGTGCGGGAAGACTATCATCGCTGCGAGTGTCGTCGCAGAGCCTGTCGTCGCTGGGTGAGATCACTGCACCGCTTGCTTGCGGAACGCATCACGTCACTGCGAACATCGTCGCAGAGCCATCACATCGAGGAGCTATGAGAGAGAGATCACCGCTGGATCTTGCATCCTCACCCCAGAGATCAACGCAGCCCTTACGAGATGGTCGCATCGTGCCTTTGCGAGAACAAACTTCCTACGGAACCTACGCACCGGAATCCATGCAAGTGGCCTTCCTCCCCATACAGACCGGATTCGTCGCAACACGCACGCTGCCGCAGCGGGGTTGTCTCATCACTTCCCCAAGGTCTCAGGAGCAACACATTGCTTGTTTTCCACCGTACCAGCTTCTGCTTTTGGAACTTTTTCGCAACTAAAGGTACTGTTTGCTAAACGTGTCGCAACTGTGCACTTTTCACGCAACTGTGGATTATTTTACCGCAACCTAAAGAACTCTTTTGCAACCATATTCTTGAACTGTGTATGTTGGATTTTTGTCATTTTGGTCTTGTTTAGTTTCGATTAAATACCTTTATTTTTCTTAACTGTAGTGGAGTCAGTTTGTGGTGTTTTCACTGTGTTACTGTGAGTGTTGGAACAAATACTTTACACATTGCCTTCTGATTAGCCTTGACTGCTCGTGCCAAGCTACCTAGAGGGTGAGCAGGGGTTATCTCAGAGGGTTTCCTCCTTACCCTGACTAGAAGCAAGGGACCCTATTTGGACAGTGGTACCTACCTCTGCCAACTAGAGACCCCCAGTTCTAACAGGTTGCAAAAGAGTTATTAATGTTCTTTAGATTAGCGATAAAATTATCCACAGTTGCGTCACGTTTTAGCCGCAGTACCTTTGTTAGCAATAAAAAGTTTCAAGCACAGAAGCTGTAGCGGTGAAAAACAAGCAATGCGTTGCTCCTGAGACCCTGGGGAGGCGTTAGGGACAGCCCCGCTGCAGCAGCGGGTGTGTTGCTACAAATCCAATCTGTATGGGGAGGAAAGCCACTTGTATGGATTCTGGTGCATAGGTTCTGTAGGAAGTTTGTTCTTGCAAAGGCATGATGCAATGATTCTCGGGTGTTGCAGTGATCTCCGGAGCGACACTGCGCGGTCCAGTGGCGATCTTTCTTTCGCAGCTCCTCGATGCGATGGCTCTGCGACGGTTCTCGCAGGGACGTGATGCGATGATTTCACCCAGCGATGACAGGCTCTGCGAAGATGTTTGCAGCGGCAGAAATCTTCCCGCTAACGAAGGGTGCAACGTCTTCAGGCAGCGGTGATAGGCGCTGCGACGATCTCGGTCTTCGTAGCGGTGTGAATTTTCTCGCTTGCCCGGGATTACGATAAATTTTCTGTAGCAAAGTCTTTAAAAGCTTGATTTCCAGCTCCCCAACACAGGTACAACTTCCAGAGGCACCACACATGGGCCAAGCACTCCAGGAAGGACTGAGTTCTCTCAGCAGAGCTCAGGGAAGCTGGGGGTGAAGTCCTTTTGTTCCTGGGACTTCAAAAACAGGAATTTAGCTCTTTTCAGGCCCTTGGAGATTCCTTCAAGCACGCGGACATAGCACAAAGCAAAGTCCTTCCTCTTTCCTTGGCAGCAAAGCAGCAACAGGGCAATCCAGCATCATACAGCAGGACAGTCTTCCTTCCTCTGTTTCAGCTTTCTCCTTGGCAGAGGTTCCTTCTTGATTCCAGGATGATCTAAATTTCTGGTGTCAGGGGTCCTGTACTTATACCCCTAAAAGTCTTTGTTCTCTTTGTGCAAATGGGCTCTGAGCCTGGTCAGAACCAGTTCTGGGTGTTCCTTGAGCACTTTGTTTTCCTGGCTTCTCCTTTCCTTTCAGAGTTAGGGGCAGGGTCGTCAGCCGCCCAGCAGGATGTAGAGCCAGCATTGTGGAAGGCAGGCACAGCCCTATTCAGGCCCAGGTGCTATCTAGGCATGGGCGGATTTTGCGGATTGGCAATCCGCGGATTTGCGAATTTGCGGATTGCGAAAATCCGCAAAATCCGCGAATCCTCGCGGATTTTTTTTTTGTGTTCGCACGGGTTTCTGCAAGTTCGCGAGGGTTTTGTACAATTTCGCAAATTGCGAAATTGTACAAAACGCTTGCGAACTTGCAGAAACCCGTGCGAACACAATGTGCCTACTCATGTATGTGCCTCTTGTGTGTATAAAAGGTCAGAGAAAGATCAGTTCAGCAGATGAAGAGAAAGAAGCTCCTGGTCACAGGAACAGCACGGGTATTGCGCTCGTGAAAGTCAAGGATGCAAAGTCTATCCAGCATCACAGCTGATTTTCCACGGTAGATTTGGGAAGAAGGCACACCTGTCCAGCCTCGACGACGCTCACGATTGTTTTTGGGCTAATGAATGAGTCACTGAATTTGAGCATCAACTAGTTCGAGCGACCATGTGTGTGTTACTATGCAATCAACCCGAAGGGCGCAGGGGTCCCTTGAGTGAGCTGTAACTATTTTACAATGGCGCCAGCAAGCTGCCAGCGCCGTTGTAAAATAGTTACAAAGTTAGCTTGCACAGGAAGCACCTAGATAAAATAAAGCAGCACCTGCTTCGTTTTATCTAGTGGTTCCTGTGCAAGCTAACTTTGTAACTATTTTACAACGGCGCTGGCAGCTTGCTGGCGCCATTGTAAAATAGTTACATGAGTGGGGGTTCAACTTTTGAACCCGTTACGTCCGCGGATTTTTTTTTGCGGATTTTGCGGGAAATCCGCAAAATTCGCGGATTGCGGATTTCCCAAAAATCCGCAAAATCCGCGGGCGTAACGGATTTCCCGCTCACCCCTAGTGCTATCTCCTCCCACCACTCAAGTTGCAAATGCAGTCATTCAGCCCAGGGCTGACCCAGCAAGCCTCCTTGGGGCTCCCCAGCCCCTGTCACTCTCAAACCAGACAGTCAATTCACAAACAGGCAAAGGCCCACAGAAAGGTCAGACAAGAAAACAACTACTTTCTAAAGTGCTGTTCTCAAACACAGGATTTAAAAACAACCTTTCCTAAAAGATGTGTTATTAAATTCTGAGTTCGGGGATACAAGACTTTTAAGTCCTATCTTGTTCCATTGAGAAGATATGCTGGTAACCACTGTAGCCAGCAATGCCCGTGATAGCCTATGGAGCAAGATAGCCTTGCAGCAGTAAAAAACTAAAATGGCTGTAATTCACTACCAGAGCATGTCACCTGCACAAGTACATGCTCTACCTTTCACATGCACCGCACCCTGCCCAAGGGGTACCTTGGGCCTTCCATTATGAAATTTTAAAAATGTCCTTATCCAAGACTTGCCCGAATATTCAGTCTGACCCCACTGAAGCAGTGGGGCAGTATCTCAACTGGGTAGGCAATGCGGTGGACATGCATGCTCCACTAAAAACCACATCAAAAAACAGAAAGGTGCCTTCAGCACCGTGGTACTCAGAGACCCTTAGAAAGCAAAAACAGATCTGCAGGAACCAGGAAAGAACGTGGCGCAAGACATATGACAACATAAGCAAAGCCAAGTATAAAGATGAACTCACCATCTACAAAAAAATGATTCAGGAGGAAAAAAAGAACTACTTTGAGCAACAAATTAATAAGTCAAAAAATTTGAGTCGACAACTGTTTGAAGTAGTTAAGACTCTGGCAGGGAAAGCGGCAGATCTGAATCCTCCCCACTCTCAGGAATTCTGCAATAATCTAGCAGGTTTCTTCTTCTCAAAAGTAAACGATATATATGCAGAATTTTCGGTCACTACACCTAGCACCAGTATACATCCTAAATTACCCAAAAATAGCCCGCATTGTTCGTTTACTAGATTCAGGGATATGACGAATCAGGAAATAGAAGATCTCATGAGACAGGTAAAAACAGGCTCATCCCTAGATCCCTGCCCCCCTAAAATCTTCATCCCAGTAATTGATGTGGTGAGCAAAGTCATTACTCCCATTTGCAACGCCATGTTTCAATCTGGGATTTTCCCAGATAAGTTAAAAAACACGCTGCTGAAACCTCTACTGAAAAAAACTGGTCTAGATAAAACAACTCTCAAAAACTACAGACCCATTGCCAGCTTGCCTTACCTGGCTAAAATAGTGGAAAAAGCAATGAATATCCAATTAGCTGAATACATTGAACAAAATAACCTCCTGGTTGAGTCGCAGTTTGGGTTCCGGAAACTTCATGGAACGGAGACTGCCCTCATTAAGGCTGCCGATGATATCCGAACCATTAGGGACCTAGGAGGAACAGCTATATTGGTCCTGCTGGATCTCTCGGCGGCCTTCGACACGGTCAATCATGCTGTCCTGATTGACCGTGTCGAGGACATGGGCATTTGCTCAAAGGCCAAGGAGCTTTTGGCTTCATTTCTTTCCAACAGAACGCAGGCAGTGACTCTGGGCGCATTTCAATCCACTGAGCTCGCCCTCCCATGTGGCGTCCCGCAAGGCTCATCCCTAAGTCCGACACTTTTCAACATCTATGTGTCGGACTTAGCAAGGGTGATTAAGAACTACCGGATGAGCCTTACCTCATACGCTGACGACACCCAACTGGTGATCGCAATTAAGAATGATGGTGAGGAAGTTGCCGCCAGGTTCCAAGAAGGCATGCTTGCCATCAAGGACTGGATGTCTGAGAACTGCTTGCGCCTCAACTAGGAGAAAACCGAGGTAATGATCTTTGGAAAACTATCGCCGCAATGGTCCACTCTTTGGTGGCCGACCCCTCTCGGAGCCCCCCCAGAACCTGTGCAAAAGGTCAGGAATTTAGGAATCATATTCGACGACAACCTTAATCTTTCCAACCATGCCAACCAGGTTGCGTCGTCTGCCTTCCACAAGCTTAAGATCATTAGAAAAATCCTGCCCTATCTTCCGGAGAGTACTGGGAAAACAGTGGTGAGTTCCTTGGTACTCTCAACACTTGATTACTGTAATGGATTGTTTGTAAATGCCCAGGCACGGGTGGTGGCCAAACTGCAGCTTATACAAAATGCTGCCGCAGGGCTACTAGCTGGCATTCCTAAGTTTCAGTCCACCAGGCAAGCGATAAGGAATTACCACTGGTTAACAGTGAGAAATCGCATTAGATTCAAAACCTTGTGTCTCACCTATAAAGCCCTCAAGGGTCTTGGACCAGCATTTCTCAAACAGAAACTTTGCTACTATTTACCAAAAAGATCCTTACGCTCCGAACAGAGACATCTACTGGCAGTGCCACGCACTAGGACGGTGACATGGGGCGACAGAAGCTTTACCAACGCTGCTGCCAAACTGTGGAACACGCTTCCAAAGGAAATAAAATTGGCACCATCGCTACTGCAATTTAGGAAATTGATAAAAACCTGGTTATTTGACCAATAAACTGCTCAGGACAACACTTTTTATGGTAGATATATGTCCAATCTGGGATCTTCAGTAAAGTTATAGCGCCAAGACACCCACGGGTATAAGCTGCGCTTTATAAATTTTTAAAAATAAATAAGGGTGACCAATGTGCACAGAAGGGGAAGGGTTATGCCTGGTCAGTGGGGACACTGACCAGGAGGACATGGCAGTTCACAGACTGCACACAGGCACCGCGATGGAAGACCTGAACAACTATTTTAGGGCTACTCATGTGGTTGGCACAATCAGTGCTGCAGGCCCACTAGTAGCATTTGTCATCACCAGCCCTGGCACACCCAGTGCACTATACTAGGGACTTTTTGGTGATACAAATATGCCAATCAGGTATATCCAATCACAATAACAATTCACACAGAGAGCATATGCACTTTAGCACTGATCAGCAGTGGTAAAGCGCGCAGAGTCCTATTGCCAACAGCCACAGGTCAGGAAAAATAAGGGAGAAAGAAGCAAAAAGTTTGGGGATAACCCTGCAAGAAGGGCCAGTTCCAACAAGGGGCATAACTGCCTTGAATATCTACGATACTTTATCGTTACGACTAATACCAATATATGTCAGTTTGACAATGAAGGGACCCACAAACAAGTCCTCCCTTGTTTTAGTAAATAATATCAGTTCCTGTAAACAGGTTATACAAGTATATTTACCGTGAATCATGCAAAACCGTTATCTTTAGAACCCATAAGATTAACAATTACGTTTTGTCTCGAGAAAGATATTCTTGTTTGTTCGGAACCTATGGGCATAATTATCCTTAACATCTAAATACTGTATCGTTGTGATTGATACCAATATGTGTCACTTCTGACAATGAAGAGATCTACGAACAAGTCCCCCTTTCTTGCAAATAATATCAGTTCCTGTAAACAGGTTATTCTGATACATAAACTTAACATCATGATTATTTATTGATGGAACATGCTTCTTGAATTTATTAAAAATAACAACCATCAATGGTTTTATTATTCAATAGTGAAACTTCTAACAATTGCTGATATCAGCACTTTATGAAACCTATAAAACTGACACTGTGTTCCTCGTTATAGGTGCTCATGTGCTATTGAATACCTTTGGTACGAAATAAACTCTGGATAGATCTTTCTGATTGATCTTGCGCAGATTAAATTAATTTTGGAAAACTAAAAGATAAATTATCTTTGGCATTACCCCCAGAGTAAGTGTCATATTCATCTTTTTTCGTCACCTTACTTTCTTCTTCTATTGGGATTGGGACATAAAAACTTTCACTACTATTGATCTCTAATTTTTTTTAAAGTCTCTCTTTTCCGTGTCTACACTGGTGTTATTTCAGACAATTAAAATAAAATATTATATTCGTCTCTGTGTTTTAATAGGGGTCAACCACATTTTTAAACTTACTTAGTCCTGAAGATGGTCTAGCGGACGACAGCGCGATAGACCGAAACATCGATCACGACACATATCTCCTGTTAAAATGATATTATAGGCAATTTTAATTTGTATAAATTAATTGGATTGTCTATTCTGTATTGATTTGAGAAAAGGTGTCCACAATTGTGACTGAGAAATGTGTGAAATGTATATACAACTATAATTTCCTGCTGCATTGTGTGTATACTGATTGTGTACCCTTTTATGTTATCTTTTGAAATTAGACAAATTCAATTTTCTAAATATATACACCCGTGTCTTTGATATATTTTCATACTTTAAAGTGATAGAAAAAGCAGTTATTTTTTTCAATTCATGCATTAATTGATGATATTTAAGTTCATTATAAGAAATCATTTTGCAAGTAATACACTAACAACTTGCCTCAAGTTAAGAACAACAATTAAATTCCAAATACTCTAGATTAAATAAATCCCCTGTAGGCACATCTACTCGATTATACCATATTGCCCAAGCCTCCAAGGGTAGATTGGGTTTCCCATTGTTACTTACATTGGATATACAAATCCAGCACTGCCATCTCCACCTCAAATAACAGGGCCCAGGGCTGTACCTCTTCATGGCGCCTTCTTCTGTATGGAAGGCAGCTCCTTGTTGTGGGCATTTTTGAGGCAATCTTATCTGCCATCATGTGTGGGGTTGGGGTTGAAGCGAGAAACCTGTAGAAAGAGCAATATGAGGGAAGGAAGTAACACAAATAGAAAGGAAGTAAAGTGAAAAAATGTAGTACAAAAAACCCACCAAAAAGCTGAAAAAAATTTAAAATACCGACTCAGAAACAGAAATGGTAAGATGACACGTAAGAAAGATGGATTTTTTTTTAGAGATATCCATGCCCATGCACGACCCTATGGTGCAGTTTGTGTGATATTTCTGCCCAAAAATACAATTTGCGATGCCCTACGGCAGAAACACCAAGTGAACAGGAGGGACAAGGAACTCAGCCCACTTCTGGAGCTCCACATAGACGAGCAGAGTTTTTTGCCACTTTGCAGAGATTTTTCCCACTGCTACCTGAACTCCACCCACCCTTTACCCTTACATACAGACCTCCAGGACCACAAACCAGACTCAGCAAACCCTTCACCAATTTCATTACTCTGCTTACCATCAACTCCATTTACTACATCCTTCTAAGAGACCTTAACTTACACCTACACAACGCCACCGACACCAACTCCACCGACCTCCTGGAAAAACTACACAACATCAGCCATACGCAGCTAGTCACTGACCCCATGCACAATGCAGGAAATACACTAAACTCCATCTTCACATCAAGTAACAGAATCAAATATAGCCATACTTCAGACATCACCTGCTAAGACAACTCCATAGTACAGATCACCATAGCCTGAATCACCTGCACCCTCCCCAACAATCACAGCACTGCATTCCGTAACTGGTCTAAGGTCACCCAGCAACAATGGACTGACGCCCTCATCCATGACACAGCCAGAAGATATCACCAACTTGGACCATGCAGTACAGAACTTCCACAACTAGATCACCAACACAGCCAACAGAGTAGCCCTAACCAAGCCTGCCAAAATGCACAGACCATTCAAACAAGCCATCTGGAACACACCAAAACTCAGCATGTTAAACCACGGTTGCAAACAACTACAAAGAAATGGTGCACTAGCAGGAATCACACTGACAGAGCCAAGTTCAAATCAGCTCTTAACAACTATCACTGACAGATCAAAGCCGCACAAAAAACAATCCTTTACCCATCAGATCAACACTAATGCCAAACAATCTAAGGAACTCTTCACCATCCTCAGAGGGTTCTTCTGCCCGTCAGCCACCAAAACCCCCATACCATCTTCATAGATACTCTAACACACCCTCGCTGACCACTTCCACAAGATAGCAACCATCTATAAAAAGTTCGATCCCCAACCCTCTGACCCCCTCAGTCTCCAATCGACCACCACCCAACCACCTGCTCTTCACTTGGAAACAGCTCAGTACACAGGATACAACCACCATTATGGATTCCATGCACTCAGGGCTACCCACGGACCCCAGCCGTCACTGAATCTTCAACCTTGAAAGAGATTAGATCAACTGCCAACTCTTACCTGATGCCTTGAAACGCACCAAGGTCAGACCTTCCTCAAGAATCCCTTGGAAGACCCTAATGAACTAAAGAACCACTGTCCCATCTCACTTCTCCAATTCCCAACCAAAGTTCTGGGAAAGGACATCAACCTTCAACTTGCCGAACACCTGTATAGTAATAACCTACTGGAACCCTCCCAAGCAGGCTTCCAAACCAACCACAGACCTGAGACAGCCCTGATTGCCGCAACTGATGACACCCACACCCTATTCAACAGAGGAAAATCCACCTCCCTGATTCTCCTTAACACTCCCCAGCCTTGGACACAGCCTCCCACCAGACACTCATGAACTGACCACACCAGATTTGTATAACAGACAATGCGCTCAGATGGATGGCATCCTTTCTTAAGGGAGCTCACCAAGAGAGTCCAACTCTTTCCTTTCATATTTTATGCAAAGCACAACATCTGTGGTGTGCTCAAAGACTCATCCCTGGTCCAAACCTCTTCAACGTCTACATGAAAGAGCTTGCACACATTGTCAGATCGCACAACATCAATATCATCACCTACACCAACCACACCCAGCTCGTCCTTATGCTCTTAGCCGACAGCACCTCGGCAAAGACAAACTTCCACAACTGTATGGAAAATATCTTAGCATGGACGAAGGACAACTGCCTCAGCTCAGCACAGACAAAACAGAAGTCCACATCTTCGTCAAACACACCACCCTCTGAAATGACTCCTGGTGGCTGTCACAATTCAGACCATCTCCCATGCCAAAAATCCATGCCCACAACCACGGCTTGATCCTTGACACAGAACTCTCAATGAAATGTCAGGTCAATGCCATCTCCTCAGCCTGCTTCCACAAACTGCGCATGCTCTGCAAAATCTTCAATTGGCTTCCTATTAACACCAGAAAGTCAATAACGTAGGCCCTCATTACCAGCAGACTAGACTACAGCAATGCACTCTATGCAGGCACTACTACCAGCATCATACAAGGACTAAAGATGATTCAGAACGCAGCTGCCAGACTTATCCTCAACCTGCATGAGAGAACCTACATCACCCAGCACTCCACTGGCTCCTGGTCCAGACGAGATTTCAGTTTAACCTCCTAACACACAGCTACAAAGCCCTCCATGACCAAGGACCCGCCTTCATCAACCACTGTTTGCATTTTCACCAACCCCCCAGGAACCTCTGCTCCGCGCACCTCTACTGCGAACAGCACACACGCATGTGTTACTGCCATGCCAGGAGATGCTCCTTCTCCCATCTTCTCCCCAAAGCCTGGAACACCCTACCCTTCCACCTAGCTTTTCTACTGAGACCTTCAGCCAGTGGCTGGATACCCTCTCCAGTGACAAGCCACGCTTTACAAATGCGTCTTGATTGGCTTGATTGATTAAAGTCTCACAAAAGTACAATCTTGACATCCACAAAGCCCTGCAGTAGTACCAGAAGTGCATGTAGAAACAATACCTCATGGTTAGAAATGGGGGCGCAAATTGATGCAAAAGTGTGCATCTTGCTGGCAATGTGCCCCTTCACCCGTACCACCAGACCTTCTTTGTCAGTTTTAAGGCCTTCAGATTGAAATTTCAGCAAGGAGTGGAAGAGAAACATCACCCTGTTTTGTTTGGTAGAGGCAGATGATTTGTACATTAAAGGATATGCTCTGTGTCTAAACCTATGGTTCCCGCTACGCTTGAGGTGGATCTCCTGTATGGCTACTATATCATGGCACAGATCTAAACGGTATTTCTAGAGCTTCTGTCATTTGGCTGAGTAGTTAAGCCCCTTAGTCTTCCATGTTAGAGTAGTGACCACCAAGAATTTTCAATAACCAGACTCTATGCTAGTGACCCCCCACCTGATGTGTCATCCATCTCCACCTTCGTCACGTCCCCCACCAGCGAGGACTGAAACATGGACCCGAAAGTCATCTCCTGCGCCTGTACCACAAGCAAGAACAATCTGTGAAACATAATAAAAACATTCAGGGTTTAGTACCCCAACAAGATTTCAACAATAAGCATAGATTTAGACATAAAGGTCAGAATCCGCTACAACATTCCAAATAATCTGTACCTTATACCAGGTGCATTGGCATCACTCAGTCAAATATGACAATAGTAGAGCGCCTACCATCTAGCCATCAAGCAAGAAACTGCAGAAGGGGGTCCAGTCCTGCAAAGAAAAACAAGAGCCCCATCCCAAAGAAGGGGTACAGCCCACCAGAAATACATAACCAGCTTTAAGTAGCTGTTAGACCTGGCATCATTTGCGTGAGTCTCCCTCCCATTTTTTCTGATTGCCTCCTCTGTTTTTGATATGTGTTGCTGGTTATATGCTTTGGGCACCGTGCCACTGCTATTCAGTGCCACAGTGCAAGTGCTCCCTATGTTAAATTGATGTAGTAATCAGTGACTCCATGATTGGGTTATTTGATTTACCTGTCAGACCCTAGTACAGTGCGCCATGTGTGCTCAGGGTTTGTAAATCAAATGCTGCTGGTGGGCTTGCAGCACTGGTTGTGCCACTCACAGAAGCAGCTTGTAAAATGTGTCGCAGGCCTGCCGTTGCAGAGCGTATGTGCAGTCTAGTACTGCCATGCTGACTTGGCAAGTGCACCTACTTGCCAGTCCCTAAACCTTCCCTTTTCTTCATATCAGACACCCCTATGGCAGGCCAAAGGGCAGGCTGCATTTTAAGGATAAGGTAGGACATGCCCTGTATAGTGTGGCATGTCCTAATAGTGAATTACAGACATTTTCGTTTTTCACTATTGCAAGGCTACGTGTTCTCCATAGGCCAGAATGGGCAGTTTGATTATTACATCACATAATCCTAAGTGACTCAGAGAACATTGTGGCAATTCAAATTTAGTATGCCTGAACTCAGAATGATAAAATACATCTTTTAGTAAAGTTGGTTTTAACATTCTATGTTGGAAAATACCACTTTTAGAAAGTAGATATTTTTTGCCTAACTATCCAAGCCTGCCTCTGCTAGGTTGTGTATTCCTTGTCTGGAGTTTGAGTGACAGGGGCTGGGGGATTCCAGGAGACAGGTTGAGTCAGCACAGTGATGAATAGAGAGATCAGCATCTAGATGGGTGGGAGGAGTTGCACCTGGGACCTGAATAGGGCTGTGCCTTCCCTCCAAAATGCTGGCTCCACCTCCTGTGGTTTGTCTGATGTTTCTGCCCTGAACTGTAAAAGGAATTTACCTGAACTGGTTTGGACTAGCCAAAGGCCTCTCTGCCTTCAGAGAACAAAGAGAAAATAAGTATAAATATTGGTACCGAGACCCAAGAACTTTAGATCTCTTCTGGCACAAGACAAACCTTTGGCCAAGGAGAAAATCCAAGGAAACTTTAGGAGTTTGGGCTACCTCTCTGCCAGTGTGCTGTTTGCTGGGTTGGCCTGCATTGGTTTCTCTATTGCCAAGGAAAGGAGAAGGAACTTTCAAAGTACTTTCACCATCTTGCAGAATATTACTCCAAGGGCTTGAACTTGTGCTTGCCTCCTGCTGAAGTCTTAGGGACAAACGACTACACCTCCAGCTCCCCTCAGAGCAGCAGCAGTCGGTAATGGGAGTACCTGACGAGCAGTGGGGAGGGGGAGGGGCAGGGTGGGGGGCAGGAAACCATGGATTACGGAGGTTTACAGGTAAGTAAACGTATAAATAAATAAAACAAATTTCATTGCATGCACTGCATCACATTTGGGGATGCAGTGCATGCAACGAATATCGTTTTATTTATTTAAAGTTTACTTACCTGTAAACCTCCGTAATCCCTAGTTGGTTACCCCCCTTCCTTCCCCTCCCCTCCACACATCACTGCCCGGCAGGTACTCCCACCACCAACCGCAGCTGCCTCAGAGTTTCCTTGCTGCGAATTCTGTCTCCAAAAGCCTGCGGGTGGCTGGGAGCTGGAAGCACGACGCATCGAGAGAAGCGTGTCGCAGTCGCAGCTGTTGCCATTGCACCGCCGGAGAAGCGTGTTGCCGCCGCAGAGGTGGCCTCCGCATCACCAGAGAAGCGTGCCTTCATCAAAGCTGTTACCCGACGCATCACCGGAGAAGCATGTCGCCGCTGCAAGGTCACCGTTGCATCACCGGAGAAGCGTGTCGCAAGGCCTGTTGCGGTTCCAAAGCTACGGAGTTGGCCGGATGGCCGCCGGGCATGCACATATCGTCTTCATGTCATCACATCAAGGGCGCCATCTTATCGCATTGCACCAGGATTGTCACATCGCATCAAGGCTAAGCATGAGCGGATTTTGCGGATTGGCAATCCGCGAATTTGCGGATTTGCAAACTCGCAATCCGCAAAATCCGCGAATTCCCGCGAATTTGCGGATTTTTTTTTTTTTGTGTTCGCCCGTGTTTCTGCCAGTTCGCGAGGGTTTTTACAATTTCGCAATTTGCGAACTTACCTGTCGGGTCGCAAGTTTTGCGAACTTGTTGTTTCTACGTGTCCAACCTGTTTGGGACACTCTTCTTCATCACTGCCACTCTCTGTCACCACTGCCACTCTCTGACTACTCATGCCACCCTCTGGCCCACCCATGCCACCCTCTGTTTCATCACCACACCCTCTGGTTGTCCAGTGTACATTATTTTTGGCAAAGCAAAGCACACCTTCCCTGCCTCAAGTGACCTGAATTAATTTGGGGCTGATTAATGTGTCACAGAATATTTTTTTAGCTGGCACCTGCTTCCTTAGTGCGCCCTGATTAGTGATCTTTTGCACTTGCTAAGTGCTTTCATTGTTGCAAAATTAGTTACAACACCTGCCCTGCCCCAACTGACAATAATGAATTAGGGGCTGATTAATGGATTTTAACTTCCAGCCTGGCTCCTGCTTGTCTCCCTTAGCTGTAATTCAGGACCTTTGTGGCATATGTGTAACTATTCTGAGGTTCAGAGCAGGGTCACATAATAGTTGCAACTGGCAACTGAACTCTGGAGGGGCCCCTCAGGAAGCACTACAGGAAATGGCTACTAATGATGAGCCTGAACTTTTGAACCTGGTAAGTAGTTACTTTCAGTTTTGCTAAAATCGTATTTCTGCAATTTCGCACTTATTCGCGGGGCGCGAACTCACGCGAACAGTGCGAGCAGTGCGAGCAAAATCCGCTGCTCGCGGATTTGCGGATTTTTCAGGAAATTCGCAAATCTTGCGGATTGCGGATTTCCCGAAAATCCGCAAAAACCGCGAGCGGAACGGATTTTCCGCCCATGCCTAATCAAGGCGCCATTTTCCGCATCGCAACCGGGCCGCAGGCCGAGAATCTACGCATCACCTCCACTCCGGGACGGATCAAGATGCATCCCCTACTCTGGGCAAGCATTGAGGTGCGACGCATTGTCTCCCCCCAAGCACAAAACTGACACATCTCCCACTCTGCGAGCCTTGTGGTTTTTTTGTGTTACGCATCCAGGTACTTTTGTGAGAACTGTGTTGCATTTATCACCATTTGAACTGAGTAACTTCTACCATTTTAAGTCAATTTTGAGTACAGTATTGTGGATTTTTGTCGTTTGTGGTCTTGTGTTAAGTCTATATAAAGAATACTTATTTTTATAAAACCTGTGTTGTGTCCATTTGTAGTGTTTTCACTCTATTACTGTGTGTATTCACAAATGCTTAAATGCTTAACACACTGCCTGTGAGATAAGCCTTCCTGCTCGTGCCAAGCTACCAAGGGGGTTATCTAGGAGTGTAATCCCCTTATCCTGACTTAGTAGCAAGGGTCCCTATTTGGACAAAGGTGTATACCCTTGACAACTAGAGACCCCTAGTTCTATCAGTCGCCTATTCATGGGCTTGGATAAACCTGTTTAACATCCCATTCCCCCTACTAAATTTCCTTGTCTAACTCCAGCTCACCTCTTTCTTTGACTACTGAGACGCCCTATGTCAGCCATCATCTGCCATCTGTGCTGGGGGCGGCACTTCTGAACGCCTTTCTGACTCCCTTCTCAGGCTCAGGCTCACCGTTCCCACCTAAGCTGCCGCCTCCATTAGTTCCGTAAAAGGGTGAGATTTTTTCTGGAATTAGGAAGAGAGACCAATCGGGTATGTCCACATGTACTTGATGTGCGCTTGACAAACCTTATCAGTGATGGGCCGGAATAGCATATGACGGGCCAGCGTTGCTAGGGTCATATCTTGATTAAAATGTGCACGTGGCTCCCTGGAATAAGACCTCATCAACTTTCCGTGAAGACTGCAGAACTGAGTCCTTCACCTTAACCCCTCGGGCACGGCCGCGATTCTGCTCCTGTGCGGGCGATTTAGAGAGTGGGCGGGTTCATGACCACCCCTAGCCATCATCAGCACACGCCCACCGTGATGCATGACGGCCGTCATCAGCATGGAAGGGGTTAAAGGAATGCAGTTTCACCAATACAATAAGGTGGTGCTTCCCTCCATTGGGTGCCAGCGACCCCACTTGATGGACTCCGTCAGGCTTTAACTTGCATATATATTGTCCTGTCTCGATCTGTTTTCTAGGACTTGCCACTTCAAGACAGAGTCCTGCAACTGTGTCTAGAGGAGGATAGTCAAGCTTTTAATCTGGCCCACACGGCTTTCCAGCCCTTGCATTTTGGTCTCCAGATCCAGAGATCAGGTGCCCACTGAGTCCACATCTCTTTACAGGGAGGTCAGGCAATTGTGGATATTGGTTCTGAGGACATCTAGGGAGGATGCTAGATCAGCTTTCAGTTCTTTACGTATCTCCCATTTGAAGTCTTGTCGAGAGGATAATGGGTCTTCCTTTGTGAGTGCCATAGTGTCAGTTGTGTGGGTGATTGGGTGTGTGTTCCTCGCCTTCACTGCTGCAAAGTAGCTTGACACTCGGTTGGCCTGTACCCTTTTCAGAGGCATAAAGGCAAGAAACAGGCACTAGAGCAAAGGTGTAAAAACTTAGGCTCTCAGGCAGGTCTTTTATAAGTGCTTTGTAGTTGCCCTCTGTATAGGTATTAAGCGTGAGAGGTGCAACGTAGTCCCTACCGGTCGAACCATCCCCGCCAACCATTGGTCACTGCACAATCAGTACAACGGTAGTCTTGGCCCAGGATGTGCAGGTATGCAAAGCACCTCCCCTCTTTGGGAAGAGCCAAAGGGCAGCCCCCACTGGCTCCAGACCTACCTTCCCTCAAGGTCAATCCCAAGCCCAGCAGTACACTGCAGCAGGGACTTCAGAGCAGATATACACTGGGCTATTGGGCCCAGATGTGAGCCGGTGCAGATTGTAAGGCTATGGTAGGAGGAGCCCAATATTAACCTGTTAGTTTCAGAGGCCTCTGGTAAGATGGGGAGCGGCAGCATGTTCATGGCCTTGCCATAAATTATTCAGATAGGTCTCACTCTCTCAGCACCTGACGCACTCATCATGATGGAGTCAGGCATCAGGGGAATTAACTGTAAATCTGCCGACCAGTGATTACTTCACCATCCTCTTTATTGTCAGTAATGGCCTCTCTGATTAATCCCAGCAAGGACAGAGGAGCAATCGCAAATTGGCCGTATTTCCCTACCTATGTAGTTACTGCCACTATTGTCATCTGGCTGCTAGGTGAGGTGGTCTCCTCAACCCTGCAAGGCCATTCCCCTTGTAGGACCAGGGGCACTGGATGTTCCCCTTTGGCTGCTCTCACACTACTTTACTGGGGTTTCTTGAATACCTCTGGGAGGGAGCACTCAGGCATGGTGGTCTCCCTCACTATGCCCTCTGAGTCTTTGGATGGGTCTTGCCTCGGTCTCCAGACCTCACAATTTTCTCACTTAGATCTTGGTGGTCCTCAAATCACTCTGGGATCAGAAACTGGCCCTCAGCGCCCCCACTGTCTGTCATGCCCCCTCTCCAGTCTTTTTTCAGGTGTTCTTACAATGCTGTTCTCATCTTTATCAGTAGTGCTTAATTAGTAAAAAAACAAGTACCAAGTACCTTCTCTGTTCACCACTGTAGCTTGCACCATCAATTGTCCCTGCCAGTAATGCTTCTGCCACTACCCGCACAAGGATGGCCTGGGCAGTTGGTATGTTTAGATTTGTTATGTATATTGCACTCAGGTGTTGTGGTCACCTCAGATTTAGACATACACTGCCACCATGTGGTCACTATCAAAAATGTTGTGGCTGAGCATTAGGTGCTGGTGCCGAGCACTGGCTCAAATTAGCACTTGCTATAAACTACTGTGTTTGGGGGAAAAATAGGGACATATTTATTCTTCACTTTTTAGCAACGTTCTGGTGGTGATATCGTCTTCTCCTTATTGACAAAGCTACCTTAAGCCACTTAATGCCGCCTTGTAAATAAGGCTCCATTTCATGCTTCACTTAGCATGAAAGGGGACTGCAATGGGTGTTGCAGTGGGCGTTCCATTGCAACACCCATTGCTTTTTGACGCTGCCATATACTAACAAGGCTGAGGCAATGCCAAAAACTAAGACCATGGAATGCCTGTTCTTTGACTGGCGATACAAGGAGAAATTATTAATTTCTCCTTCTTTTTTGCTCTTTACATGTGTGCTGCTTTCAAGATTGTTCATGTGTGGTAAGGTGTCCCTTCCTGAACTTAAACAATAGCCCCTGAAGCGCAGGCACCCTTGCAAGATTGAGCATGGCTACCTGCGCTGGTGCTAGGCAGCTTCATTTGCACCAGCGCTAGAGGAAACAAAGGGGTGCTCAGTATTTTTGTAAATATGCTGCATGCCTTCATTTTAAAAAAGTTGGAGCGCAGCGTTGCCAATTTTGGCGTAACACCGTGCTCCAACATTTTTTTGTAATTAGCTCTTTAACCTTCTAAATTGATAAAAGAGAAACGCCATTTTTCATGGGCTAACCTGCAGAAAAAAACGATGGGGCATATTACCAAGCAATAGCGATAATTATCGCTATTGCTTGGTTAGAGACAAAAATTTACCGCAGCGCTGCAGCGATTTTTACCGCAAATAAACCTTGGTATTACCAAGGTTTAACGCTAATGCGGTAAAAATCGCCGCAAAGCATGAATATCGCTGAAAAGTCAGCGATATTCATTTATTAGCGAGCTAATGCTCTTAGCCATGTTATCCACCTACCATTGGATAACATGGCTAAGAACTGCTCAGGGCAGGTGTTAGCTTTTGGAGATATTCCCGCTTAGCGCGAATATCTCCAAAAGTTGGTAATAGGAGATAGCGATGTTAGCAACTGTTTTCAGTCGCTAACATCTTGGCACGCCCACTTTGCATCTCATTAGTGATAAATATCACTGACATGCAAAGTGGGGCCCAAGATGGTCGCTATCTCCTACTAGCTGTCGCTAACTGGTGTTAGCGACAGCTTGGTAAATAGGGAGATAATTTTATCTCCGCTTTCTTGGCTTTTAAAGCCAGAAAAGCGGAGATAAACCCCCTTGATAATATGCCCCGATATTTTTCATTTATTGTGGAGGGTAAGGGTTCAGCTTATAGCAAAACTTTGCAGGTTAAAATGTAATTTGGCTAGTTTTAAATTATGTTTGGTCGAAGAGAGGAGTTCTTTTTCTGTTCATACAGCCTCCTTAGTAAGCAAAACGTCCATTGTGCGGACTCTCTGAGTAAGAAAATAATAACTATCATCTGGAAACTGGATTTCAGCCAGCTCTTCTTTTATTTATTATGTGAAGTGTATTCTTTTCATTAGACAACACGTCACCTTGTGTTAATTCCAGCATGAGGAATACATTTGTTCCAGTTCAATAATTTAGTTTACCTACTGACTCCAATGCAGTATAGTTTAGCTATCGGTTACTCGGAAAGGAAACTGAATACTTCGTAGAGTAATACCCCTGCAGTTATAAGCATGTATATTAAGCTACAAAATCCAGGAAAATCCAGATGTGACCTGACAGAATAAATTAAGGTACTGTACTTGGAAATTAGGTCTGCACTACTGCGTCAATTAACAATTCCATATAGTCAGGCGTAATGTACCGTGCAACCGAGTTTACGTTTATTAACAGAGAAAGCATGAGGAGTTGCTCTATGGGATAAGGGTGAAATAAAAGGCATAATGCTCAGAGCACCACAGCATGCGGTTCAGGAATCATTTACAAAATGGTTTTAAATTTAAAAGCAGGCAGTTTGCTGTTGATGGCGCGGAGCTGCAAATAGACCCAGAGAGAACCTCTGCAGTCAACTTCATTATCATTACAAGGCCAAGCAAACATTCAAAGCTCATTGCTAAACTCATCGGGGAAACGAATGAAGGTTCATTCAGGTGGACATGGCGATTTCCATAAAACTATGGGGCATATTATCAAGGGGGTTTATCTCCGCTTTTTTGGCTTTAAAAGCCAAGAAAGCGGAGATAAAATTATCTCCCTATTACCAATCTGTCGCTAACACCAGTTAGTGACAGCTAATAGGAGATAGCGATCATCTTGGCCCCGCTTTGCATGTCAGTGATATTTATCACTAATGACATGCAAAGTGGGCGTGCCAAGATGTTAGCTACTGGAAACAGTCCCTAACATCGCTATCTCCTATTACCAACTTTTGGAGATATTCGCGCTAAGCGCGAATATCTCCAAAAGCTAACACCTGCCCTGAGCAGTTCTTAGCCATGTTATCCAATGGGAGGTGGATAACATGGCTAAGAGCATTTGCTCGATAATGCATGAATATCGCTGACTTTTCAGCGATATTCATGCATTGCGGCCGTTTTTTATCGCATTTGCGATAAACCTTGCTAATAGCAAGGTTTATCTGCGATAAAAATCGCCGATGTGCGGCGATAATTTTTGTCTCTAAACAAGTTAGAGACAAAAATTATCGCTAGTTGTTGGTAATATGCCCCTATGATTCCTCCACACACTGGTGAACGAGACTTATTTATTTATCCACTTATGTTTTTAAGCCATGTCCTGGGAAGTTCATTGAGCAACGTGCCGCACAAGCAATCAGGGCCCGAGTTTGACCCAAACTGTTTAATTAAATACAACTGCCCACATTCTGAACACTGTTATGCAACGCAGCACAGTGCAGCCTCCTAAGAGGCTGGGCTGCTTTGAGTAACAGGGCGACAGCAGGAGAGGGCCATATTCACAGAGAAAATGCACTCGCCTCCCCTCTCCAAGCGCCGGCAGTGCCGTCTTAACGCATGGGCGCGCTAGGCAGTTCCCCGGGGGATCCAGGAAGCGTAGTGGTCCCATGCAGACCACAATTTAACACTCATTTTTCGCTAAAGATTTTTATTCCTGTGAGTGGTTGTGTAGGCAGGGCTCAGTACACTGCTTTGCTGGGTGTCAGCTATAATTCTGTTAAGTCGGCCCTGAGTGCCATCGCTCATTTCAACAACCAAGCCAAAGGAGCATACCTTATCGCCATAGCACTAGGGTGCGTGCCTGAGTACAGCATTGGGGCCTCATTTATGAAAAGTGACGCATCGCTGAGTGAAAACAGAGATGCGTCACTTTTCACTGCGCCCTCCTTGCGACACCAATGATGCATCATATTTACAGTATGACGCATCATGGCGCAAGGAGTTACAGATACGTCAGTATTTCTGACGTATCTGTATGCCCAAAAATTGACGCATTGCTGGAGTGTGTGACAAAAGTGGCGCAACTCCAGCAATGTGTCCTTTCACATGGGGCAAGCTCCATGTGAAAGGGCCTGCGTCAGTCTTACGCCTGCTCTGAGGCAGGCATAAGAAAATGACGCATTTGTGTCCTAGAAGTGGCGCAATGAAATCTTATAGATTTCACTGCGTCACTTCTATGACCATTTCTTGCGTCAGAACGCCCCCCCCTGCATACATTATACTTGGCGTAGGTATAATGTAGCGCAGGGGTTTACAAAGTGACGCATCTACCTAGATGCGTCACTTTGTAAATATGGTGCAACAAGGCACATTTTTTACGCTGCTGGTGCGTCACAAAAAGTGACGCACCGGCGGAGTAAAAGTGACGCATTGCCTCATAAATGAGGCCCTTGGGGGCATATTACCATGAAATAGCGATATTTATCGCTAAGCAGGGTTAGCGGGAATAATTTTATCGCTGAGCTCCGCCGATTTTTATCGCAGATAAACCTTGCTATTATCAAGGTTTATCTCAAAAGCGATAAAAATCGGCCGAAATGCATGAATATCGCTGAAAAGCCAGCAATATTCATGCATTACCGAGCTAATGTTCTTAGCCATGTTATCCACCTACCATTAGATAACATGGTTAAGAACTGCTCTGGGCAGGCGTTAGCTTTTGGAGATATTCGCGCGTAGCGCAAATATTTCCAAAAGTACCCCTTTGTAGATAATAGGAGATAGCGATGTTAGCGACTGTTTACAGTCGCTAACATCTTGGCATGCCCACTTTGCATGTCATTAGCGATAAATATCGCTGACATGCAAAGTGGGCACCCAGATGATCGCTATCTCCTACTAGCTGTCGCTAACTGGTGTTAGCGACAGCTAGGTAATAGCGCAATAAAATTATCGCCGCTTCAGCGGGAAAAATTCCAGCTAAAGCGCCGATAAGGCCCTTGGTAATATGCCCCTTGGTTTGTACAGGAAGGGTAACCTTCCTGTACACAATACTCTGCCTAGACATGCTCAAAAGCATTCCCTACTTTGTAGCGAGCAGCACAGGGCAGCACACAGGCAAAGTCGGAAAAGCACAGGGAAATGTAAAATTTCTCCGTTTAACGCCTGTTTTTCAGCTGGGTTACTTTTTGGCACTAAACCCTTTCCAGTAATGTTAGTGAATAGGTTTTTGAGTCCGAAATTAATGGGTGGTTGCACTCATGTGACACTCTCTTAATGCAAAGTAATCCAAAACAGCGTTATGCGTTGCTTTGCTTCATCTTAGAAACTAACACAACTATTTATTTGCTTTGGTTTACGAATCCCAAAACGGAATAAGCCTTGGCTTAGCGTTAAAAGAGTAATGCTAACCCAACGTAAACTTTCGAGAATATGGACCAACATTTTGCATTCTTTCCTGGTGAGTCATAAACAATATGCTGTTTCTAAATATTTATGAATGTGTTAATATCTCGTGTTTCACCTATATATAGATCTAAACATACGTCATGAACATGCACGGTAAAAATTAATATCGTAACTCTGCAAAGCATCATTCATGAAGAGTCAATTTCGTACTGATTTCTAAGAGACCCTAAAACTGTTCCTGTAGCTAATGTTGCTAATTTCGCATTAGCACATTTGGAAAGACTAAAGGTGAAATAAATTATTAAACTATTTCCAAGTATTTATATTCCATTTTATGCTATTTATTTATAGTCTACGCTTTTGTATTGTGCACGTGCTCATAAAGACTTGCTCACATAGCCAGCGTTATAAACATACACCCCTGAAAACAACACCCCCAAACACAAATATACAAGCACACCTAAGTCAGCATAAATTCCCACATTTGTATAGACACAACCCCTATAAAATCCAACACAATACAACCTTCCCATCCTCTCTCACACAAACATATAATTGAACACACACAGTAATACACACAACTCCTGCGCACATAAAAATACGCAAACTAACACGTGAGAGAACACACAAACACACAAGGCGCAACACACACTCCATTTCTTAACAAACATATTATCACAGTTTAATATTTTCTAGCAGCAATAGCCCTCTCAGACTTCGATTTATATATTTGTGTTTTGCCTCATAAAAACAACAAGGCCTGGGTGTTCTAATAGTTGCACAATGCTGGTCTTTGCTGATTTGCAATATTGCACATGATAGTCATTTCTTGTTCTTAAGTGAGTGTAATTTGGTTATATGTCAGCAGTAATGGGAGTTGTCAAAAGAAACATATAATGTGACGGGTAAAGCTGTCGGTAAAAATTAAGTCTGCCAATAGCAGATGTGTTAATTTTTCTGGGAAATCACATTTGAAACATGTTTCTTCATGTGTGATTCATTGGAGTAGAGTTAAATTAAATAAATGGGAAAGAATAAAGATTTTACTAATATAAATTTGTTTTGTCGAATATTTAGGTGAATATACTGTCTTAAAATACAAAAAAATACGAATACGTCTAAGGCCTGAATCTTATTATGCACAATGTGGTTGCTTCGATGGGCGATTATAATCCTCCCTGTAATGACGTGTCAGGGAGAAAGCAGGAAACACTAAACATATGGTAGAAACCTTCATTGAAATCATCCACACATCACAGATAGGAATTGGAGAAAGCTAAGATAAGGACGGGCTGCTTCGCTTCTGTCAACCCTCTTCTCATTTTGTGCTTTCAAGCTATTCCCATGGAACTGTCACTGCCAATGAAAAAGCCAACTATTCTAAGAAAAATGTGCAATAACCATTGGTTTTGCGTTTGCCATCAGCAGATGAAACTGGGCAGTTTTGAGCTCATTCCCTTTGAAAAAAAAAGCTTAGCACGTTCCATTTTTGTGGGCGGTGGGTTTAGAGAGATTTTGAGTAGCTCTTCCAAAACTATTTAACTTACTATATATCATTTATTTTATGTTTTTATTATTTAATTTTTTGGGCCTGATCTCTTTTTTCTGAGTGCACATGGGCACAAATGCTTTCATACTCTCCAGAACAGGGGGCCCCAACCTTCTATGTAATAGGAGCTACTTATGTTCTATGAGAATACTCCCGAGCTACTAATATTATTAGAGATGTAATAGTAACGAGAACACTAGGGGCCAGATGTAGGAGTCCTAATACCGGTCGGAAACGGCCGATTTCGGCCGTTTCCGACCGGTATTAGGGTTTTCAGATGTAGGGGGCTGAAAATTACAGAATCGGTATATTTACCGATTCGGTAAAATTACTGATTCGGTAAATTACCGAATCGGTAAATATACTGATTCTGTAATTACAAATGTAGGTGGCACAGTTTACAGTGCCACAGGCCCTTAAGAGTCGGTATTTTACCACACAATCCTATTGTGTGGTAAAATACTGAATTCAGGTGTGCATGCACATCTGTGCATGCGCACCTGCGCAATGTGACACACAGACATGCCCTTATGGCATGTCTGTGTGCCTCATTGCACACAAGCCTGTATTTTGGGTGCTAGAGGGTGTCAAAGTGACACCCCCTGCACCCTTGCTGGAATCGGTATTCACCCAATCGGTAAATACCGATTCGGTAATGCCCATTGATTCCTATGGGCTTCAATGCCCATAGGAATCAATGGGCATTACCGAATCGGTATTTACAGAATCGTAAATACCGAATCTTAACGATTCAGTATTTACCGATTCTGTAAGAACTACATCCCCCCTTCTATTTTACCACTTCTTAAATACCGAATCTGTAAAATTCGGTATTTAAGAAGTGGTAAAATGAAATTACCTACATCTAGGCCTAGATTACATTAGTGGGAATAAGCATGGGCGGAAAATCCGTTTCGCTCGCGGATTTTGCGGATTTTCGGGAAATTCGCAATCCGCGAGATTCGTGAATCTCCCGCAAAATCCGCAAATCCGCGAGCAGCAGATTTTGCTCGCACTGCTCGCACTGTTCGCGTGAGTTCGCGGCTTCCCAGTACAACTTCGCGCCCCGCGAATAAGTGCTAAATTGCAGAAATACGATCTTAGCAAAACTGAAACTACTTACCAGGTTCAAAAGTTCAGGCTCATCATTAGTAGCCATTTCCTGTAGTGCTTCCTGAGGGGCCCCTCCAGAGTTCAGTTGCCAGTTGCAACTATTATGTGGCCCTGCTCTGAACCTCAGAATAGTTACACATATGCCACAAAGGTCCTGAATTACAGCTAAGGGAGACAAGCAGGAGCCAGGCTGGAAGTTAAAATCCATTAATCAGCCCCTAATTCATTATTGTCAGTTGGGGCAGGGCAGGTGTTGTAACTAATTTTGCAACAATGAAAGCACTTAGCAAGTGCAAAAGATCACTAATCAGGAAGCACTAAGGAAGCAGGTGCCAGCTAAAAAAATATTCTGTGACACATTAATCAGCCCCAAATTAATTCAGGTCACTTGAGGCAGGGAAGGTGTGCTTTGCTTTGCCGAAAATAATGTACACTGGACAACCAGAGGGTGTGGTGATGAAACAGAGGGTGGCATGGGTGGGCCAGAGGGTGGCATGAGTAGTCAGAGAGTGGCAGTGGTGACAGAGAGTGGCAGTGATGAAGAAGAGTGTCCCAAACAGGCTGGACACGTAGAAACAACAAGTTCGCAAAACTTGCGACCCGACAGGTAAGTTCGCAAATTGTGAAATTGTAAAAACCCTCGCGAACTGGCAGAAACACGGGCGAACACAAAAAAAAAATCCGCAAATTCACGGGAATTCGCGGATTTTGCGGATTGCGAGTTCGCAAATCCGCAAAATTCGCGAACGCGAGATTCGCAAAATTCGCCCATGCTTAAGTGGGAACCATATGCAAGATAACCAGCAGTGATCCCCTCAGTGCATCAAGCTTCGAGCAGTTATGACCGGTTACTTACCAGTATTATTCATTACTCCGAGTTGTAGAACTCCCCGTCACAGTCATTACCATATGAGCAATATCTCCTTCCCAGAACATCCAAGCAAAATCTCCTTAGCCCATCCCCACCCTCCATTCCATTCCCACATCTTGTGGTATATAACCCTTAAAACATGTAAGCGCATCCTGTACCCCCAAGCGTGAGAAGCCGAACAGAGATGGGGATGGAGGGATGGGAACCAGGACTGTGATCGGGAGGTCTATGACTGGTCATAATGAGTATTACCAGTAAGTAATTGGTCATTGCCTCCCTGTCGGACCTCTCTGTCACAGTCATTACCATATGAGCAGATACCAAAGGAAGAATTGGCTTCAAAAGAGAGCAGGAAACAGACTTTATTAATACAAGCAGAAAGTCCCACCACCTGAACAGAACGCAACATTGCGTACCCAAATCCAGTCGACCCTGTCCAACCCACCACCAAAAGATAATGGGACATAAAGGTGTGAGGAGCACTCCAAGTAGCCGCCCTGCAGATCTCAGCCATAGACTCCCAATGAAAGCAGGCCCAGGAAGCAGCTATACCCCGAGTTGATCTCCCTTGCACCGACCCAGGCGCCAGCATGCCACAAGCATCATATGCCGCCTCCACAGCCCACCTCAGCCATCGACTGAGAGTAGCACCAGAAGGGTTCAGACCCTGATCAGCTAGGCCAAAGGTCACAAAAAGTGAATCCACCTCACGAAAAGACCCAGTACGCACCAAGTACACCTCTAAGAACCCGCCTAACATCCAAACAGCTGCGCCTCATCCTCTGAAAGAGGATCAGCACAGAACACAGGCAAAACCAGATCCTCAGAGCAGTGAAATGAGGAAGGAATTTTGGGAACAAAGGAAGGATCAGGCCGGAGAACAACCCAACCCAGAAAAGAACACAAAGAGGGTTCAGAACAAAGCAAGGAACCTAACTCCCCAACCCTCCGGGCCGCGGTAATAGCGACAAGAAAAAACACCTTGATCATCAAAAAATGCAGATACACCTTACTCAGAGACTTAAAGGCTCAAAGGGAGCTGACTGCAAAGCCCTCAGCACCAATGGAAGATCCCAACTAGGCGCAAAGAATTTAACCATGGGTTTTTAGAGGAAACAGCTCCGCAATAACCTGGACATCAATGGACCAACAGGATCACAGGCCGAACCCCTAGAGGCCCTCATAGCAGCCCATTGAGCCAGCAAGGAGGACACAGCCAGACCCAGGTTGAATCCATTCTTCAGGAAATCCAAGCAACACACATGATCCACCTTCAAAGCAGACCAGCCCCGATCTGCACACCAACCCTGAAAAGACACCCAAATTCGAGCATAGGATTTTAGAGTCGAATGGTGCGGGGACTGCAGAATAAACTGAGGAATAGTAGGAGAACACCCCAAAGCCACCAGGTTCATCCTTTCAACAGCCAACCCGCCAGTTTCAAGTGGATGAGGCATTCCTGGGACAGAGGGGGAAACGACAGGGGACAAGGAACCACTGGCAACCACCAGCAAAGACCCACTGCCAACCTCAACAACAGAGGGAACCAAGACTGCCAGGACCAAGCAGGAGTGACCAGGATAACTGAGGCCCGATCCAACTTGACTTTTAGCAGGTCCCTTGAAATCAAGGCAATCAGGCAAAAGGCATACAGCAGTCCCTCCTCCCACCAAAAGGATAGCGCATCCACTCTTCAAACCTATTACAACCGAACCAGAGAGCAAAGCCTCCCCATCAAGGCTTTCCCCGGGGCAGCAAACAGGTCCACCACCGGGACCTCGAACCTCTCCATCAGGTCCCTAAACACCTCCTGTGTCAGGCACATATTGGACATGAGGGAAAATAACCTGCTCCTGTGATCTGCCTTCAAGTTCAAAATCCCCAGCAGATGCAACACTCTCAGAGACTACAAGTTCAACTCTGCCCACTGGCAAATCTGTTGCGCTAAGAAGTTGAGGGAAGCAACTTTCGCACTTTCCTGAAAACACCACCGTGTTGTCCGGACACACCAGCGGATCCTGCTGCAGGACCCAAGGAAGAAAATGAGTCAAGGACAACTGCACTGCCTTTAACTTCCTGCAATTCCAAAACATCTCTGCCTCCAGAACTGACCAGATCCCTTGAACAGATTCCTGGGCCAACACCACTCCCCAAACCAGCTTGCTGGCATCTGTAGTCAGCACCAACCTCTTCAAAGGAAGAGCCCTGCAAGAGGTTCTGATCCTCCAGCCACCAGGACCATTCCCTAGCAATTTACACACCCCCTGAATCAACTGTTCGTAATTCTGAGACCCCAGACACCAATGCCTCAGAACATGATTCACCAGGGGGGTACAAATGCAAATGTGCCCAAAGAACAATCATTACGATAGCAGACATTAACCCCAAAATCAGTAACCACTGTCAAGCCTTGGAAGACTAGGCTACCAAGATTAGGTTACCATCAGCTCTTGCACCAGAGTCAGTCTGCGAGGTTCTGACAGGAAAACCACCCCTAGCTTAGTGTTGAAGACCCCCCCCCCCCACCCCATGAACAGCATTTCCTGAGTGGGGCACTGTCACTGTGTGTCGTGCCCATCTGGTAGCATTAGGTATTGCCGCATTTAGTGATATTCCTATGAAAGAGGATATGGTGCAAATCACTGCACATATGGACAGTGAGCAGGATGGCCAGGAGCTTTTACCCCAGCTAATGAGAAATATGATGACACCATGTCAGGCTTGCTTGAGACACTTTATTTGGGGTTCTTTTGTATCCACCTGCCAGGGGAACTCCCACCTTAATTGTCTGTAAAAGGAAATGTATATTAACACCAGGAACAGGCACCCCAATTCCATATTTATATCCTTAAGGGTTGAATGTGCAGGGTTGATCTTCCACCTTTCTGAAGAAAATGTGCACGTTCTTCTTCTGTAGACTGAAATTAGTCAAACTAAATCATTCTTAGCGTTGGTGCAATGTAGTATGTAGTATTTGAGCACTGGGTCAATGTTTAGTCTTCAAGTGAAACGATGAAATGGTAAGATAGAAAGAGGCAGAACACACTGGGAAACAAGGTAAAGTGCTAAGAACCTTTCTGCTTAAAGAGCAAATTGTAAGAGCGGCGACCAAATGCAAGTCGGAACAGACTTCTATATCCCTAAAAAATACAAGACCTTACTGAAAAAGGCAGGTAATAAATTGCTACAGATGAACTGCCATTCCCATTTGTTAGTTTCCTAAATGCCATGATGCTAACGTTATTCTGGTAAGGTCAATATGACAATCATTCCCCTTAAATCTTTGTCCAAGATTACCACTCCTATGCGCCACTTTGATTAGTCTACCACTCCCCAATTATTTATCCTAAACTCTGTACAAGTGTTCCTCTTTTCATAACCACATATATCTAAACATGCTGCCCTTCCAACAGAACATGTATCAATACTAAAGGGCCACACAGTTCATCTATTGCTCAGTGTCTCAGATCAAGCATACAAGTTGCATGCTGGAGACATGGTCATCTTGCCAAAAGCAATAGGATTATGTCACACGGGAACAGTAGAACTAAGTGTATGAGAAATATCAGCAGAAATGGCACTGCATAACAATGAAGAAAATGTTGTAGAAACACAAGGATGGGTTTGAACTTTGTGGGCACATACCAAGGTTAACTATAACTGACGCATAATACAAAAACATTTCTATTGAGTACCTTGATCACATTCTGTATGGTCAGAAATTGTAATTATAAACTAAAATAACTAATAGTTTTCTCATCTGTATTAGGGATGCAAGGATGAACCAGCAGATTTACAATTCCGGTTTTCCTCTTATTCAGATGAAGGCACCATATAAAAATGTTGTTTTGATTTTTGAATGAATTCTCCTCATGGCAATTTTGATTTCATCCAACTCAGTGTGATAGAAGTTACTGCTGTGTCGTGGGTTGCCATCTTCATGTACGAGGAACCAAATGTGGCAGCTGTTATGCTCACAATTCAATTTCAAACCAGACTGCAGCCCTCTGGTGTAGAAAAACAAGACAATAACCCTACTTAAAATTATTGCCCAACTGTAGAATGCATCATTTCTGGTTCATCGAAGAACTAGGGCCATAAACTCAGGGTGAGAAACTGAGAGGCATACCAAGCAAAATTGTTGTCAGGCAATTTCAGTTTTTGACTTTCTAATATGATGAAATGTTTTTTGTTCTGAAAGCCTAAAGGATAATGATTCTAAAGCATACAAGCATTAAACCTGAAGCAGGTGATGGCAGTGATGTAGTTCTGCTTTGCCAGGAAGCTTAGGAAGACATAACTGGGAGAACATTAAATCATAATTTTTTCAACTTCTTTCCCTGGCTGAGAGCTCCTTGTAAAGCTCAGCGAGGGATAGATCTCTTTATTGTTCACCACTCTTCCAATCACTGTTCCAGAGACTCTCTGCACCCACAAAAACTGTCTGGGAGCACCTACATTAGTGTGCCTATATGTCTTTTATGTAGTGCCAGGCAATGCCAGCTAATCCTCAGAGAATATTTTACATTTCCAACCCACTTCACTATAATCACACATCTTTCTAAAGCTGTTGGGAGAAAACAAACAATGCTCCACCAGACAGGCAGAAGCCTTCCTCGCTGATCTGCACCAGACCTGTGCCCACCTCAAATCTACCCCCCTGTTGATTTTTTCCTCTTGCTTAGAGCAGGTGAAAATTGTAAATATTTGCCTCACAATGAGGGATAACTACCTAGAAATTAATCCAGCATTACGAGGTATGAGCAGTTTTTTCACATTCCAAAACTCCTAGTTACAAGACTTTGATGTGAGAAATCAGATGGGAATTGTATCCCTGCATCGAATTCTATAATACTCATTATGAGAACCTAATTATTCTTTTTTCAGACATGGGCCCACCTCAAGCTCCACAGCTATGCCAATGATTCACAGAACGTCATATGTGCTGTTCAATTTTTACTCTGGATAACAAAATGGCACAGGTAATGTACAAAGATGAAAGACTAAGTTTAAGGCTGTGGGAAGAATACAGGAAATAAGGAAAAGTCTTCAGTTCCAGGCTTTTGTCTTTAATATTACTGATCATATTCTGCATACAATAGTTGCTCAGGAAACTCAACAGATTGCAATTGATCAAGGTTTACTTCTACATCATACAAAATATTTAATTTGTATTAATAGCTCCATTATTGCTGTCATTATCGCAATATCATGAAGAATAGTCCTACCATAGGACTCATTAAAAATGTGAATAATGCATAATGCTATTGTCTAAGTAGCTTTATATGATAATGAAAATCAACACAACATCAGTGAACAATGACATAACATTAGTCCAGTAGACAGTCAATATACTCAATAGTAAAATCAATGCATGTGCTCTAAGTGAGGGTGCAATGCAGGTGCAAATAAGTGGGCCAAACCAATAATCAACATATGTTACTTCAGAAATATCTACAGTATGGATAAACATCTACAAATTAAGGTTGAAAAGAATTCTTAAAAGCCCAATGGTATGGACGTTTGGGTTTACACAGTTGCACAGTCAATGATATGGGTGGTAATGGATAAGTCGATGTTTTGACCCCTTAAGCTGGGGCACCTGGGGCTGTCATCAGGAGAGCAACAAAATGGTATTACCCTACAAGAAATAACACAGGAGCTATCTGAGAGTTCATTCATTTTGCACCTATAGTAGCATGAGTGCACTCATTAGGTGTCTAAATCTCACCTGACCATACACATCTGGTCTATTTCTGCTGAACTTCATGTATCCTGGACAATAAAGTCTAAGGTACAATAAATCAACTGGGTAATTATTAAAAAAATATATTTCCAAGTGAGGAAAAAACAGAGGCAAAAGCTCCTGATATGCTATATTGTGCATACACCATGTGTTATACAAAGGGCTACATGCAGGAAACCATCAAGCCATAACAGGAAACCTTGTGAACTACAGGGGTGAATCGGTACACCATATCAGAAATATGAGCAAAGGGTCTAGCTCTTGACACCATGACCAATACTCAATGCAGAGACTGTCACACCAAAAGTAGAATTAAATACGAAAAAATGTTGCCCTAAAAAATGTGCTTGTTCTGAAATCTGATTTAGGAGCAGTCATAGTACCAAAACAGCTCTCCCTATGACAACCAAAGAGGTGAAAATGATTCTCGATGGAGGCAGCAGTACTGCACTTGTACTCCTGGATCTAGCGGCAGCCTTTTAATATGGCCCATCATAAGATCTTGGTCGACCATCTCTGATCTGGCGGGAATGAGGGTTCTGCGCTTGCTTTTTAAAAATCCTTTCTCTTAGAGATAAAGCAATTAGTAGCACTGCATGAACTTGTATCCCATCCTTTTGTTCCGCCTTGTCGGTTCCCACAGGGATCCTCACTCAGTCCTTCTTTGTTTAATGTGTATGTGAAGCCTCTGACAACCTTGATCAAGAAATGTGGGTTTGATCTAACACCTACACAGAAGACACTCAAATCATTGTAGCTATTTCATCTTCTGCTACAACACATTGGCGCTCCAATGTGGTGCTCATTGGCGACTCGGCTGCCCGAAGGACTGGTCAAGACGAAGGATTGGAATCCCACTTTGGACGTGATTACTGCCTGAGGAGACTCGAGTCTTAGCATCCACAGCGTTTTTTTTTATTTCTTTCCTTCTGATCTGACCATCCAGGTGACGCCGGTCCTCGACTGAGATCTCTTCTGTTGATTTGCCGTGCAGTGACCGTTCGGTCGATTTGAGAACTTGGCAGTAGGAACCTGGACATCATTTGATTGGTAAGAGCTATTTTACGGCACTTGTTGTAAGTTTGAAGCCTTGGATTGGTAACGTAGTTTCGAAACACTTACTGTGGCATTTGTATTGGCCAAATATTGAACTTGTCCTATGATTATGAACATATATGTGTTGCAATACATATAGGCAGGTAATGAGGAGATTTTTCTCTACTTCTAAGAATATTTGAACGGCGCAACGTACGAAGAGAATTTTAAGTGTTACTTTGATTGAAATATTGCATATTTTGCACTATTTTTGGCATGCCTGCTTCCAGCACACTTCGTAAGATGTGTTGCTTTTGTAGTGGTACTAGTTTAAACTCGATGAAAGACAACCGCCACCCCCCCCGGAGGGGACGCCTAAGAGGGATATGTATTTTAAATATGGTATTTTGTCTAGACTGTACAGCACATTGTGGAATAATTACACCCGCAAGGATCCTGAGTTGCATTGGCCTGTGCATGGATAATTTGATTTGCGAAAGATTCAGTATGTGGACCAACGGATGTTCAAGCGAAAGGCTAGGCATGACATGTTTGACTGTGTGCAAAAGTGGGAGAAAGAAGTGTGTGAGCTAATGAAGCGTGAACAGGCCTTGATTGAAAAAGAACAGCGTAAAAGCGTGCATGCAAAAGCATTAGAAATGAAAGATAAAGAGATTAGAAAGATTAAAGAAAGGGAAGATAGAGAGTGTCAGTTACAGGTAAATAGCCAATACGCTATTCGTAGGCCTCTTTATCCTATCCTTAATAAACCTCAAGATGATTTCTTGTTATTAAAGCCTCCTACACCTCCGTATATTTTCCCTTCTACTCCTAATGAGTCAGATGAGGACTCTCCTACAGATCAGGATTAAGCCTGAGACACTAGCTCGATGTTAACTACCGAACGTTCCTCTGAGATTAGATCTGCGGCGCGAAAAGACGTTTGTGGTACTCTCACTGCTTCTGAACTTCTAGATACTATTAAGAATTGGTTGGAAAAGGAACAGAAATATTTTACTGAGATATTGGCTACAGAGGTTGTTGAGCGATTTAGGAAACATTTGGTGGAAATAGAGCCAGCTTATATAGCAGCTGATTGTAAGCAATTACGTGAAGGTTTTTTGGTCTTTTCCCAGGTGGCTGACATGATCAGCCACACTTTATCCCAAGAGTTAAACTACATGATGAAGCAGTCCGTTTGAGAGAGGAGAAAAAGGCAGTAGACGCAGCTGCACAAACATCTCGAGTCAACATGGCACGAGCTCTGATACTCGAAACAGATAAGAATGTTGTAAATGTGAAACCCATGCGGGAAGCAGCGCCTTTATATATTCCTCCTAAAGGAGCAGGTACGAGTGATGATGAGACTTCTGCCGATGCGAAAGGGTATTTTATTTATAATTGGGTTTACACTCCTTGGAATTGAGCAGATGTCATGGCTCTTAAAAATGCATTGCCTGATCTGCAAAATAATCCGACAGCCTTTCATGAAGAAATTGAGGGTGCCATTAGTTCTTGTACTATGACTTTGTCTGATATTGATTTGTTTTTTGGGTTAATATTACTGCCTGATATGTGGAGAACTGTGCGTGAAGTCGATGATCGTGTGGTATTTGGCTCATTGTGGTCAGATATAGAACAATTAGATAAAGATAGGAGACCTGCACAAAAACCATGTTAGCTAATTTGAGATCTTCCAGCAGCTACCTTGGATAAATTAAAGACGATTATTCCCCCTAAAAAGATAGATTGGACTATGTTAGCGTCTTGTAAGCAAAAGATAGATGAATCAGTTTCAGACTTCTTCACACGCTTTGAAGAAGCATTCCACGATTTTAGTGGTCAGACATTGACAGATGACATGGGTAGACATCTGTTTCTCGATAAATATGTCACAAACCTTTTGCCAGCAATAGCTAGTCGCCTAAAGGCTACTGAAAGTTCATGGACTACCTCCTCTCCAGTTTCTCTCTTAACTATGGCTCAGTATTATGAACGACAAGAATTAGAAGCTAAAGGTAAAGAGGATAAAAAATCTGAGAGTTAAAAACAAAGGTTATGATGGCTCAAGCTTATGGCCCACCTTCTAGAGGTAATAGTAGAGGAGGACGTGGATCTTATGGTTCGTCTTTTCCTCCCTATCCTCTTGTAGATTTGTCTATTGATCAGTGTGCATATTGTAGACAATTCGGACATTGGATTTTTAATTGTCCAGTGCTACGTGCTCAGCAGAATTCACGTGGTCGGGAAAAAGTGAAAAATCGGTCAGGATATTCAGGACCTAGAGGAAATACAAATGATCATGCTAGGTTTGATGCCAATACACGTGGACAAGAGGGGGCTAATACTTTTGACAGACGGAATCAATATCAAATGTCCGACTATGAGCCGTATAATTTGCAAGATTCTGCTTATGCATAGGATTGCCTAGGATGGGGTAAGGAATCAGTTGAAATTCCAGTAGATCAGAAGGGTCCCTATGTTACAGCACATGTTTTGGGTTTTACTGATCAGTTTGTGGTTGATACAGGAGCTACTCGTAGCACCTGGTCTAAACACTTTATCCCAAGAGCTCCCCTGTCTGACTTAACTATTACAACAATAGGTTTCAATGGAACATCCTCCCTTAGCCCATTGTCAAAGCCACTACCACTTCATGTTGATAAGTTCACTGCTCCATGTCCGTTTTTGCTTTCTCCGAATACACCAGACAATATTGTGGGTCTTGACATGCTCAAATATTTCAGAGCCACAATACGATGTTCTCCGGAAGGAGTACGGGTTATTTTAAATGACAACCAACCCAATATTGAGAGTTCCAGTTTTGTTAAAGAGGACATTGCCCTAGCTTCACTCCCTAGTACTCTGTGGGCTACGTCAGATACTGATGTTGGACAAATGGTTATTCTGCCAGTACATATTAGTGTCAAGGAAGGTGCTATACTGCCGAGATTGCCTCAGTATAAAATTTCTCGAGAAGGAGAAGAAGCACTTACACATATTGTACAAAACCTGATTGAAGTGGGGGTGGTGGAAGAAGTTCCTTATAATCACTGCAATAGTCTGATTCTTCCCATTCTGAAAAAAGATACTGACACTAAAATGTATAGATTTATCATTGATTTGAGAGAAGTCAACAAGATTGTAGTACCACAGTAGCCTGTAGTGTCTGACATAACAACATTGCTTACCTTGGTCCCTCCAACAGCGACTACATTTTCCGTAGTGGATTTGAAGAACGCTTTCTTCTGGATTCCTATTCATCCTTATAGCCAATATTTGTTCGGTTTTACTTTGAATAATCGATCGTACAGATTTTGTAGAGTTCCTCAAGGCTATACTGAGAGTCCTAGTATTTATAGTCAACCCTTAAAACGACAACTTGATTCCTTTACTTTGACTGAAGGAGTGGCCCTCATACAATATGTCGATGACATATTGTTGGCAGCCGATACACCTGAGCAGTGTGAACAATGTACTTTGTCCTAACTTTCTTTCCTTGCTACACATTTTCACAGTATCACGGGAGAAATTACAACATTGTAGACCAAAGGTGACCTACTTAGGACACCTTCTGTGTAAGAAGGGCCGTGCATTGACATCAGATCGCATTCAAGTAATTCTAGACACTCCAGTACCTTCCACACAGAAAGATGTCCGTGCATTTATTGGTTTAACTTCATTTTGTAGGCAATGGATATTGGGTTTTTCACACATTGTTAAACCATTGCTAGCATTCTTGACTAAGAACACTCCGATTCCTCTTCCTTGGACAGATGAATGTCAAAATGCTTTTCGCCAGTTGAAACAAGCTCTTTGGTCTGCACCAGTGTTAGGCACACCAGATTATACGAAGGCCTTTACACTCTATGTACACGAGAAAGATGGATGTGCATTGTCAGTTTTATTACATACACACGGTGACAAGCAGCGTCCCTGTGCATATTTTTCTACAGTTCTTGACCCTGTTGCTCATGCTTTGCCTGGATGTTTCCGTTCAGTTGCAGCGACAGCTGTGTCCATACGTCAGAGTGAAGGGATGGTTTTGTCACACAAACTGTTGGTGCTAGTACCCCATGCAGTAGATGCCCTTTTGAATCAGACTAGAACGCAACATTTAACTAGTGCTCGCCTAACAGGATACAAATTGAAACTTTTAGCACCTCATATTACATTGAAGAGGTGTGCAACATTAAACCCAGCCACTTTGTTGCCATATCCTGCGACTCAATCTCAATCAAAGGAGCCCCATGATTGTATATTCCTTACTGAGTAACAGACAAAGGGTAACATTGACTTGCAAGATACGCCCCTGACAGATGTAGATGGGGAGCTTTGGGTTGATGGGTCCTGTTTGAAGCTACCCGATTGCACAACCTTAGCTGCATATGCAATTACCACTCTTGAAACAGTAGTGGAAACAGCTCGCATACCACAGAAGTCGGCTTAAACAGCTCAACTAATAGCTTAGACACGAGCGTGTGAGCTTAGTACTGATTTATGTGTGAACATTTACACGGATAGCCGCTAAGCTTTTGGAGTGGGTCATGATTTCGGCCTACTCTGAAAGGAAAGAGGCTTTCTTACGTCCCATGGGATGCAGATAATGCACGGAGAATTAGTACATAATCTTTTGACTTCACTTACATATCCGAAGAAAATTTCCATTATGAAGTGTAGCGCACACAAGAAGATCACTGACAAGATAGGACAAGAAAATGCCTTTGCAGATCGGGTAGCTTGTGAAACTGCAATACAGCGAAGCACTACATCTATGTACGTAGTAAAGTCACCAGCTGAGCGTTGGCATGATTAGTGAGGAAGTATTGGATACACAGAGATCTGCCTCTGTGCAAGAACTTGAGCCGTGGTCCAAAGAAGGAATGTTAGACGATGAGGGTTGTTGGCGTAACAAAGAAATGAATAAATGGAAATTACCTGCAGCCTATTTGCAACCTATGGTTCAAATGGCACATGGGCTGGTACATGTTGGAGCTCTAGCAATAACCAAACTACTTACACAAGTTTGGGAGCATCCTGAGATTGTCAGCAGAGCTTTAAGAGTAGTACAGTCTTGTTTGAACTGTTGGTAGTACAATCCTGGAAAAGGGACACAAACTCCTACAGGAGGGTTTGCTACCCCAACCGCACCTTTTGAAGTTTTGCAGATGGATTACATCCAACTTGAACACTGTAACAATCTAAAGTATGTCTTAGTGGTGGTATGTGCCTTTAGTAAATGGATAGAGGCATACCCTACGAAGGATAATACAGCGCTCACTACAGCCAAGGTGCTTTTAAAGGAGTTTTTCCCCACGGTATGGTGTTTGTAACTTTTTGTGGAGTGACAACGGACCTCATTTTATTGGGCAAGTTGTTGATTATGTCAAAAAAGGATTAGGGATCAAACAGAAGTTCCATGCAGTCTTCCACCCACAATCAGCAGAAATTAAAGTTAGCGAAAATTCTAGCTTCCACATCCTTAAAGTGGCAAGATGCGTTACCTCTGGCATTGCTGTCCATAAGATCAGTGCCACACTCACAATCTGGGCTCACACCTTACGAGGTGGCATTTGGAAGACCAATGAACATTTGGGGAGTTCCTAAGCCATGCTCCATACATGATGTACCTTGTGGTCTGTTGAATGATTATTTGGCACAATTAACTGACAGTTTGATCTCTATTCATCAACAGGTTCGAGAAGCTCTTCCAGACAGATCTACAGGTGAGACCCATGACCTCCGTCCAGGTGACCAGGTGATGATCAAAGCCTTCAACAGATTGAACAGCTTGTAACCGAGGTGGCGAAGTCCGGAGCAGGTGCTGTTGGCTACAAGGACAGCGGTTCGAGTGATGAACAGAAAGAATTGGCTCCACACCACGCAGTGCAAGAGTGTATCGCCAGCCTTGTGGAACCTGCTGTGCTGACTGATCATCCAGAGAGTCTAGAGATGGAGAAAGGTCAAGCTATCTCACCGGACGAATCTGCGGAAGTCTTCCCGGACCACACGATTCCTGGAGCATCGCAATACGATTTGAGACCAAGAAAAGAATCTGCAGTTTTTGAAAAAGACAGGTTGAGCTACCGCCCTGGGTTAGAGGAAACGGAATGCCGATATGACAAGGGGGGGGGGGGAAACCCTGTGTAGTGTTGTGACACCCGTCTTGATCTTCGGTGAAGAAATCAACGGCTGCCCATGAGATAAGAGCTCCAACAATTGTTTCAACAAGTTTGCAGAAATATTAAATTATCACTGTTGCTAAAATGCTCAACTAGCGAATCATTTGTGCTGTAGGGTTTGTTGTTGCTTAGGTGGTTATGGCGATAATCACCTGGTTTGTTGAGAAGGTGGCTCCTGCTGGCCAGATTTTTGTTGCCACTACACCGGTTCCAGTGGAACACAACTATGTTGCACTTCCCTATCATGAACAGGCGCATCGACAATCCTACCTAAATAACACCTTTATCCAGATGTTGCATCCTACACATAATGTCACGAAAAACACCAATTGTTGGGTGTGTGGGATGATATCTGCACACCAAGAGAAAGGAGGAATGCCTTTTATTCCCCTACCGTTTTTCCATAATGGTTCATGTCAAGCTTGGTATGCCCTTTTGTTTGCTTATGGAAAACCTTCAGTAGGTGGAATAATTGTTCAATTAAATAAAGAATGTTACCAAGATAAAGACGGTTACCCTGAAGCTAAAGAGACTAAATGGGAATGGGATGAATACCAACCGGAAAAATATTTTGATACCATATGTCTTCACAAATGTGAGGAATATGAAGAACATTGGACCCTTTGTGATTTCTGTAATCAGAGCAAAAGCAGATTTATGTATTGGCAGTGTTGGGAGAATTCCCGTAGGAAGTAGTGAATGTATTTCTGTACTGAACATTGAGGGCATAAATATTAGTAGTTTTATATTGTCGCACAACACCTATTTTGTGTGCGGTAATAAAGGAAATTACCAATTACCTGTTGGTTGTTCAGGGGTATGTTATATATCATTTCTGTTACCACCTGTGTTTTTAGCACCTGCATCATATCATTGTGACCTGAAACTGTACAATGATATTTCTAAGAATCGATATAAAAGGACAACAAGTACTGACAAGATTGATCAGACAGACACCACTCTGCAACAATATGTTGATTTCAATTTGAGTTTTTTTTTTTGTGGGTGCTGCATTAAATAGCAGAAAAATCTGATGAATGACTAGTGTAGTGGAAGCTGTCACCAATCAGACAGCTATGGCACTTGGGAACATTACAGAAGAACTGCAAATTGCAAGAATTGTAGCACTCCAAAATCGGATGGTGCTTGATGTGATTTTGGCTAATCAATGTGGTGCATGCCGCATCATCAGTAGCAGTTGCTGCGTCTTCATCCCAAACCACTCACCTATAGTTTATGACGCAATCTCTAAGCTACATAAGATTGCTGCAGACATTCACCCAGAGAATGGTACATTTTCAAACTGGATATGGACACTCTTTGTTACTTGGGGCTTTAAGCTACTGACTAGTCTATGTATACTGCTGGTGATACTATTTACATGCTGTACTTGTATACAATGTGGTCCCATGATTTACTCCATGTGCATCACTGCTTGTATACCTGCAAAAAGAGGTATTACAAAAGAACAACAAATATTGAAGTTACTGAGATGATGAACATCAATGTACAGGATGCAGATCTAGATTACCCTAGACAGACGAATGTCTTCAGCTAATGCTGAAAGGGTCATCTGTTGTAAATTAACAGCGATTAGATTAAGCATTAGCAGAAGACATCCTGTATTTAGAGATTATCTTGTCCGTTTATGGAATCCATTTTGTATTTCTGTCAGCCATTTTGTTTGCCATGTGCTCACCATGTGCTCTGTCCTACCTTCCTGTTAACTGCTCTTGAAATCTGCCTAGAGACGAGATATATTTATCCTCCTTTGCTTTGCACATATCCAGTAGAGCTTACAGCTGTTCCTAACTTGTCACTGCCAAGATGTGTCCACCCGAATTAGCTTACTGTCAGCCCTTCCCACTTGTTCCTAGCACACTCTCTGTATGACCTTATATGTATTTGAAACCAACACTATGTGCCTTGTACCACTTTCATTTCAGCCCCTGTGTGGGTATAAAAGGACCAAGCTCCTTCTAGTCAGTGTGCTACTTCATACACTACCAAAGGGTGTTGTATGGTTGTGGTTCCACCTCATGAGGTTTAATAAATACTTTGTTTTCTATTCCAGTTTCTGTGCCAACTTCCTACTATTGGTCTGAGGAGTCTGAGCAAAGAAGGGCGAATCCTTTGCACTGTCAGGCCTTGCTGAAGCTTGCTACAACAGGTCCTGCTTGTGTTTGCTTGGGAGGGGGGGCTGGAAGCCCCTGTGTAGTTGGAAGGTTTTGACACTGCCATTTGAGCGGGGTAGTATTGAGGCTCCAGATTTTCGTCTCTACTATTTATGTGCTCCGGCGCAATATGCGCACTTCTGGTACTTCCCACGGAGGTTCCGAACACACAGGGCAATTGAGGCAGAATCTGTTCTTCTGGTTCCTCTGGCTGCAGCAGCCCTGATGGGTGGAGGGGGTGGGCCAGGGAGCAAAATCAGCCCGGACCATTGTACAGCCTGGGCGTGGAGTATACTCTCTAAGAGGGTAGGGTTGGCCTACCTGTATGCCCCCAAATCGGCTGCACGGGAGCAAACTGCCCTGCAAGTGCTGAGTAAAGTAGGGATCACTCGCCTAGGAGATCTGTACACTCAGGGCCAGTTTCGGTCGCTTACCCAGAATACCCAGCGGAACCGCAAACTCTACGGACACTGCAGGCGGTGCTTGCGGGGGAAGAACGGAGGGGCTTGATCATAAAATTATATAATGCTTCTCTTCGGGAGACCGAACTAGCAGAGCCCCCCTCATATACTAGGTGGGCGATGGCAGCGGGTTCCTCTCTGACATTGGTGGAATGGAAATTTTGTTGTGAATTGACGGGACGGCTGACGGCGAATTTGCATCTCCGAATAATACATTTCAAATATGTACATCAACTTTATTATACCCCACTTCAGTTACGACGTTTTGGGCTAAGAGAGAGTGCGCGCTGCGTCCGTTGTGGACAGGATGATGTAGATTTGCTGCACTTGGCCTGGTACTGTAGTGTAGTTCCTAGTTTCCCACTAGGCCCTGCGCATTGGAATAACATAAACAGTAGTATCGACGTGGAACTGCGGATATTCCAGGCCTCCACTGACTATGCTAAACTTAATTGGGTTGTGTTACCAACTAGCTCAGAGGTCACTGGAAACTTTCTTCTCTGCATAGGAAGTGATCAGCTTCCTTGGCACAGACAAGAAGGGATTCAGCTTTCCAACAACCGAGCAACATGACAACTTTGCTCCTCAGATCAAGAGTCAATCTCTAGGGTCGTGTGAAACAATAGACATGTATTTCACTCAGTCAGTCTAGTGCAGTTTACTTTCACAAGTTGTAGAGAATAGAGAGACGGGCGTTTATCAATAAAGGGTTAACATTTATTGAACAGTCTTTCTTCTCGTACAAGAGAAATGTATTGCCACAATTGCAATAATTGTTATTATAAAAAGTACGTACAGTAAGATACGTATTGCGAAATAGAACTGTAAAAGCATTGATATGGTTTCTTAGCCATACAATGGTTTAAAAGTAATAAAACATATATACAGTCATATATACATTAGGCTAACATACTCAACTGGTGCTTCTAACTAAGCCTACCCCAGTGTGCCTGACCTAAGCCTAACACGTGAAAGGGGAGTAAGTAAGTAGCTTTAAGTTAAGTTGGTTTTGCCAAGGTTTGTTTCAAGAATTTTCGTCTAAGGGTTTAGTCAACACCATACCTCTGAATAGAATGATGGAGGATTGGTATCTCCTTCAGGGGTCTCTCTCGATATCCCAGTCACCCGCGAGGGTAGACCGGAAGCGCCGGGACTGGATTTCTCTGCACGAGAAAGGCAGCGGCTTCTCTTCAGCGCGTCGAGGAAGGAGGGGGGACAGCGTCTGCGGGCAGCTGGAATCTGCTGGATGTCTTCGCAGAGGGACGGCTGTTCAGCTCCTTAAGCGTACTGCACCATAGGTCGCGCTTTAGCGGCGATAATGGTATCAGCAGCTTCACCACCACAGGATAGCAGGCTGCAGCGACAGAGTGCTAGATTTACCAACACGGGGTCGTGCAGGCAGCTGGCTTCAGTAGCTCGTACAACAGGCATTGCTTAAGGCAACGTTGGTAATATTTATACCTGACAGGTGCCGGGTTTGACGCAAGTTTGCTGGACATAAGACGTCAATTAAAGATGTCACTAGGAAGTGTTAGTTATCAGTTGCTCATTAGAGTTCTATTACTAATCAAAACATAGCAAGCGGGGATTTCCAGGATTGCTGAGTTTTTATCTTGTTGAAGAACTCGGAGTGTTATCTAGGAATATCAGATAGTGACTACTGCTCTGTCATTGCACTAATTGGTCGCAAAGGAAGCGGCAGAGGAAACTATGCTGGAATGTGGCTCTGTTCGTGTGAGGCCAGAGATGACTTTTCAGAAAATCGCACTTGAACGGTTATGCCAATATAGGGAATAAATAGATTTATAGCCGAATAGGGGCATAAGGTCACAGTATCGATCAGGAACCTAGATAAACACGCAACACCCACTCCACGGGTTAATGTCCATCAAAATTACTAAAACTAAGCAATTAGATGCATGGGTAACATTGCCCACCCCAAAATACATAAATGCATTCGAAATAGGCGTACTTGTAATACATGGAATTTAGGTACTGTACGTTTTTTAAAGCATAGTAATAATTCAAAAAATTATTGCATATGAAATCAATGAACGATTATGCAAAAGGAATTACACATGAAGTATCTCTGACAGAAGAAATGGCGAGATAAATCATCACATAAAAATGCATTGTAATAACATGTGTGCTAGAGGCTGGTGTAATGTTGTTATGTCTCTAGATGTGTTTAGAAATAGAAGTGTGAAGCTTCTGTTCTCTAAGAATAGTTTTTACGTTAAGCAAAGAATTGTTCGTGCCAAAAAAGGTCAATATTAGAAAAAATTGTCCAATTCAAAGAAAAATAGATTTCCAAAGCTCTTGGCAGTTTTTGTTGATCAAAACTGAAGGCCGAATTCAGAGTTCATGGGAACGCTGTGTGTCGGAAAGCTTCTCAAAAAGTTATTGTTTCTCTATGGGTGAGAACATCGTATCAGACAGGCTCTCAAAGAATTGGTCTACAAAATCAGGTGATAGTTCAACCAAATTAGATAGCGCTGTAACTTGGCAGGTGTGAGAATGATTGCTGTCATCGAAGGCAGGACCAGCAATGCTCACAGAACGTTGTACCTGGATGATGTTGCTTTTGTCACTCGCTCCACTGTTACCACTTGGCTGTAGTACAGGAGTCTCCACGAATGCCGTCATCAGGATTGGTAGCCGCTGGGGACAACACAATGCGTGAGCCGTTATTGGACTGAGCAAAGTATCGACGTCCATTGGTACTGCTGATGGAAGTGAAAGACAGATGTCCAACACACATTCATCGCCGCAAAGCATACACCGTAGCACAGGTAAAATGCAATTTTGCCATATCGGTCTGAATGAAAGGAACCAGGTCATGTTTAGATCTCTCAGCCTGGCCAATCCAAGGACGTTAGTTATCCTGTCCCGGTAGCGCATTGCTAGGATTGTCTCTTCCATTCCCATGGGAGCTATGTCTGAGCCGAGGCTTGCCATAACGTAGCAGGAGGGTCAAAAATAGAATCCCTGCGCCGAGTCCCAAAAATAATGGTATGCCGCCAAAAATGGAGTGCACAAAATTAGGAAAGATTCCCAAAATTGCCTGGAAGGGAGTTAGCAGTCCCGTAAAGACTGTCTTAAATATGCCTGGGATGCTTGTAGCACTAGACATGTTAAGGAGTTGGCTGAACATTTCTACGAAATGCACGGGGCAATTTGTTGATAAAAGGTCATGAATTTCAGTAGCTGTCCTTGCAACTAGAAGATCATACGTCTCTTTAGATGACGTTATAGGCACTGTTGTCTGTAAAAGTACAGATTTCATTTTGCTTAATGTATCAATTCGTATAGAGATTCAGACGAGGCCAGATGGGAGTCACTATGTCTGGAGGCCCACTCGGGAACAATGCTTGCATACAACATTTGACCATGGACGTAACTTGTACTAGATAACTTTTCCCTGGCGTCAGGCCACAACATCTGTGATCCGTTCTAAGAATGTAACTCCCGTTTGCGAGTTGCATAAAGAAGGGCTCTATCTGAGTTGCAGGTGTGACTAGCTGGTGGCATGAAAGGTTGTTTGAATTTCCATCACATGCTCCGTGTAAATTAATACCCTGACACAAAAGTATACCGCTTAGTGAATGTTTACAATTTTCACCACTAAGAAATACATTTTTGTCACTGTCACTATAGCAAGAATGAGTGTATGGTAATTTCCATTCGGATTTTACATATCCTTTACCCAATTGTTCATATTGGCCAGCAGGTAGGTACTCAAGGCACTTTTTAAATCGGAAAGTTGTTATCGGAATTGTGATAATTCCGTGTATTATCCATTCAATGACAGGACTCTCTGACATTGTCAATGGTAATCTCTCGAGTTTTTCGATGCTCAGGATTGTATAGTCTGCTCCTTTCTGTGCCAAACTGATCTGTTTATCAGTAAGGTTAAAACTGGAAAATAATGACGTCGTGTTGATTAAACGCCAAGGCACATAGCCTGAACGAAGATTTTGCAGCGTCCAGCCTAATTCTATAATAGAGCGTAATTGAGATTGGCCATGTTGTAACATTAGCAAATCTCTGTCTATCACATCAAAGGCAGAGGATACAATATTGTCCAAAGAATATATTCTGGAAGACAGAGTCGTTAACCCATTGTCTACCACAGAAAGTGATTTCTCCAAATTAATACGATCAATTTCTCGTATTTTTTCAGCAGTTTCAATTTGCTTTACTTTCCAAGCCTCGTTGTAAGCAGCATAGATACGGGTCGCTATGAAACGCTTTTGACGCTGTTTGCGTGGTCCAAGAATGAAGTCGCGCAAATCAGCACCATCTTTTAGCAAAGACAAGTGTTGCTTAATTTCAGCCAGTGTGGATGATGTTAGCCATTCAAGGCAGAGTTTCCCTACACTGTGTGTTGTTATAATCCCTGGATGTTGTCTCTGGGAGTATCTAGAGTCTAATCTGGTCATTTTTAACCCCTGTGTTTTATTCAGGAATCTATCTTGACAGCTATTTTTGTCTGTAGGCCAGATTAACCACTTTTTCCAATCAGGATGTGTTCTGTTGAAATGTAAAATGTGTGACACGTCTAACTCAATATCTGTGGTTGTATTCTCAGGTATTGGCTTTGGAATAGACGGTGTTTTAAGGTCTTTGATCTTAGCTAGGCCAAGACAAGATGTTTGGTGTATTGTGTCATTTAAAAATAACATTTGTTCTGGTATCATGCAGGTTCTAAATAGTGCTTCAATGCCTTGCACCTGCCAATCTTTTGTACCCCAAATTGTTTTCATTTCAATATGATTTTTCCAATAATCAAAACCAAATGTCATCATTTTGTCATAAAATGCTTCTGAATATATCAATTTAGAATTTGTCAGCATTGTTTTCATTCCTGTTTTATCTAACAGTTTATAATAAAACGTTTCTGCATTACTGGTGTTAAACCCTGAGAAGTATTTGAATTTCTCAAAAAATGCTTTAGAACTGCTTTTAGGTGGTGTAGAACAATGTTCCTATTGATTATACATAAAAACATTTCTAGGCTGTACAGATTTATGCAAGTAATGATCCCCATAGTGGGTGTAACAGAATAACTGCTCATAACTAGATGAACCTTGTAAATAATCATGATCTGTGAATCTAGCTGACATTACTAAATCAGACATCATGTCATTAATACTGTTAAAGTCCCAATCATCAGAGAATGTACTCGGTGTCACAAAGTCACTTAAGGAAACGTTTAGTTGATGAGGATACTTCAGGATTTCGACCGGACCATAGATCTCATAGTCTGTTTTCTCCCATACTACCCCACCAGGTATTGGAATTGCTGTGACATTTGCTGTTGACAGTTCTCTTTTCTTCACGTGGGATGATCTGTGTGGTTTCAGGACTAGGTTGATGTTCTGACTTGCTGTGTCCATTCAATTGTAATGAACTTCCCTAAAATTAAAACTAAAATTAGGCATAGTAGTAGTATGAAAACCCCTGAGATAATCCAATGCTCAATCAACGGTGAATCCAGATATAGTTCTTTGATTTGTTGAAGGAGTCCTGTTGTATTTTCTTTAGAATACTTTTTTGTTTCTGGCATCACTTCGGGATCGTTTTGATCTTCAGAGAAGTTGTCGAAGTTGATGAAATAACCAGAGGCAGTTCTGTCAATTGATGGGATTGTTCTTTCAATCTGTCTTTCGGTAGCACTTTCTGATGCCACATCATTGTAGACTGGTGTTGTTTCTTGACAAACTGTTTCAATCTGTGTTTCAAGAGGCACGAGTTCCATGGCATTATTGCATAGTCCTTCATTGTGCACTGCAGGCTGATCGAATGTGATTAGTCTTTCAGTTTGAACCTCTTGGATTGTTGCAAGTTTGGGTATTCTGTTGTTTCTTGGGAGTCCACTGGGCCTACTGTTGATTATAGGCCACATGCTTGTGGTTTTACCAGATCGATAGACACGACTCTGTTCTCCTTTTTACCAGCAAGGGGCGGTAGCACAACTGATCTTGTTCCGGTGACTGCTAAGACAGGTACTGCTTTTCTGTAAGAAGGCCCAAATTCCTTCTTAACCGCGATCTTTTCTCTGACTAGATCCCCAATCTTTGGAATCCAGACAGGCCTTGCTAGGGCTGTTGCGGGTGGTGCCTCGTCAGTGGTACTTGGCTGTTGCTTTAACTTTATGTTGCTTAATGATTTTCTTGTTTCATTCAGTTCCTGTAAAACAGCCAAACGATCTTTGATGTCAAAGTGCGTTGTTTCTTCTTGTACCACTGACATCTGACTATCGAGGTCCTGAACGCGCATTCTAATTCCGAACAATAGTTCGTATGGGCTGAAACCTTTTAGAGAATTTCTTGGCATGTTGTTAAGACTAGTCTGGACACTTATTAAATGTTTGACCCACCCAGCGCCTGAACCTAATACCTTCGCTGTTATAGATTGCTTTATGTCACGGTTTTTTCTTTCTACCACACTATTCCCTTCCGGGGTATGACGGACAAGAATACCGCAACCCAATTCCCATGCTAGCCATGGCCTCCCTATAAGCTCGAGAGCTGAAAGCAGGACCCTGGTCAGAATGGAACGTGGTAATTGCGTATATGCCAATATGGATTCGCAAATCTTTTATAACCGTTCTAGCGTCAGCCGAGCGCTGGAGGCCTCATTTTTTAAGTGCTTTTAGCCTTAACTGTGTACACTGGGACGCGCTTCTCTTCTTTGATTGCGCAGATAGACCGCCTTATGCTGTCTAGAAGGGATCCTGAAACTACACTGGCCTGTTCATTACTGCGATCTCTGTTGCAGTTTTCACAATTTTGAGCAAAACATTGAATATCTATACTCATTCCTGGCCACCAGTACTCTGATTGTAATTCTTTCAGAGAGGCTTTGATTGTTTGGTGTTTCAGACCCAACCCCATGTGTGCTTCCAGTAAGAGGAAGCCCCTCCTGCTCCTGTTTGGAATTACTCTGTCCCCCACTCCAGGGATTCGAGCAAAAGGAACGGAGTTTGCATCAATTATGTATGCATAATTGAGTGGATAGTTTACGGGTAGTGCTGCACAGTCGCCTTTTACGGTCGTTTTTACTGCCAGCATGGTTTCCCCGTCTATGTACTTATCTGTACGCTTTTTTGTGGCTACGGAAGCCGGTTTAGTTGCTTCCGCGGTGGCTGTATTAGCCAATGAATTCCCTGTAACGTGAACGCCATCACGTTGAAGACTCTGTGCGTGAATCACGTGAGTCTTTCGTAGTTCTTTGTGTAAAAGAGCTACCTGTTCCCAAAGCAATTTATGCTTTATTGTGGCACCTGTGTCATCTTTGTAGTCGTTTTCGATCCAACTCTGCAGTTTATTGTTGTAAGAGTTGACGCAAAAATGAGAATCGCACACTATAAGTGTCGGGAATTCACGTTCTGCATTTTCGAGCGCCATCTTTAAAGATCTGATTTCAGTTCTCTGAACCGAACAGTTTCTTACAGATTCAGTTTTTGTTACTTTCGGTCTTAATTTACCGCACAGCCAACGACCTTTAATGATCGCACATGCTGCATCGTAGGATTTTCTCTCTACGTTGAAATGCTGTACAGAGCTATCTGTATAGATTATACAGGCATATTGTGGGAGAGGCAGAATTTCGATTGGCAGAGGATATTCTTCTTCATATTCTAAATCATTCAGTTCTTCGTATTGCGGGGCAAAATAGTATTTCACATCTTCCGCTCCTAGAGAATCTATACACTGTATCCATTTCGGATCCAGTGACACTGTAGGCAGGTTTACTGGGCTGAATAGCGCCTCGAAGGCGGATTCCGCTGTAAGGATATTAATCCGTTTGCCGTGTGCTAGTTCTCGTTCATTTGCTAATGCGATTTGCACTGCGTTCACAGTTCTTTCTGTGGGACTGAATGTTTTCTCTGCTTGTGTGTACAAGTGAGATTTGATTGAAATTGGTACCTTTTCTCCCTCATTAGAGGTCAGGTATGTGAATCCGCATCTTCCTGGGATGACTCGGATTACAAGATCACATGTGTTGTCACGTGTATCTAATTTTGTTTTTGCTAACATGTCTGTTTGCAGTGATCTCAAAATTTCTGTGTGTTTTCGAGTCCAATTGATTTGTTTGAAATCAGGTTTAATTAGTTCGTAGAGAGGTTTAACCCTCTCTGCGTAATTTAGTATGTAAGTTCTTCCGAAATTCAGAAAACCTAGAATGGATTGTAAATTCTTCAGCATTTTTGGAGCTTGGAGTACAGCGCACTTCTCTAAGAAGTTGTCCGCTAGGCTTTTCCCTTCACTTGATAGTTCGTACCCTAAAAATAGTACTGTCAGATGGGCAATTCGAGACTTTTTAAAGTTGAATTTGTAACCCTCTGCTGCGAACCCAAGTATAATGGTGTTCACTCTTTTCAAATGAGTATCCAAGTCGTTGTCTGTGAGATAAATATCATCTACGTAAGACAATGCTTCATCATCATAGATTTGTAGTAACTCTGTTACCCTAGCTGAGAATAGTCCTGGGCTGTTCTTGAACCCCTGTGGGAGACGACAGAATTTTTTCTGCGACCCAAATGCGGAGAAAGCGGTCAAATATCTGCTTTCTGGTGCAATGTTTTGACAAAAGAAACCATTAGAAATGTCTAATGTCGTTTTATATTTTTTCCTAACTATGTTATTCATTAGGGCTGCACTATGCGAGTTTTGTACTGCAAAGGTTTTGCAACATGTATTAAGGTGTCTGTAGTCCAAAACTAGACGATATGAATTGTCTGGCTTGGAGACAGGAAACAAAGGATTGTTCATTTGAGAGGTGCATGTTTCAATCACCCCCTGGTACTCAAGTTGATCTAAGATCTCCCTGACTTGTTTTTTAGCTTCTTGCTTTATGGGATACTGCCGTTGGGCAGTTGGTTCACTTTTTAATTGGATTTTGTGAGGAGGTGAATCCTCATCCCATCCTACATGATTTTTATATAATGCAGGTGCCTGGGCTACTGCCCATTTCCTTGCATATGTATATTTTTTGTGAATAGGTATGTGATTCGAGAAGGCAGGCATAATCACTTCTTCGCCACGAGGGCACTCCCTGACAAACTCTGGGGGCCAATCTTTTTCAGCTAACAGAATATCATAGCCTTTTGAGAGCTTATCCCAAAATAGACCCTTAATTTTCCTAGTGTCCACTGTCTCCAGATGACTCATCAACATCTTGCGCTCTATACTGATTTCTGCTGCACTGTCCAACATTGTCAATGCCCACTCCCTGTTTTTCAACTGTGTCCTCAGTATTCTCGGCATGGTTGATTACCCTAATACTGGCTACCTTCTTTTTCTGAAATTGAGATTTCTTATTTTGAGCAGGTTCCTTGTCTTTGGACTTGGTGTGCTCTCCTGGGTCTGACCGTCCTCTTCTTTCCGAATTCTGTGGAAGAGATCGAGAGGGACGTGTATCAATACTTTGATATCTATCAGGTTTTTTTAGATTATCCCTATTTCTAAGGTTATATCTTTTCTCAGAGGGCTCCCTCTGGGGAGACTGGCGTTCTCGAGTCGGAGTTCTTTCCCTCCGTCGAGGAGACCTTCCTCTGGACTGGAAAACTTTTTCCTTGGGAGTGGATTGTTTATTTCCATCCCAGCTCTTTTTAGGAGTGTTTACATTATTTTTAATAAATAATTTTTCAGGATTTTCGAGCATTTTGGGCTTTACCGGTTTCCCACCCAAGCTGTCTCTACCTAATTCTTCATAGCATTTTTCTATGATTTTGGCAAGCTCAACAGGATCTTTTATATCTGTTTCCTTCAACTTCTGGCGGATCGCCACAGATGCTGCTTCTCCCTTTATGTTGGCTAATAATATAGCCGTGACCTGCTTGAAATCTTTCAGTAATTTCATACCTAGATTTAAAGCGGGCTCTGGACCGAATTCATTTTGAATCTGTTTTAGCACTTCTGGTATTACCGCCATAGACGGAACGCCGTGTGTTTTTGTGTAAATGGAAGCAAAGACTGTACCCCAAGTGTCACAGTCCTCCACGTGTGGTGCGATTCCCATAGGAAGGCAGATGGTCAAGATTCTGTGTTTCTCAATAGGGGTAGTATCAGGAAATACTGCCTCTATTTGAGTGATTTTCTGGGATAACCAGAAAGGAATTTGTTCCCGTTTTACGGGTGTTTTACCAAGACATGACTGTATGTTCTGTGGTGTAATTTTATTTGTGTTCCCCTGATGAGGGGTCAGCTGTGGTGTATTAACAGCTGGCTGGACTGTTGCAGTCCGCATTACATATTGGACTAATTGCCTATGTATTTTTATTAATGTGTTTAGCTGTACTAACAGCTCTTCCTTAGACATTTTTGCAATGTCAGGATGTGGTGTGTAGCTGGCTAGAACCGGCCACGTGGCTCCTGGTCTACCTAGTGGACCGAGCCTAGTTATGTGATCAGTGTGTTTTAGGGCGCCATTAAACCAGAGCAGGTGCTCTTGAAATTTAAGTGGAATTTCAATCTCCTCGAAAGGAGCGTACTCTTCCGGAGGTTTCTCTATTTTGTAATAGTGAAACTCTTTTGTTATAGCGTTTACCGCTGGAAAGTTTATCCATGAATAGAATACCTCTGTCTGCCGATACTCGTGAGCCTCTATCACGAAAATTACTGCACCACCTTGAGGTGTCAGGTCAGTCCGTTTTCTATAAGTTTTAAAGTTATAGATTTTCTTAAATGTGCCGGGATGATTATTGCATCCGGGTCTGTGTATTCGGGACCTTGCTGAGTCGCATCTGCTGCGCCCCCAGTGGTTCCGTTATTTTCTACTGACATTGTATAAATGCAGGTTTTGCAGAGTAGGTCTCCAAGGAGACAAAGATTAGATGCACAATATTTTGGAACACTGTATCCTTCAACGTTGAATAAACCAGAGCTTTACATAGGAATCTCTTCCTACTAAGGTCGGGCGGATTTTAACCTTTCACCCACTCCAGACGTCTATTGGAGTATTTACGGGAGAAAGGGGTGTGAAATACGCACGACTGAGTTACTCTACAAGTCTTGCGTTAGTTTATCGCCTTACCAAACGTTTGGGCGCCATTTAGTGTAGTTCCTAGTTTCCCACTAGGCCCTGCGCATTGGAATAACATAAACAGTAGTATCGACGTGGAACTGCGGATATTCCAGGCCTCCACTGACTATGCTAAACTTAATTGGGTTGTGTTACCAACTAGCTCAGAGGTCACTGGAAACTTTCTTCTCTGCATAGGAAGTGATCAGCTTCCTTGGCACAGACAAGAAGGGATTCAGCTTTCCAACAACCGTGCAACATGACAACTTTGCTCCTCAGATCAAGAGTCAATCTCTAGGGTCGTGTGAAACAATAGACATGTATTTCACTCAGTCAGTCTAGTGCAGTTTACTTTCACAAGTTGTAGAGAATAGAGAGACGGGCGTTTATCAATAAAGGGTTAACATTTATTGAACAGTCTTTCTTCTCGTACAAGAGAAATGTATTGCCACAATTGCAATAATTGTTATTATAAAAAGTACGTACAGTAAGATAAGTATTGCGAAATAGAACTGTAAAAGCATTGATATGGTTTCTTAGCCATACAATGGTTTAAAAGTAATAAAACATATATACAGTCATATATACATTAGGCTAACATACTCAACTGGTGCTTCTAACTAAGCCTACCCCAGTGTGCCTGACCTAAGCCTAACACGTGAAAGGGGAGTAAGTAAGTAGCTTTAAGTTAAGTTGGTTTTGCCAAGGTTTGTTTCAAGAATTCTCGTCTAAGGGTTTAGTCAACACCATACCTCTGAATAGAATGATGGAGGATTGGTATCTCCTTCAGGGGTCTCTCTCGATATCCCAGTCACCCGCGAGGGTAGACCGGAAGCGCCGGGACTGGATTTCTCTGCACGAGAAAGGCAGCGGCTTCTCTTCAGCGCGTCGAGGAAGGAGGGGGGACAGCGTCCGCAGGCAGCTGGAATCTGCTGGATGTCTTCGCAGAGGGACGGCTGTTCAGCTCCTTAAGCGTACTGCACCATAGGTCGCGCTTTAGCGGCGATAATGGTATCAGCAGCTTCACCACCACAGGATAGCAGGCTGCAGCGACAGAGTGCTAGATTTACCAACACGGGGTCGTGCAGGCAGCTGGCTTCAGTAGCTCGTACAACAGGCATTGCTTAAGGCAACGTTGGTAATATTTATACCTGACAGGTGCCGGGTTTGACGCAAGTTTGCTCGACATAAGACGTCAATTAAAGATGTCACTAGGAAGTGTTAGTTATCAGTTGCTCATTAGAGTTCTATTACTAATCAAAACATAGCAAGCAGGGATTTCCAGGTTTGCTGAGTTTTTATCTTGTTGAAGAACTCGGAGTGTTATCTAGGAATATCAGATAGTGACTACTGCTCTGTCATTGCACTAATTGGTCGCAAAGGAAGTGGAAGAGGGAACTATGCTGGAATGTGGCTCTGTTTGTGTGAGGCCAGAGATGACTTTTCAGAAAATCGCACTTGAACGGTTATGCCAATATAGGGAATAAATGGATTTATAGCCGAATAGGGGCATAAGGTCACAGTATCGATCAGGAACCTAGATAAACACGCAACAGTACTGTGCAGGCATTGTCGGGTTTTGGGTATGGGATACACAGGTGCTTACGAGTTTGTCATGGAACCTGTAGCGTGTTTGCCTGCTGTATTTCTGTTGGGATGGGTTCGCAAGCTTAAATCCTGTAACAGGAGATTGATTGCCATTTCCACGTTATTTGCTAAGCGAGCAGTTGCGCAGAGGTGGGGGGCTAAGGCTGTTCCAACAGTGGAACAGTGGATACGAGATTTGTTGTATTGTAGGGACCAGCTGGCCACCAATGCAGAGGAACTACTGGAGGTATCTCGTCCCAAGGATTTTTGGGCTCCCCTCACATGATATCTAATGGGAAAGCCAGACCTATGTTAATATCTTCTATGCTGTGTTGGACCATATATGCAATGAGAAGGGACTGTTGGACAATGTGATGCATGTTACACTGGACTGCTCGGAACATATTGAAATGCTATTCCAAGTGCCGGGGGGGTTGGAGGTGGGGGGAGTATTTGATTTGGGTTGAGTTCTACAATAGTAAAAACGGCTTGTATAGACACCATTTGATGGACCAATTGTTGCTGGTATAATGCACCTACTGTTAGAGTGTTCTGTGATTAGTACTGCTTGCAAGCTAAACAATATAGATATTTCACACAAAAAAAGATAGACTACTGCAATGGCTTCTACCTAGATATGCAACTTCAACATCCTAACAAGCTACAAGTCCAGCAGAATGCGATAACCAGATTACTGGCTGGCATTCCCAAACACAAATCTGCTTCTCAAGCCATCAGAAAGTTACATTGGCTCCATATCATGCATCAGATAAGGTTTAAAATCCTCTTTCTTGCATATAAGGCTCTCCATGGTGTAGGCCCGGATGTTCTGAAACAATCCTTCAATTGGCATACCCCAGGGAGAAACCTGCCCTCCTCAAGTGCCATGAAACTTGAGGTTCCCTTGGTCAAACGGACCAACTGGCGAGGAAGAAGTTTTGTGTTCTCCAGTTCAAAACAATGGAACCAACTTCCTATTCACATTAGAACTAGGCCTAACATGCTATCCTTTAGGAAGAAATTACAAACCTGACTTTTCTTCAACTAAGGCCAATTCCTATGTCCACTCAACAGAGGTGGCACCTTGACACCTTCCAGTATTTTTTTGCGCTTTATAAATCTATATAACATAGCATACAAAAAACAGCCATTTAGTTTCCAAGGAACAGAAACAAAGAAAGGACACGCTGAACACAAGACAACACACACACACAGGTTTAGACAAACCAGGAGACTGAAATACAAATAGTAAATAACAGACCAATTCAATAACACAACAATTGAAGCACTAGTATTTAATTTATCTAAGCATACTCTGACCCCAGGTGCAGTGGCAGTATTGAGCAAGGATTTAAATTTTGTTCTCACCAATACAGCTGATCCACCTCTTGTCAAGCTAGAATTACAAAAATGTTTCTGGAATATCAGACTGAGAAACATTTTTCGAAACAACCGGTATACCACCTTCAATCCCCGCTCAAGCACTATTCCACCAGGATCACTACCAATGAGAAGGCTGCCACCAAGAATATAGAAGAACTTCACAAAATCAGGAGATATGTCAGATATAATATTGTAACAGAAGAAAGAAAGACCATACATACATTAGTGCCCGGCCAGGAGATCATAACCGTACCTACTGACAAAGCGGAGGCATAGTCATACAAGACAAGAAATCATGTTGTTCAGAGATTCTTAGACACCTTTATGTGGAGTGCCATTACACCAACATAAGAGGGTGGTACTACTTCAGAGGTCAAATTCATCATTAGGACAATCATGCAGAAAGGTCTGGCGGAGTTTTTGTTGTTGTTGCTATATGGGTAAACAATCTTTAAACGCTGTTTTGTAACTTCAATGTATGCTACTTAATGCAAAATGATTGTTTATGTACAGACTGGGGACCTTCCTCTATATAAACAATCATTGTCCCTTTGCTTTTTTCATGTGTGCTGTACAACTCAACACACATGAAAACAGCAAAAATTAGGAGAAATTAAACATTTCTCCTCATTGCGCCAGGGTAAGACCAGGTTTTCCTTGGTCTTAATTCTGGCACTGCCCCCTATTTATGCGTCACTTGTAAATAGGGGGCAGTGTCAGAAGCAATGGATGGTGAGGTGGCACGCCCACAGCAACACCCATTGCCCTCCCCTTTTCACGCTAAGCATAGCATGAAGGGGCACCTTATTTACAAGGCAGCGTTAAGTGATGCTAAGTGGCTTAACGCTGCCTTGTAAATAAGACAAAGTCCCTATCGCTACAGGAACATCATAAAAACTTACGTTCCAGTGGTGAAAAGGGCTTGTAAATATGCCGCTTAGAGTGTTCACAAACACTTTGGGCCCTAGGGAAACCCTTCATTTGGTCCCTACGACATTCATATTACAACTAACAGACACTGCACTGAAGAAAACAGTTTTCCATTAAATGAACACACAGTACTATCAAAGAAAGGAAGTTGGGATGGATTTGCATCTCATCTAGCTAATCTTAATATGGCTGACTATGAAAAGTTACACTTTTTAATAACCAGAACCCCTTTTATGGAACTTTGCCATCACTATTTTGAACTAAGGTTGATGTTTACAGTTTTTCCTGTGGCAAAATAAATAGTCTGTCAACTGCACTGGAAAGAAGGCTTGCAATAGGAACTTGCACTGTTACTGCTTCCTGCATTGTCCCACTGGAAAATTCCTAGATTTAAAAAAACCTTGGACTGGGGCAAGATGGCATATCTACCACACCATTAGAGGTCTCTGTGTCAAATATATCCAATTAATGGTCCTGCCATTGTGCCAGCATAATGCTTTATTCCTCTGCAAAAAACTATCTTTGTAGGTAGACAATATGAATTTTGGCCAATGTGATCTGCTTGACTTTCCCATCCTCTGCTTCATTAGATTTGGCCTGAAATTGCACCTAGGTTCTTGTCAGATGAGAATTGTAACTTTACCATTTTGACTTAAAGGTTTAAAATAATCAATCTCTGGTTACTTTTATCGTGCAAGCAAGCCAGCTGGTAACAAAGGACCTACGAGAATCCAAACCACACTATAAAGAGCTAGAAAGAAATTAGAGAACCAGCCACAAAACCTCTGACAGCCCAACCTACAAGGTTGCTCTCAGATGCTACGACCAGTAGCTATTTCACACCACGAAATCATAAAGGACCTCACCACACCTTCCATTTCCATCAACAACATTTCCCCCTCCAGAAAACTTTGCAACAACCTATCAAATTACTTCCAATTACTTCCACAGCAAACCACTAACATGTTTAACAACTTCATACACCAACCTGACCTTTGTGACCTCATTGCCAAACTATCAATCACCAACAAAGTCAACCACATGATTAAATGGACACCCCTCACCCAAGGCAACATTGCAACAATCATGCGGACCACCCACTCAGGAATCCCCATGGATCCATACCCACACCACATCTACAACCTGTGAACATCACTAATCAGCACCACCCTCTCCCACATCATCAAAACCTTCATCACGTCTGCCACATCTCTGGATGACTGGGAACACTACATGCCCAATTATGACTTTGGCGGTGCGACGTCGGGTCTGCCCTACCGCCCCACTGCCAAAGCAATGGTCAGACCAGCTGCCAGATTAGGAGTTTCCTCAGGTCTGGTGTGCCTTGTTTTTGACGTTTCCACAGCGGTGCTCTGAAAATGAGCACGGCAATGGGAATGCCAAAAACAGTTCCTGCATGGCATGGCATGACCTTAAAAGTCCATGCTGAGCAGGAACTAGTGTGTTTGCACACAGGGGGCATATGTTGTGCACATCTGTGTGCATTCACAGGGCGTGAGGCACCAGGGCCCTCTAGGTGGAACCACCATGAAACCCGTCATGGAGAGGAAAGTTGTAATATGCCCGCCATATTGCTGCCTCCTGACCACCGCAATAAAGCCAGGGAATGACATGCCCCTGCGAGTCTAGTGGTTGGTGGACCACCAGACTTGTAATCAGGGCCTAAGAAGTCAACGTCCTCTTCAAAAAGCCACTAGCCAAACCAAACCACCTGTGCAACTTTAGCCCAATATCCCTGCTTTCATTTCTAGCTCTAATCCTACTTGGCCTATCTGTGCCCTTCAACAGTGTCTCCCATTACCCTCTGATCAGAAGACTCCACGACATAGGCCTTCCTCATAATGGCACTCCACTGGATCTGTTCCTTCCACACGGGAAGAACCCCAAGAGTTAGAATGCCACCATTCACACCAGAGACCCTAGAAAATGATCTGTGGAGTCCCCCAGGGATCATCCCTCAGCCCACCCTCTTTAACACCTACATATCTCTGCATACCAACATCACCCGATCCCAAGGACTCTGCATCATCCCATACACCAATGACATCCAACTCATTCTCTACCTGATTGACAAAACAACCGCCCCAGAACTAACTTCACTAACTTCATGACCGAGGTAGCAAAGTAGGTGAGAATGAAAATGCTTGAATCTCAATTCCGACAAGACATGAGTTCTGATCTTTGGAGCAAGACCTCCTCCAGCGACTGCACCTGTTGGTCATTTCAGGTAGGAACGACACCCACACAAGAAACCTGGGGATCACCCTAAACAACAAACTTGTGATGACAGCACATGTCAATGTATTGTGTGCCGCCTGCTTCCATATTCTACGCCTGCTACAACATTTCTTCAAGTGACTATCACCAGTCGACCAGACACCTATGCTCTAGCTCACTCTCACACACACACCTTGCATTCACAAAAACAGACCAGAAGGTCGCGCACTCTCTCCAATTGCACCCCACACCTGAAACAACCTCCCTCAGCACATCAGGACCTTCTCCTTACTTCTAAAAGAAGCTGAAGACCTGGGTCTTCGAATAACTCCGCTGGAATTATATGCCCACTCACCTGCTAATTCAGCTGAATTCTCTCCTGGGTAATTAGTGTGCTCTAGATATCTATATAACGTAACATCCCATATCATAACATAATATAACAGTGCTTAACATAACATTGCATGGCATAACTTAACATAACATTGATAATTTTAGGCCTCATCACAACATTGATAATTTTAGGCCTCATCACAAGTCTGCTGGTCCACGAACTACCAGACTCTCAGGGTGTGGTGGTGGCAGTCTTCTGACCACCTTATTACAACCAGGGTGGTCGAGCTGCCCTGGAACCACCTCGACCACCAGGAATCTGAGATCCCTGATGGTGGTGTGGCAGTCTTGACACTGCAATATACTTGATGGAGCCGCTGTTGCCCCGCCAAGCATATTACGTCTTTACTCACTAGCACACTTTTCATGGTGGTGCGACTGCCATTAAAAGTGTTGCAGTGAGGTAACAAAGGCCCCCTTGTGCCTCTGCACCATGGGGTGAAAGCAGGGGGGGCATATGTTGTGCCCCCTTGAGTGCATGCACCCCATTAACTGCATGGCATGGACTGCAGCAGGGGTGGTCCTGCTCCCACATCGTGAAATTCATAATGCGGCCCTTTGTCATTACATTATTATTGATGTTTCTAAAGCTTGTGGAAATGTAATTTTCTAAACACTATTCTAGAAGGACTAGAAACCTTCTTTGAGAAAAGAACCATTTATTTATTTATGAGATTTGTAGAGCGCGAACAAATGCCCGAGGGCGTCTCTGCGCTGTGGACGGAGCAGAAAAGAGGAGATGAGAGGTGGGTGGATTATTGGTTGAACAGCCAAAGTCTTGATTTTTCTCCTGAAAATGGTCAGGGTTGGAGAGGACCTAATGTCAAGATTGAGGGAGTTCCAGAGTTTGGCTGTTGACACAGTGAATCTGCGGTCGCCCCAGGAAACAGTCCTGGTTCGTGGCACTGTCATGAGGAGAGCATTCATGGATCGTAGTGATCGATTGGGGACATAAAAAGCAAGAGGATTCAGAAGAAACCAGGTCCTTGTTTATGAGAGGCTTTATAAGCAATGCAAAGAGCCTTGAACTTTATCCTATTTTTCACTGTGAGCCAGTGATAGCCTTTGATGGCTTGGGCAATGGGTTGGAATTTAGGGGTACTTGAGAGCATTCTAGCTGCAACATTTTGTATGGACTGTAATTTTTTGATGACTTTGTGTTGGACGTTGACAAGGAGTCCATTACAGTGGTCCAGAGAGGACATGACAAAGGCGGTGACCAGGGTCTTGCCTGAGTTGGCAGGAAGGAAAGGAAGTATCTTTTTTATGGATTTGAGTTTAAAGAACGATGTGGACACGATGGAGTTGACGTGGGCAGAGAAGGTGAGTTTGTCATCGATGAGCACTCCCAGGTTTTTTACCTTAGTGACTGGGAGGGGGGGGGCTAGGTCTGTGGGCCACCAGGAGCCAGGCCAGGTGGGGGTGAGCTTGCCAAATATCATTACCTCCGTTTTGTCGGAGTTAAGTTTAAGACAATTTGTTGTCATCCAATTACTGAATGCCAGCATGCCGTGTTGGTAGTTAGCTGCAATTTTCACTCCATTGTCTTTGATGGCAAGGACCAATTGGGTGTCGTCTGCGTAAGATGTTAGGCTCATCCCCCAGTTCTTAATGACTTTAGCTAAGTCTGCAACATAGATATTAAACAGTGTTGGACTGAGGGATGAGCCTTGAGGGATAAAGCCATCTGTGCGAATGGAAGGTTCCCAGCTGGACCGTTTGGGTGCGGTGAGCTAGAAATGAGCAAGAAGGTCTTTAGCTTTAGCCTGAATCCCTATAGCGTTGACACGGTCAATCAGGATGTTGTGATTGACCGTGTCGAAGGCAGCAGTAAGATCCAGCAAGATGAGCACAGCCGCTCCTCCTTGATCGAGGACAGTTCTTATCTCATTGATGGCTTTGATGAGGGCGGTTTCGGTGCTATGATGTTTTTGAAAGCCAAACTGAGTGTCATCAAGGAGGTAGTGTTCCTTGATATACTGGGAGATTTGATTATTCATCAGTTTTTCCACAAGCTTGGACGGGAATGGCAGGCTAGCTGTAGGTCTGTAGTTGTTAGTGTTGTCAGCGTCAAGATAAGGATTTTTTCAGCAGAGGTTTAAGGAGGGTGTCTTTCCAGATCGCAGGGTAAATCCCTGTGCTGAACATGGCATTGAAGATGGAGGTTAGTTGAGAAGTCACTATTTCAGTAACTGGGAGGAGTATGGCTGGTGGACAGGGGTCCTTGACAGAGCCTGATTTATTAGTGTTCATTACCTTGGTCACGAGAGTGGAATTGATGCTATGAAACTACGAAAAAATGGGGTGAGTCTTATTGGTGTGGGGAGGCAGAGGGTCTTTTTTGACATTGTCAGAGAAGTTGTTATATATGTTGTTTACTTTGTCAAAGAAGTAGGTGGGCAGTTTATTGCAAAACACTTGAGAGGGTATGGGGGGCGATTGAGGGGGTAGGTGTGATTATTTAGATACAACTTGATATAATTGCTTGTTAGAGTTTTTTGCTTGTTCGATCTGGGAGGAGAAATAGCTGCTTTTTGCTTGTAGGATTAAGGATTTATAATTGGTAAGTTCTCTTTTGTATAGTTCTTTATCTTCACAGGAGTAGGTCTTTCTCCAGTGCCTATCTCTGTTTCTGCATATTTGTTTCTGCTGCCTAAGGGTGTCATTAAACCAGTGTGCTGAGGGAGAACTGCGATTTTTGGAGGTAGATTTAGTAGGACTAATTTGTTCATGGCCATGGTGAGCCATTGAGTATACCCATCAGCAGCTATATTAGGGTCATTTGACAGGTCAGTCATCTGAGAGGACAATGTTTTCATGAGTAATTGATTATCTAGGTCTTTCCAGGATTTAAAGGTGTTTGAGGAGCAAGTATTAGGTCTGGGGTGAGTGGATGAGTTAGTTACAATTGTAAACATTACTGCGTGGTGATCCGACCACGCAAGAGGGATGACCTTTGTGATATTGACGTTTTTGTCATTGGTGAAAAGGCCGTCTAGTGTGTGCCCAGCTTCGTGGGTGCTGTTGGCGACCAGTTGACTGAGTCCAAGAGAGTTTAGGTCAGATATAAGATTTTTGGTATCTTTGTTTGCAAGATTTTCTAAGAGGAAGTTGAAGTCGCCTAGAATGGTGATGGAATTATCTATTGCTAGGGACTCCATTATTTCAGGAAAAGTGGCTAGGAATTGGGTTTTGCTACGCGGTGGCCGGTATATGAGAATGCCTTTAAAGCGTTGGGATGGACCTAGGGCAATGGAGAATTGTAGTGCCTCACATGCAGACAGTGGGAGTGGACTAATCAATGTTTTTAGTTGGCTTCGGTAGATTATGGCAATTCCTCCCCCTGTTTTTAAAGTTCTATCCTGCCTGAGGATGTGATAACCTTCCGGGATGGCTACCAGGAGGTCGGGTTCTGATGAGGGATTGGTCCATGTCTCCGTTATGAAGAGTATGTCAAGATTTTGAGAGCTGATGAATTCCGCGATTTCATCTTTATGTTTGCTCAGAGATCTTGCATTGATAAGTGCGGCTGGGATCCTGGTTTTTGTATGTTTTGTTAGCCTATGTTGGGGGGGAGGTGGAACACACGAGTGGTGGACCTTCCATTTTGTAATGGCAGTATGAGCAGGTTTTGAGGAGAAAAGGGGGCTCATTGAAGTTAAAGCAAGTGCCTGGACATTTGGTCAGAGGACGTAAGTGAAGGAGGGCCGTTTGTGTATATTTATGGATGAGGGCTGGTGGAGAGGGGCCAAGATCGATGGCCCTAGGCCCGGTCCGGGCGCGGACGGGCACAGACGGGCTTGCCTTTGGTGCACCTGCTGCGCGCGTCCGCTGCACTTGCGCTTGCCCTCTGCCCTAAGTAGTCTGAGCCGTCGAGAGACTGGAGCGCAACTTGCGGCATCCGCCGGAAGTGAGGGTGTGGGTGTGTGCTCCCGGTGTAGCCCTCTGCACAAACGGCACCAGCCAGGTCGGAACGGGGCCTCGGGGCAAACAGAGATCTTTGCTACAGAGATCTTTTTGGGCTGTTACACACTGAAATATGTACTGGTTGGGCAAAATCACTTGACTTGTCCCCGAACTGAAGATTACTTTTGTGTTCACCATAATTCATAAAATTTCCAAAGGTTTCTCTTGTATCCCTTGTAGTGTTCTTATAAGTGAGTAGGTGTATTTTACTACTAACTCCCAATTTCTAAGCATTGGGGGTGGATTGATAACACAATATAAACATTTCTGTTGTGTTGCCAGTAAAATGAAGTTAAAAACAGCTTCCATTTACTGATTTACTTTAACTCATAGTCATGAGACACAGATACAACTCTCATTGGATTGCTTACCTCGATTTCTTCATTCAAGATATCAAAAGTTCTGTGACTTACTGAATTCCAATATGATTGTGCTGGTGTAGCTCCTGAAATTATGCCCAATGTTTACCTCCAGCTGGTTGAATTTAGGACAAACGGTCACTTTGTTGGTTCAGAGTTTTGCCAGATTTTAGGAATTTAATAGAGACTATAAAATGTGAATAACTCCAATGCAGGGATGCAAATATCACAATGCAAAAAATACAATGTATCAATAATAGGAATGTTCGATCTTCCATATGCCAAGCATCCATCTCACATCTTCTAAGGAATTTTCATGTTGAGTTTGTGAAATAAAGTAAGTGAAATATTGCCAGGGTATCTCTCTATATAAACATTTATTTCACCAGCCATCCCAGATCCCCTTAGCTGTAGAAAGGACTACCAGGAAATATGACCTTCTAGCATTCCTCAAGCACGTGATTAATGAAACACAGTTTTAAGAGTCATCACAGGGTATGTTTAGTAAAATACTAATCTAGCAAAATTTTGGTCCCCCTCAGTACAGTATATATCATCCTATTGTGATTATAGTTATGCACTAAACATTTAAGTTACAACTATGTAACAAAGCTAACAATAGAGAGCATACAATATTTCCAAATAATGATATGTTCTTCTTCCAAGATATCCTTCGGCTTATTTTCAGGTTTCCTTGCAAAGCAAAAACTGATTTTAAAATGCTATGTCTTAAAAATTCGGCTAGCCTATCTCTTTCTTACATTGTTACAATACTAAGTCAAATAGAGTAATATGAAGTCTAGAGCCGACAGGAAAACAACAACATGTGTTTCAAGTACTCTGACGGGTCATAAACAGAAGAAACAAAGTATACAAAAATCTAAAGACATTGGAGAATGTGGATTACTAATTGGAGTGGATGAGAGAACTCCAAAAGGAATAAGGTCACAAATTTGCTAGGGTAAAACACAGTTTCCATATTTCAACCTGGGCTTAACCCCCATGGATGGCACAGAGCAGACAGACTTTAATTTAGGAAAATATGTGTAATCTTTAGCACCAACAACATCGCTAAAATAACACTAAAATTACAAAGATCGAAAGCAAAACAGGAGATATTATTTTTGGGGATATTTAAGGGAAAAAAGCACCATGAAAAACAAAAGCACTAATCACTAGTAACTGTTTGAGGTAGAATTGGACCTAGACACGGTTTCAGGCCAGCTGTGAAGGAGTGTAAGCGAGATTTAAGTAAGTTCATCCCAGTCAAAGATTTTAGCTTCTGACTTGTTCTCTGAATTAGAAGTCAAAAATTTGCGGTGTTAATGCTTACATACAGTATCAGTCAATGTCCTCTCAGAGCCAGATATCCAAGGGATGAGATCCCATTGAAGGCTTTGGCGGGAAAAGATCAGAGTGGGTGAAATTCAAGTTTCGAGTCTGACAAATATTTGTTTCAGGCAAATATTTTTCACACTTTTACCCTGTCAAGATTTCTGCTTTACAACATTTTTTGGGGGGGGAGTTTAAAATGCTCTGGCAGGGCGAGCCTGAAGGTTAAACATCGTTTACTCCCAATCCGGAATGATGCATGTAATTACAACTCGGTCATTACAACGACTGCGTTGTTACAACGCATGCCATTACACTACAGGTCGAAAGAACGACTTGCTCTAGGGGTCAAAAGGTGTTGGATTTAACATTCAACACCTTCCCTACTGTTGCACAGACTGGAGTTGGAATAATAAATGATACTATTTCAACATCCAGCACTGCCCCTAGAGCAAGTCGTTGCAGAATACTGGCATGCGTTGTTACAATGCGGGTGTTGCAACGATGCGTTGTAATTGCATGTGGAAAAAAACATGCGTGGTAGGGTGGCATATTCAGCCTGAAGTAGTACCTGATGAAATGTCTTCAAAATCGGAGAACTTCTGCATATGATTTGACAAATATCCTAATGCCTTCCATAGTGTCAAGAATGTCACTAATACACAAATATAATGTAAGAGAATATTGTTATCATAAATATTGTTTTTTAGGCTTTCAATATTATTATTATTTTTTGAATAATTAATTTTCTTTAGTATAACTTACTTAAATATAGTTGTAAATCATATTGTTTTACATCATTTTATTATGTTTTAGTTAAACATTATTTAAGTTGTTAATGTTGTTAGTATAATTGTTATAATTTTTTAAAGTTTGAAATTGGCAAATGTTTATGTATTTTTTTGTAAGTTAAATTAGTATTGGGAAATACATTGAAAGTAATTATTTTTATAATACTGTTGAGTGATTTTTTATTGAAATGTAAGTATGTAATTGGTAATTATTGATATAATTTTTATTTTGATAATTGTTGTTTTAATTATTAATTTGTTTAAAACTATAATTTTATTTTTACATTCTTTTGAAGTAATTGACATTTTAGTAGTGATTTGTTTTTTAGGTGTACAGAGAACAACGTTATTACATTTTAAATGTATTTTTTATAAATGTATAATATTATTGAATTGCTTTATGGGTAATAATATAGTTTTGTATATTTTTTACTTTATCTAGTTTGTTAATAGTGATTTATTTGAAAGTATTTTTAATAGTCTCTATACTAGAGTTCACCTTTTTTTCATTAATTTGAAAATAAAATGTATTTAAGTTGTTTTGGAAGCTAACATTTTCCGGTGTTTTTTTTTTTTGTTTAGGTAGGGAAGTAAGTTCTAATTCAGTTGCTTTACTTTTTAATTTGTTATTTATTAATGATTGCTTTTTTAAACCAAGCTATAGATTATTTTCTTCTTTATTTAAAATTTAATTTTTTTTGTATACAGTAATTATGTGTGTTTTTAATAAAGATTTAAAGAGGTATGCATCTATTTGTAGTTGCGTCAAAGTCCAACATTTTTTCTACTGTTTCTTAGACTGGAGTGGCAATAATATATCTAATCCCTCTGGAGTCCAAAACTTTCCCTACTTTTGCTTAGATTGGTCTGGCAATTGTGAATTTAGCCACCGGATGTGTTTAAAAAATTGAAAAGTTTTACAAACCTTCTTTAAGACAAGTCAGTCTTGGATCAATTGCTACTTCTAACACATGTTTTCATCCACATTCACAAAGGGAAAGGGGTTACATTTGTGAATGGGTTACAACAACCTTTATGAAGTCTATAAAAAATTAATGTTTTGCAACTGGATTTAGGTTGCAACATTTTAATATATACTATTGCGGATCTCTGTTTGGAGGGAGAACCCTAAATATGCCCTTTCTAAATAGCGATTAAGTATGTACTTTCAAACTCATCTTGCAATTCAGTAACATGTTACTAAATTGTAATTTCGGTTTTTATTCATAGAAAATGTTCATTCCGCTGTTGCAAGTGCTCCTATTTTGCAATATATAGCCTGCAAAATCCCTTTATATATTTCTGACCCTTTATTTCTATGAAAATCCTGAATTGTCAAGATGTTAATTTACGCAAAAACAACAATTGATGGACAGAATGCAGAACAATGTCATACATTCACCCCAGTACAGAGATCTGGGCCTAAATCCATCGTTTTTTGCTCATCATGCCATTCCAGTTTGAACCCAGCCATATGCAAATCAGTCTTGATCCTGTGCCCAATGGGAACAGTCCAGCCCAAAGTGCTAGGCCAGTTCCTCCCTGGAATGGAAACAAGCCTCCTAGGACTGGTTTTGAGGTTTCACCCCTCTTCAGCCAGGATAGCTTGACTCCAGTGGCATAGAGAGCACAGGCCCCACGTCTGGGCATCCCCATCCCACTTGGGGTGATTTGCATATGGCTGGGTCTAAACTGCGGTGGCTTGGTGAGCAAAAGAACGATGGATTTAACCCAGATCTCTTGACTGGAGGTGAATGTATAATTGATGCAGCATTCCATCCATCTTTTGCTTGTGTAGCACTTTTCACCCTAAGTGCGATGGGTATGCCTAGACATGGGTCCCTTCCTCATTGTGCCACTGGATTCCAGCTAGCCTGGCTGATAAATGGTAATACCCAGAAACCGGTCCAGGATGCTTGTTTCCGGTCAAGGGAGGACCTGGCTTGGCAGTTTGTTCTGGACTGTTCCCATGAGGCACAGGGTCAAGACTGATTTGCATATGGCTGGGTGTAAACTGGGGTGGCATGGTGAGCAAAAGAACAATGGATTTAACCCAGATCTCTTGACGGGGGGTGAGTGTATGATTTAGTCAGCATTCCGTCCATCATTTGTTTTCATAGCAAGATGTTTATTTACTGCACTGCAGTAAATAAACCATCCCATATTATCAGACAACATCAATCGTTGCATATATCAGTATGTCAAGAATATGTAAAATGAGTTGAAATTCAGGATCAAATCATAAGATCAAAGATTCCTATAATTTGAGAACAAATACTAGTAATGGGAAATAGGTTTGATAAATTTGTAACCCTTGTATCAATGCATGGAGAAAGATACAACATTGTTTAAAAGACCACTGTTTGCCATATGTTTTACCTATAGTGCTAAAATTAAGTCAATCCAGACATCAGCACCTCACTTCCAAGTGATCCACAAACTATCTCCCAAGCGATTATAACATTATTTGAAAGTCTACATCACAAATGCAATCCAATAACTACAGCATTGAGTCTTTAGTTCCATAGAGTTTCATCCTTTCTCATTAATTGTTTTAGTCCTTACGTCTTGTATCAGGTACAATGGGTCATATTAGCAAGAACCTTGTTAAAATTATCGCTTTTTAGCAGTAGGAAACTGCTGCTAAAACGACAATAATAGGCTTGCTAATATGAGTTATAGATTTCAAATAGAAGCCCAGGTTAGATGTGCAGGACATCTAACCTTAACTTCTATTGGAATCGCCCCACTGCTTTACAGTAGTGCACAGGAAAAATAAAATGATAATAGCAGAATGTTATTAGCATTTTATTTTTTGTGTTGCAGTTGCACTGCAGTAAGGTTGAGTGCACATGATAGTTTGGCCAGCCGCCTTGAGGTGGCCAAACTGTCATGAGCACCTTTCATTTTATTAACAGGCTGTATTGCACTGCCAGGGTGAAGAACATGCCCAGCCTCCCAGTCCCTCTATGAGCACCGAACCATGGCATTCAGACCAACCACAATACTGCTGTAAGGCAGAGTTGTGATTGGTCAGTTGAGTCTGGGAGTCTTGGTTTTTCCTGCATAAGAGGAGAGGGAGTGACCACCAGGTAAGTTTTCTTTTCTTTTTTCTTTTACTTTTTTCCCTAACTCCCCCACCTTCGCCCGCCCACCCTCCACCATTCTCTACTAGATGTCACTTTTACTAGTGATTTATTCGTGTTGTTGATTTGGTTGTTGGTACATCATTTGTCAATAAAAGAGATGAAGGTTGTTTTACTCAATATGTACCACCTGTAGTTGATATCATCCTTGATAGTGACTGTTTAATCTTGGTATGTGTTGACTCCTCCTTGAGTTACAGCCATGTAATACATGGGGGGTCATTACGATGTCAGGCGGAATCACTTCTGCTCAAACCTACATCGGTCATGGGACCGACCAACACCTGGTCAGCGGTCTCGAGCGCCCCATTAGGATGTGAATGAACACTGTTTGCTTGCATTCCTATATTTTGCTATGGGAGCATACATTCCCGCTGTAAACTGATCGTAATGCATGCTCCCATAGTAAAATGGGAGGTGCAGTTCATCACTGTACCCAATGGCATGCACCTCAAGGTGCCTACCACTAGGTCCAGGGATCAACAGTGGGGCACTGGCCTCCAACCGGAGGCCATGTTCCAAAGGGGGCCCTGCTGGGCCCCCTTTGGAACTTTCCAATATGGTTTGCATGTCAGACATACCGACATGGAAACCGCATGTCAGAAAGAGTGCAAAGTAATCTGAAGGGTGGAAAGAGCCACCCTTGAGATTGCAGCCCGCGTTCCGACTGGTGGGCGGGGTGCCCGAGCCCATTGGAAACCAGTCAGAATGACTGTCGTGGTTCCTTTCTGACCACCTCCATCGTAATGAAGTGGTCTGAAGGGAAGCCAAACGGGCTATTACTATGTGACTGTAAAGGCTCTGACACTATGTAAGAGCCTTTACACGCTGCATCGTAATCGGCCACATATTGTTATGCTGAGGGCCATGAAAAATATGTTCCTGTTATTGAAAATGGTGGAGGTAGTGTGTGCTTCTCCTGTATGTTTGGGTTTATTGACATAAGTAATTGAGGGACATTTTTTGCACCCTCTGAATGTGTGCTTACGTCTTGCTTACGTCTTTCTCTACAAAAAAATCAATGGTATGCTCTTGGGCCCCTATTTACTAATATTTGAAACTATGCAGCGCAGCAGAAAAAGTTGTTGTGCTGCCTTGCCTCAAATGTGGAGAGAAAAAATGTGCCAGATCTACTTAAATATGGTGCACATGTTCTCTCTCATTGTGCTGGTACCCTTTTGGCAGACCAGCACCAACTCACGCACACATAGGACAATGGTGTGTGAATTCTCTAAGGCAGAGCAGACGTTTTGTACTGAAAGGGACTCTTTCGGTACACAAATTATCCTTTAATATTTTTACGACTTTGTATGTGTGCTATACAATGCAGCACACCTGTAATGTTGTAAAAGTAAAGAGAAATGAAAACATTTCTCCCTGTGTTACTCTCGTCTCTAAGAGTTGTAAGCTTTTGATTCAAATCCTTGTCTTTGAATGAAAGCCCTTGGGTGTTTCCATGGGAACGCCAACGTACCATCTATGGAAAACCCTCTTGACACAAACTAATGTACAATTGTTCATAGATTGTTCTTAGCATAACCTTATGTTATCTTGGGAAACTTTCCAATCAAAATCCTGGTTTTTGTTGGATTATAAACTGCACCAGGACAATATGCACTGGTTTTTCCTCACAAATCCGGTGTAATACATTAGAAGATCGAGGCCTTTGGGTATTCTGCCCAGGGGCAAAAGGTTGGAAATAACAGTAATTGATTTGTGAAGGGGGGCACAGGATGACTGAATCAGAATGGGAGTGAGTAAAGTAATTAATAGATGCTTGGAGCCTTGTGCTTCGGCTGGTTGTCTAAAATGGGACACATGGCCAGAGTGGTGTGGGCTGATGAATGAGAAATGGGAATAGCATGAACATTGGTTCTACTGGGACATTAACAACAGAGACAGTATTGTATGCAGTTGATATTTAGATTGTTTACAATGCTTGATTTTGCATCTGAAGGTGAATGATGACATCCACGACAAGAATGAGGGACAAATTCACTGTAACCCTATGAAAACATGATAGACCATGCAATACACATGTATTCATGTCAATCTCTTTCTTTCACATGTTTAACAGATGGATCTTACTACTGTTTTAATGGATTTGGCAGGTTTATATACATTATTTATTTATTAGCTTAAAAAAGGCCTCAGAAGTATATCTCTTTTAAATACACAACCGTTTTTAACAGCGTCGCCAGATGTGTGATGTTCGTATGTGCCTATACTTCCACTGGTACTCCATTTTGTCTATGTAGGGACTTATTTTCATTGACTCTTGTTCCTATATATTACCTACTGGCGGTCGCCAGTAGGTAGTTATAGTTAGGACCTAGTTTCCATAGGAAATCCTCAACATTCTATTTGGAATACCTTTGGCCCTGGTTGAAGAATCTTAGCGAATTTCTCAAAGAAGATGGCTCGGTCCGCTGCGCTCCTTCCCTAAAAGTTTGGGGGGGATTGGTCAAGTGGGGGCTGAGATAAAAGGGGGGTCCCAAAACGTGTTTTCTCCATGTTATTTTCAAGAGGACCTTTAGACTCGGCTACAGGTCGAACGGGTGAATGGATTTATAAGAAATTTGGCAAAACTGTACAGTCCGGCTCGCAGATTACGCTTTTTTTGGAATGGTGTAAATCCGTTCAGTAGTTGCTGAGGAAATTAAAGTTAAAGTCAATTATATATCTATACGCGCGCACACATGCGCGCACCTAAACGGCTGCGCGCGCGAGCGGAATTTTGCTGCGTGACGTCTGTTAACGTTCGATTCGAAGGAAATCAGGAAGTGTTGACCGCCATTTTGTCATTGCGAGTAAATATATTGTTGATTTCAAAGCGTTGGAATATGGAAAGGGGAGAAGGTAGAGATTGTTTTGCTGCGTAGGTTTTCTCAGGGTGTGCAGTAAGGCCCTTAAAGGCGAAAATATATATATTTTTTTTTTTTAAAGTTGTGTGGTGCGCGCACTCGGTCGCACACACCTTTTTACAAGAGTGTGAAAATGGAGATAAATCAGAAGTTTGAGTGCTTAGATATAAGGTGGCTCTGAAAAGAGCCATTGTGTTAATTGAGTGTTTTCTGCATTTATAAGTAAGTACCGATGCAGAGCCTGATGTTGCAGAGGAAGATTCTGTTTCCCTCATTCGTGAAATGAACACCGTCTCTCCTATAGACGTCTTGCATGTGGTATCGCAAGTTGTTGTGGTAAATAGAACCCATGCTATAATCTCTGAGGAACGCAGAAACAGATTTATTTACATGTCTCCTTGCTTTCTCAAATTGTGCACAATGGTGGTTGGACCAATTCCATTTCTGTCTTTGGCATATATTGGAATATACCAAGGCAGATCGAGGAAAAAGTGTCATCAATTGTCGAAAGGTGTCTTTTAGAAGCATTTCCAGACCTACCCCAGTGATTGTGCCTAGATCGTTCCCATCACAGTGCACAATTATAAGGACTGGTTCTGGGAGATGCATAAAAGTTTTCACCAATGGAATCAATTGGTGACATTTCAATCCTCTTTTGGAAATCCATGTTATGTGTACATTTGGTAAGCTGAGGTTGCAAATTCGTCTGCTTACTGCATATTTTTCACTCCAGTGAATATAACCGTGTCCTATTAGCCAGACCTTCATTTTCAAGAGATTTGTAGTCGTCCTCCGATCGGTTCTGGAAGTGGAATGGTAGTTAGAAGTTGAAATTCTAAATAAAGAAAAAGGAAGAGGCTGGGTATGGTTTAAAAAATAAAAATTATTGGTTGATTGTAAGAAGTGGAGATTGAACAGTACGTTGCATGTTAATGTTTATGTCAAACGAAAAGTACTATTGGGTGTGAAAAAAAAAGACATGTAACAGAGCTGTGGATTGGCAGGTGTTTCTGGAGGGAAAACAGTGTTGTTACTTTGCTGTAGAACGTTGAGATATGAACTTTTGACCTGTGCCTTCAGCCAGGTGCAGAATGAGGTGTTACCATGGAAACAGCCAGAGATGGCAGTAGGTGATGGGTGACTTTTATGTGACGTTGAAAATATTGTGAGGGAGAACCAATTGAAATGTAAATGCTTACGTTACGCGCTCCGCATTGCTTCCAGGAAGCTGCGCTTCGCGCCTCGCGCACCGGAGCAATTCCGGGTGCGCTAACGCGGCGCGTCATATGACGGATTACGCAAGAACGCGATACGTCGTGTGGGCTCCACCGGAACTGATCGAATTGGTAGTCTACAGTGTTTCTGGATGTTTCAGACTGAAGCTGGCGTCAGCATGAGAGCACCCCGTGGCTACGTCGTGGCCATTCCGCCAGCAATCATGGCAGTCGCTCCCCACCGGAAGTCTGCAGGAGTCGGGGGCCTCGGTGACTCTTGTAGAATCTTCAAGGCTGAGGGGACGCTTTTGGGAATGGGGCTCATGCCCTAGCAGTCAAGCGTCCGAGTTCCACGGTTGCCCAGAGCCATCCTTGCAGGCCAGGCCCAAGTCTGTGGAGCCGACCGCCATTTCCTGAGCTCCGTGGCAGCCGCCTGTCGCTGTATCGGAAAAGTGGGTGCAATTCAGCCGGATGGCGGGTGAGACGGTGTAAATGTGATGGTCGGACCAGGGCACCGCAGGACGTGTCTTCAGGTAAAACGGATTGTGGGACAAGGTCCAGAATGGAAGAGGCATCAAAAGGCAAGAAGTTCCGCCTGACCCCGGGAGCCGGCCGCCTATGTCGGGGGCGATCTCAGGCCATACCAGGGGAACAAGACTTGGGGAGGGGGCAGGAGCCAGGCGCCCCCTCCGAGTCCGCGTTTCTTGGACCCTGAAGTATGGCACTCAACATTCAGAACTTATGACATTTGTGCAAGGCAGGCACATCGAAGCCTCTCAGGGACCAAGTATATCCAGAGTCCTTCCTACAGAAGGTGGTGGGGGTGGCGGCATTAGCAAGGCATCCCCCCACACAACTTGTCGGACCCTGAAGTATGGCTCTCAACATCCAGAACTTATGACATTTGTGCAAGGCAGGGACATCGAAGCCTCTCAGGGACCAAGGATATCCAGAGTCCTTCCTACAGAAGGTGGTGGGGGTGGCGGCATTAGCAAGGCATCCCCCCACACAACTTGTCGGACATGACCTCTGGATGTACTGGGTGTTCAATTTCAGAATTGAAACTACTAAGAAGCAATTAGAAGTGTTGTTTTCATGTTGCAGTAAGCTGCCATGTAAATAGTTATTTAATAAAATGTTTTATCCTGTTACTTTGCTGGTGTGTTGTATATATTTATAATATTTGAATAGTGTTTGTCGTTATTTTGGGCGGGGTGGGTGGCGGAGCCGAGCTGTCTTGCAGCCATCATGGCGTCGAGCTCGGTTCCTCTCTCTAGTTTCATGTTTTTTCTAACGATTTATATGTTATAGTTTGCTAGCACGATACAGCGGATAGTCATAGTCCACATTTTATATATATGTCCTTTTTATTAGGGGGGTCCTCCGGTGGAGTCGGACGATCTACCTCTAATAAACGGTCCGGGTTGAACCAACTACCAACAAACGGGGCAGCGATAGGCATGACGGGTTACAAAGGGGACAAAAGTGTGCACTACCTATCCTTCACTATCTGCAAAAACTAAATAGAGTATTGCGACTTTATGCTTATTTGTGAACAGAGAATGACCCAAAGAGAACCAATTTCGAACAATCATAGGCTATTGGCAGTGGGCAGAGAGGCCATAACACAGAAAATGGCTGTTACTTATGTGCATGATGGGGCCTAAAAGGGACTAGATGGCGTGGCCACTGTTTCGCGACTTTCACTTTACTTTTAACAATGGCTGTGGTGAACATAAATGAACGCCGCTTATGTATACCTAATTTTAGTCATTTTCCACAAAAAAGCTTTTGATATTTGCTATTAAAAAACCAAAGAAAATCACTGAAAAAACCATAGGTTATAGACCATATATAGTTAAATATCTGAAGTCCATCTCTGCACTCCATGGAGATACAGGTCGTCGATCAGAAGATGTGCTGGCCACCTCTAATGGTAATAGCGTGGCCAGGGCTCTTGTCGTTGCCTCTGCAAATTGCAGAGGGTGCACTTGTTTGACATGCCGCACCATGGTATGTATGGAAAAGGAATTTTTTTTGCTGGATTTCTTCTTGAGAGAACCAAGTCACATATCGTGCAGGTTACTTTTGGTGCATTCACTTTCTTTTGATCTTCAGGATAAGTGAAAAATTGCCGGATGAAAGATTTATTTTTTCTTATTAAAGGTAGTCGATCATTTTGGTCAGATTCGGAAGATGAATGAGATACGGTAGCCATTTCACCAAAGTCTTCCGAAAGATGTAGGACGTTGTTGTCTCTTGAGAGTAGAAAAGATAGTGAGGGAAGTGGGTGGAGTGCTGCGTGTAAATTCCAGAATTGAAACTATTAAGAACCAATTGAAAGTGTTGTTTTCATGTTGCAGTAGGCTGCCATGTAAATAGTTATTTAATAAAATGTTTTACCATGTTACTTTGCTGGTGTGTTGTGTATCTTTATAATATTTGTCGTCATTTTGGGTGGGGTGGGCGGCGGAGCCGAGCTGTCTTGCAGCCATCATGGCGTCGAGCTCGGTTTCTCTCACTAGTTTCATATTTCTCATGAGGGGTTGTTCCTAATTTTTCTATTTTAGCGAGGTCAAAAAAAGATCTCATCAGTGTCCTACTGATTTTGCTCGATTCCTTTTGTTTTTTCTAACAATTTATATGTTATAGTTTGCTAGCACGATACAGCGGCTAGTCCGCATTTTATATATATGTCCTTTTTATTAGGGGTGTCTTCCGGTGGAGTCGGACGATCTACCTCTAATAAACGGTCCGGGTTGAACCAACTACCATCATGATTTTGTATATCTTCTGAGCTGGATTTAAGCACACAATTGTTAAAGTATGAAACGTTTTATATTTCTAAAAAAAATACCAAGGTGTGTACATCCGGTAACGCACGAAAGTTTAAAAAGACATTCGGCTCCATTTACTGAAAAGTTTCATAAGAATAAAAAAGAAGTCTAGGTACAGTCTCTTTGACGTACTATAAGTTCTTTGAGGGGTGTATGAAGAAATTCAATAAGTTCAAATTGCAAGGTTTTTACGAAATATATAGGCCTGTGCGCGCACTCGGTCGCGCACGAAAGCCTGGAAATGCGATATCCATTTTATTGACAACTGTTGCCGAGAGTGCGCACACCGGGTCACGCACAAAAGTTTAGTAAGGCTATTTTTATTTACAGACAAATTTTAATGTGTTTAAAAAAAGGCAAGGTACAGACTTTCGAATTCTGTATTGCTATACAAGGAGTCTCTATGCAACTTGAACAGTTAAGAAAACGGCTTGTTTTCGAAAAAAATATTGCCAGAACTTTATTGCCAAAAGTATAGGTTGCATACACGACATTTTTCTGAATTAGCATTTTAAAAACCAATGAAATTCACAGAAAAAACCATAGGTTTTACACACGTTATAGTTAGGAAGTAGCATTTAAAAAACCTATGAAATTCACTGAAAAAACCATAGGTTTGACACATGTTATAGTTAGCTGGAAATTTTACTGACATAAAACCAATGAAATTCCACGTTATAGTTAGTTGGACTCACTATAACTTGCGCGTGCAATGCACTGCTGATGACGTCACATATTACATCACTCATGACATGGTCAGTGACATCACTGATGACACCATCCTTGTGACATAGTGACAGACCTCCTTTCACTGTAATGTAACCCTTGAAACACATATTCAAAAATAGAAACTGAAATTTAAAAAAAATGCAGATACCCATATCAGTTACAACAAGTAATTCAGTAATTCCACCATCTATATACACATCCACTCATACATATACTCACTCATCATATGAAAGGATACACCTATACATCCTGTTACACACCGACAATCATCGAAAAGTTACTCACAGACATACTCACACGTGCAAATAAACTATTGAACATCCATTTATTTGAATATAGAGTTATACACACACTTCCACCTTACTTCTATTGAAAATTACACATATTTATTCTCTTAAACAATCACTTATAGAAACACATACTTATTTAAACAGGAACTCTTTCAATCTCTTACTCTCACATATACTCACTTATATACATCAATATTCACATATACTAGATTAAAACATATGTCGTTACTGATAAAGACACTAGTGAGACAGTCATTCACTCACTAACAAACACATATACACACTCATCCACCCATACAGTCCTGCACATATGCTGTCTTCAAAACACATACAAACAGAGAGTCAGTCACTCATGCATCTATGTGCTAAGTAATACCCCCACCAAACCATATAGACACTCATACTGATACTAAGAGAAACATCTAATAACCCATATACATACGCATGTAGCTACTTACCAACACATGTAGTCACTTATACACAAAGTGAAACACTAATATATATATTTAAATATTTAAACATTACTCACTAATATTTATTTTTCAGAAAGACACATATTCACTGGATGGTGTCATCAGTGATGTCATGAGTGATGTCACTGACCATGTCATGAGTAATGTAATATGTGACGTCATCAGCAGTGCATTGCACGCGCAAGTTATAGTGAGTCCAACTAAGTATAACGTGGAATTTCATTGGTTTTATGTCAGTAAAATTTCCAGCTAACTATAACATGTGTCAAACCTATGGTTTTTTCAGTGAATTTCATAGGTTTTTTTAAATGCTACTTCCTAACTATAACGTGTGTAAAACCTATGGTTTTTTCTGTGAATATATATATATATATATATATATCCATACTAATATAATAAAGAGAGAGCACAATCCTTTGAGGTGGGTAATCTCAGGAACCACAGCACCAATCACAACACCCAATGCAGCATTGGAAAGCGCAGTTGCAGCAGAAGGACATAGGCTATGCAGATGCCCACCATATACATTTAAAAGGTAAAAGAACCATGCCAGCAAAGTAGTCCCTTGTGGGCGTGTCTGCGTTGTGCTGTGGGCATGTGCTGGGGGTGTGACAAACGCTGGGGGTGTGTGGTACGTTCCCTCCTTCATTCCATGTCTCATATTGTGTGCTAATCCCACCCTGCTCCCTTTATATACCCCTGCACCCCATAATCATAACCCACCCTTACTCCTTAAAATACCCCAGCACCCTTAAACACTAACCCATCTTAACCCTCACCCCACAAGTTGTTCAGCGGTAAACAGTGGCAAGTGCTTGTTTAGATTTTTCTCATGAACTGGGGAACCGCTGAACCACCGATCTACGCAACCGGTACTTACCACCAAGTTGGTCCGTGACTTCACGAGGGGGCATCATTCACTGGTGAGATGCGCCGATGATCAAGCTGCGGTTGGCGGGGGGTGCAAGGTCAGGCCAGCAGGTTTTGCCACAAATAACATCCAGGTGCGAAAGGGAGAGGAGGCAGACACCGCCCACTTGGGAGAGTACAGACGCAGAGTGACTGCCTATGCGAAACTCGGAGTACTGAGTTTCGAGATGCTCCCTTGTGCCTGCCAGATGACTACAACCAATCATAGTAAGCCAAGCTGGTTTTTAGTGGACATTGGTCAGCATTCGTAATTTTAGGCATTTGAAAAAGTCTTCCGACGAAACGCGTCATACCCTGAAAGCTGAATAAAACCGAGTTGGACCTGGTTACCTGTGTGGCTCTTTCTTCCTGTGAGAGAGGAGAATTTGGATGGATGTTTAGGTGCACGGTCACAGCGCACTTGGAGCCCTCAGCCCACAAGTTGTTCAGCGGTAAACAGTGGCAAGTGCTTGTTTGGATTTTTCTCATGAACTGGGGAACCGCTGAACCACCGCTCTCCGCAACCGGTACTTACCACCAAGTTGGTCCGTGACTTCCCGAGGGGGCATCATTCACTGGTGCGATGCTCCGATGATCAAGCTGCGGTTGGTGGGGGGTGCAAGGTCAGGCCAGCAGGTTTTGCCACAAGTAACATCCAGGTGCGAAAGGGAGAGGAGGCAGACACCGCCCACTTGGGAGAGTACAGACGCTGAGTGACTGCCTACGTGAAACTCGGAGTACTGAGTTTCGAGATGCTCCCTTGTGCCTGCCAGATGACTACTACCAATCGTAGTAAGCCAAGCTGGTTTTAAGTGGACATTGGTCAGCATTCGTAATTTTAGGCATTTGAAAAAGTCTTCCGACGAAACGCGTCATGCCCTGAAAGCTGAATAAAACCGAGTTGGACCTGGTTACCTGTGTGGCTCTTTCTTCCTGTGAGAGAGGAGGATTTGGATGGATGTTTAGGTGCGCGGCCACAGCGCACTTGGAGCCCTCACCCCACAAGTTGTCCAGCGGTAAACAGTGGCAAGTGCTTGTTTGGATTTTTCTCATGAACTGGGCAACCGCTGAACCACCGCTCTCCGCAACCGGTACTTACCACCAAGTTGGTCCGTGACTTCACGAGGGGGCGTCATTCACTGGTACGATGCTCCGATGATCAAGCTGCGATTGGCGGGGGTTTCAAGGTCCGGCCAGCAAGTTTTGCACAAGTAACATCCAGGTGCGAAAGGGAGAGGAGGCAGACACCGCCCACTTGGGAGAGTACAGACGCAGAGTGACTGCCTACGCGAAACTCGGAGTACTGAGTTTCGAGATGCTCCCTTGTGCCTGCCAGATGACTACAACCAATCGTAGTAAGCCAAGCTGGTTTTAAGTGGACATTGGTCAGCATTCGTAATTTTAGGCTTTTGAAAAAGTCCTCCGACGAAATGCATCATGCCCTGAAAGCTGAATAAAACCGAGTTGGACCTGGTTACCTGTGTGGCTCTTTCTTCCTGTGAGAGAGGAGGATTTGGATGGATGTTTAAGTGCACGGCGACAGCGCACTTGGAGCCCTCACCCCACAAGTTGTCCAGCGGTAAACAGTGGCAAGTGCTTGTTTGGATTTTTCTCATGAACTGGGGAACCGCTGAACCACCGCTCTCCGCAACCGGTACTTACCACCAAGTTGGTCCGTGACTTCACGAGGGGGCATCATTCACTGGTGAGATGCGCCGATGATCAAGCTGTGGTTGGCGGGGGTGCAAGGTCAGGCCAGCAGGTTTTGCCACAAATAACATCCAGGTGCGAAAGGGAGAGGAGGTAGACACCGCCCACTTGGGAGAGTACAGACGCTGAGTGACTGCCTACGGGAAACTCGGAGTACTGAGTTTCGAGATGCTCCCTTGTGCCTGCCAGATGACTACAACCAATCATAGTAAGCCAAGTTGGTTTTAAGTGGACATTGGTCAGCATTCGTAATTTTAGGCTTTTGAAAAAGTCTTCTGACGAAACGCGTCATGCCCTGAAAGCTGAATAAAACCGAGTTGGACCTGGTTACCTGTGTGGCTCTTTCTTCCTGTGAGAGAGGAGGATTTGGATGAATATATATATATATATATATATATATATATATATATATATATATATATATATATATATATATATATATGTGTTTAAGCAAAAGCCCAGGGAGCTCAGGGAATCACTCGACAGGTCGCCCCACCATCCGGTGCTGGATTTCAGCTTGCATGTGTGTCCCAGTAGTGCCTGACGCGTTTCACGGCATCTCGCCGCTTCCTCAGAGGCCATTAGCATACAAATGGGGCGCAGGAAATGCTTGCGTTATTTCAAATGCATGTCATCTTTTTATTGGTTCAAATGAAGTACGCTCAGTATGTTGGGACATGTAGTCCTAGACACAAGTTCAGTAATACCCTAAGTGGGTTCCATGCGCCAAAAGTCTTTGTTATGCTCACATAATTTCCTTTAGTAGGTCCCAGAAGACACGATGCAAAACCTTCTTCAATTAGGCTCACTGTGCCAATCAGCGTGGAAAAGTTCCAAACCAAAGCCTCTCCATGTGTAGGAGATGGTGCTTTCCCCCACGGCCAGGGCGCCGTGTGAAAATGTGTTTAAGCAAAAGCCCAGGGAGCTCAGGGAATCACTCGACAGGTCGCCCCACCATCCGGTGCTGGATTTCAGCTTGCATGTGTGTCCCAGTAGTGCCTGACGCGTTTCACGGCATCTCGCCGCTTCCTCAGAGGCCATTAGCATACAAATGGGGCGCAGGAAATGCTTGCGTTATTTCAAATGCATGTCATCTTTTTATTGGTTCAAATGAAGTACGCTCAGTATGTTGGGACATGTAGTCCTAGACACAAGTTCAGTAATACCCTAAGTGGGTTCCATGCGCCAAAAGTCTTTGTTATGCTCACATAATTTCCTTTAGTAGGTCCCAGAAGACACGATGCAAAACCTTCTTCAATTAGGCTCACTGTGCCAATCAGCGTGGAAAAGTTCCAAACCAAAGCCTCTCCATGTGTAGGAGCATAACAAAGACTTTTGGCGCATGGAACCCACTTAGGGTATTACTGAACTTGTGTCTAGGACTACATGTCCCAACGTTGGGGCTCCCTTTGCTTTTGTGGTATGCTGAATAAAATGTACGTTTCTCGAAAGCACGTAGTCTGTGGTGAATTTTAAGGCACACTGGTCCAATGCCACTGGCCTCAATTTATTATCCTTTAGTGGGGTTTTTGGGTTCTCCGTCAAGCCATTTAAGCACAGTCAATTACAACACTACACTTACACACTGGGCCAGTGAGCAGGATGTGGAATGTATGGTTTGATTTCAGGAACACTCAGCAGCAAACAGTGCATTCCAAAATACAGTGGACCAGTTTCAGTGGTCTCGACCGATAAGGCTTTCCAAAAACTTTTTACAAGATATGTTGCCATTCTTGCACAAATTAGGTTTAGCTCGATTACTAGCAAATGGTGCAGTTTAAGCACATATCTTTAGTTTTTGCCCTTTTGAGACTGCATTTTTCAGCACTCAATAGATTTATGTTATTTGCAGGACACCTGCTTCTTAGAGGAGGTATTTTTTTTGCTGTCAAGTAATCGAATGCCTCATGCCCGGGCACTGGAACAGACAGAATGTTGAATGTACACTTGGTAGCACTACCTGGTACCCCTGAGTTCCAGCTTCCATCGTATATGCATGGTTTTGAGATGCTTGCCCAGTGCTGTAGCCTGAAATGTAGCTCACATTTGGAATGCATTTGGTGCCAACAGCTAATGAAGCACAGGAACAGAATATGAAGTGTGATTCTCATGCTGCCTCTAACGCACATCATTTAAAGTTGACCATGGGTATTAGCTGGTATTGCTGTCATGCTATATGCTAACACTGGCACTGTCCTTGCTAAACCTGGTATTGAGGTTTATCAAGGCATTAGCAGTGTCAGACATTACATCTAGCTCAAAAAGTCCTGCTTTCTTTTTTTAGATCGCATTCTCTTGCCTCCAAGCTCTAAGCAATCAACGAGTGAGCTGTGGGTGGGTCAAGTGGTCAGTGGTGTATTGTGATTCATTGTCAAGGGTGTGTAATATCACTGCCACTCTGTTATTTTAGCAACACAAAAAGATGTTGGACAGAGTGCTGAACGTTACCAGCCATTCACCCCCGTCACAGATCCAGGTTAAATCCATCTTTTTTTGCTCACCATGCCACCTCAGTTTGGACCCAGCCATATGTAAATCAGTCTTGGCCCAGCTCCCCAAGGGAACAGTCTAGCCCGAACTGCCAGGCCAGGTCCTCAATGGACCGGAAAGTAAGCATTCTGGGACCAGTTTCGGAGTTTTGTCTTTACTTTGTTATTTTAGTCATTTTAAGTCCATGACATTGCAGAACCAGTACCAACTCATGCACCACATACATGTACATTAGTAGCAGAAGAGGACTGAATAATGATGGTTTCTAGAAATATTTGGCACCAGTGCCTGGAGAATAAATGCTACAGCTGAAGTCTGTGTAATTTTTACATAATGTTTTCACAGATGGCATGTTGAATAAACTTAATTGGAATCCTGGTTTGAGGCAAAAGGACCGAAACATAAGAATGCTTTGATGAATGCTCAGAAGCAGGTTGACTATGTCCTTCTTGGAAAAAATGGTAGATTGGCTGCTAACAGCAGGTGTGACTGCTAAATCGGAACAATTAACAAAAGGTTTTGGATAAAAATGAGTAATATACACTTCTGCGCTTCCTAACCTAATCCTCTCCCTCCCACACCCAATGGACTGTTAAAGACCCACATTCTCGGATCACAATGAATTCTGTCCTCCTGGAATCTCAGACCCTCCTATAGCAGTGAAATGTAACTATTAGGAAGTGCCTCATGGGAGGTCCGAGGTTTAGCATTTTCGAGCATGGGTCATTTTCCACTTTCATTAATGTGCCCTAGCAGCTCTTTAGTAGTTTACCATCATTTTAAAAGCATGATTATTATGTCACCCCAACATCCTTATTCACTTTCGGGATCCTTCCTGCCACCTATAGATTCTCTTTTTCTCTACACCCTACCTCAAGGAGAGATGCCTAAGATGAATAAAGCTCTGCTGCCTGTCTGGTGAAACACCAAGGTCTCAGGGAATACCCACTTCATCCACAAGGCACCGTCCTTTTTCCCTCTGCCTTGTGACCTTCCTTTCTCTCTCCTTTCTCTTATTTTCTTTCTCACACTTCATGGCAATATCATGATAGCTTAAAAAGAAACATAAATAGGCCAATTAACATCCTAAGTAGATGTGGGTGAACTTTAAATTAGGCTTCCATAATTTGCAAACATTCAGTAATTCATGTTACCCTTGCTAAACAAAATTCCTAAAATTGTGCTTTAATGCTACATCACAAAAGTATGCCTCTATTTGTGGCAAAATGATAGTGCAGGAATAATGCCAACAACCAGAACTCGTGCAGCTGTTGTTAATGAAATTAGCTTCCTTGCACTTTTTTTTAGCGCAAAATGCAGCTTTTGCATTAAACATTGATGAGAGGGTGCAAGTTATAGTAAAATATAGTGCTAAATGATGGATTTGCATTGCTCATAATTTTCCTGATATTTTCCATAAAATATAAACATTTCACACACCCCAATCTTACGGAAGCCAGCTACAACTGGAGCTCATTTGCACTAAAATTCTAAATTAACATTTCCTTTACTTAGATGTCTCTCTCTCTCTACCTCTCGCGCGCTCTCTCTTCCTCTCTCTCTCTTTTTTTATCTTTCTGATGGACTTGCAAATGATCTGGCTAACTCTTACTTAGTTTCTTTGTAGACTTCTTTCAGTTTCTCTCTGTCTCTCTCTCTCACTCTCATTGTTTTCTCTTGCTGGACCTCTTTCTCAAGGTATCTTTTTTAAATGCCCTGTACCACAAAGCGCATTATCCCCTCGTCCTCTACTGCAAAGTCCATACTCACCCTCTTATGTTTCTCTGAGTCCCTTGTCAATATCCTACATCCACTTAGCACTTCATATATTCTTATCTACGAATCCATAAGCCATTGACTGCCGTATTCTTCCTTCTTCGGATGAATCACGGACTGTTTACTCCTTCTCCAATCATCCCTGCTCATACTATTGCTCTCCAAAACATTCCCCTTGAACACTTTTTCACATTCTACCTCAGCCCCCATACTCGTATTCCCTCTGACCTTCCTCCACCTTTATCCTTCATCTCAAAGCCATATTGCTCTTTACATTAGCGGAAACTCTAAGTTACATTTTCTCTACTTAGACACACTAATGTATCTATCTCTATACTTCCCTCTCTTTTGCTCTGTCTCTGTGTATCTTTCTCATGGAATTGCAAATTATCTGGCTCAGTCTTTCTGGGTATCTTTCTAGAAGTCTTTCAGTTTCTCTCTGTGTTTCTCTCACTCACATTGTTCTCTCTGTCTGGGCCTCTTTCTCCAATTCTCCACTACACTTCCCTGCTAGGCCACCTAAAAAGATGTGTTAGGTGACCTGCATTTGCTATTTACAGGTTTTTTAGATATTAGATAGGTGTTTTGAAAAGCGAAACACAATAATACCTACTGGCTGTCGACACAACATTCTATTTGGCATAACGTTGGCGCCGGTGGACAAATCTTCGTGAATTTCTGCAAGAAAATGGCCTGCTTGGTCCAGCTCCTTCCCTGAAAGTTTGAGGGTGATTTGTTAAGCGAGAGCTGAGATGAAAGGGGGGTCTCAAAACATGTTTTCCCCATGCAATTTTCCATAGGGACCTATAGCCAGGGCTACAGCCCGAACGGCTGAACGGAATTACACAAAATTTGGCAGAGAGGTAGAGTTCTGATCGGTAGATTATGCTTTTTGTTAAATGGTGTAAATCCCTTCAGTAGTTTCTGAGAAAATTGCAAGTAAAATCATAGCGATATATAGAGACGGAGTTCAGTACGCGTACTGAAATCTGTTCAATTACGAGTGTGAGCTGCAGGCTGATTGGCTGTGAACATTTGAAACCAGGAAGTGTTGGCGGACATCTTGTGCCTCGCTAGAACTGAGTCACAAGAAAACAGTAAAACAAAGTTGTGAAATAAGGGAAGGGGGTAGGGTAGAGAAATTCTGACCCTCTAGGCTTGCTCAGGGGGTCGTACATGGATGTTTAGGCTCTATTTTTTATTTTAATTTTTTAAAGAAAAATCGTGGTGTACGCATGGAAATACGTACAATTACGAGCAGGAGCTGAATGCTGATTGGCTGTCAATACTCAAAACCAGGAAGTGTTGGCAGCCATGTTGTTTGTCGGGAGAGAAGAGTCACAAGAAAACAGTAAAACAAAGTTGAGAAATAAGGAAATTGAGCCTATAGTCTTGATCAGGGGGTGGTACATGGATCTTTAGGCTCAATTTTTATTTAAAAAAAACATAAAAAATAGCGGGGTACTCGTACAGTACTTGTGCGCAGTGGAAAAGGTGAAAAAAAAGTAGAAGTCCGTCTTATTCATTAGATCCGGGGGGCAAATTACGGGGGCAATTTTTCTGCATAAAGGGGGCTTGTAAGGTGCGCCGAGCACTGGGGAATGTCACTCCTCTGGTTTTATTTTGAAGTATGCGGGGGGTTACGGTACTACTCCCCGCAGTCTCAGTTAGTGTTACCCCTCAGTTCTTTTAAAAAATATATATATGTTTTGAGCTCTCTCTCTCTCTCTCCCCGTACACGTCGCGGGGAACGCCACATTTCTGGGGCAGTGATATGTAAAATGACCTTCCAGCTCCAGGTACCTGCAGTGTATGGAGTTTTTTATTATTGTTGGGAGGGTGGGCTTGATAATATGTCATTGTAAATACCCATAGAAGCCTATGTTCTGGTCTTAACATGGGCTTATATGGGAAATAACAAGGCCGTAATATGAAGCTCATTATCGCCATTTTATCAGCAGTTTCCTGCCAATAAAACGGCAAAAATTTTAACACCGGTCCTTGATAATATGCACCTAAGTTTACTGGTCATACGGGTCTGGAAATACGTACAATTACGAGCAGGAGCTGCATGCTCATTGGTTGTCAATTCTCCAAACCAGGAAGTGTTGGCAGCCATGTTGTTTGTCGGGAGAGGAGAGTCACAAGAAAACAGTAAAACAAAGTTGAGAAATAAGTAAACGGGGCAGGGTGGAAAGATTTTGAGTCTATAGTCTTGGTCAGGAGGTGGTACATGGATATTTAGGTTCAATTTTTTAAAAAAAATAATAAATGGCGGGGTACTCGTGTAGTACTTGTACGTGGTGGAAAAGGTGAAAAAAAAGTAAAAGTCTGTTTTATTCATTAGGTCCCGGGGGGGCAAATTACGGGGGCAATTTTCTGCATAATGGGGGCTTGTAAGGTGCCCCGAGCACTGGGGAACGGCACTCCTCTGGTTTTATTTTCAAGTATGTGAGGGGGTTACGGTCCTACTCCTTGTAGTGCCGGTGAGCGGCACCCCTAGGGTCTTTTAAAAAAAAATATATGTTTTGAGCTCTCTCTCTCTCTCTCCCCGTAGACGTCGCGGGGAACGCCACATTTCTGGGGCAGTGATATGTAAAATGACCTTACAGCTCCGGGTACCTGCATTGTCTGGAGTTTTTTATTAATGTTGGGAGGGTGGGCTTGATAATATGTCCTTTTAAATGCCCATAGAAGCCTATGTTCTGGTCTTAACATGGGCTTATATGGGAAATAACAAGACCGTATTATGAAGCTCATTATCGCCATTTTATCAGCAGTTTCCTGCCATTAAAACGGCGCTAATTTTAACACCGGTCCTTGATAATATGCACCTAAGTTTACTGGTCAAAAAAAAAGAGCAATGAGCCATATTATCCACAAAAGGCGATACATTATCGTCGTTTTTATTGACAGGAAACTGCAGATAAAGCGGTGATAATGGGCTTGATAATATGCCCTTGTGAATAACCATGGAAGCCCAGGTTAACATCAGAACTTGGGCTGCTATGGGAATTTACAAGGGCCTATGGCTTTTTATTAATGTTGGGAGGGTGGGCTTGATAATACATCCTTGTTAATTCCCATAGAAGCCTATGTTCTGGTGTTAACATGGGCTTCTATGGGAAATAACAAGGCCGTATTATCATGGTCATTATCGCCGTTTTATCTGCAGTTTCTTGCCAATAAAACGGTGATAATTGTAACACCGGTCTTTGATAATATGCACCTAGTTTACTAGTCAAAAAAAGAGCAATGAGCCATATTATCCACAAAAGGCGATACATTATCGTTGTTTTTATCGGCAGGAAACTGCTGATAAAGCGGCGCTAATGGGCTTCATAATATGCCCTTATGAATAACCATAGGAGCCCAAGTTAATACCAGAACCTGGGCTGCTATGGGAAGTTACAAGGGTCTATTATCTAGCACATTATCGCCACTTTATCAGCAGTTTCCTGTCGATAAAAGCGGCAATAATGTATCGCCTTTTGTTGATAATATGCTCCTTCATTTCTATGATAGTATGTAAAGCTTTACTTTTTCTTTGGTGTAGCAGTTGTACTCTCTTCTCATGCTCAGCGTCGTTTCGAAGCCCACGTTTTCTTTTTCTTCAAGTTCAACAAGCAAACCTTTCTTTGTATCACTTAGTAAATCTGTTGCTTTCTTTTCCCGGTTCATGTGTGTCATTCGGATCTGTACTTTTGTACAGTATTAATAGTCAAGTTTTTTATATATATAGGCGCCAAACGTTGATTACGTACTCCGTCCATCGCCATTTTCGTAGTTTATCACCGTTGTTTTTATTATATCTGTTAGTTAGAACTCTGTAGTTTTCAATCTTAGTCTTGAATATCTTACTATAGTATTTCAACATTTTTATTGTGGGCCTTCATACCCCTCCCGCACAAAATAAAAGAAGTATGTAGTTTTTTTTAATAACTTTTATTAAACAATAAATATAAACGAAACTCCATTATAACTATGTTAGAACTGGAATAATAATTTAAACAATGTTATAAACAAATTGTGCGATGGATTCCAAAAGGTGTCCGATTGGTAATCTGCAAAAGAAAAAAGAAAATTAGAGTTTAGTATTATGTAGATGTGAGTAAATGAGCTGAAGCATTACGAGGCATATTATCAAGAACGGCGATAAAATTATCGCTGTTTCAGCGGCAGGAAACTGCAGCTAAAGCAGCGATAATGGGCTTGATAATATGCTGTTGTGATTTCCCATTGGAAAAATGAAGATGCTAGCCCTCCACCACTTATCACACAATTTTTGTGAATACAAACAGACAATTGTTTTGTTTGTATGGGCAAATTTATTTAACCCTTTTACTTAATTCTTTTTTTCTTATTTATAGAAACGTTTTGGGTGAGAAAAGGCACAAAAAATACAGACATTTACATTATTTACAGCTCACACGCATACATCTTTCAAACCACTATTACAACTGACATATATACAAGTAATCGACATATTTTTTACACACTATATATACAAGCTTCTTTATGAAGAAGAATTCCAATTTCTAAGCCACAGATAATGATTCTCTGTGGAGAGTCAAGTTATTACGACGCCCAACAAGGGTCAAACAACAAAGAGGCAACAGAAAAATAAATTGCAAATTCACTGGTTGAAAATAGTAAATCAATTATAACACAAATGTTAACTCAAAATTGCCTAATTTGCTGTTTTTTGCCAACGCGTTTCGAATCTGAGTCTGATCCCAGATTCTCCTCAGGGCTCTTTAAATGAAGATTCTGCAAAAAAGAGGAAGCTTGCTTTAGCCACTGTGCATCTAGCCATTTTGGTCCCCTAAGCGGAGAGATTATTAAGATTTTACCTCAAAAATGGAAGGCGCGATCCCGCGGTGCCATTTTCAAGTGAGGGCTTTATTTTCAGAAGAAGTTCTGTTAAAGAAATATTGGCGGTTAACCAACCATCCAGAGACACACAGGCTTTTACGGCTTCAAACCTTCAAAGCGGAAAGGTCCTACCTTCAAATGTGGTAAGTGAGATCGCTAGTGTTTCTTTGTGGCGCTGTTTTTATTTCACTGTTCAGGCAGAGCTGCTGCAGCCTAGAACAAGTTAACAAGAGCGGCACTAAGTATATGTGAAGTTTAAAATACCAGTGACAAAGAATGCGGCGGGGGGAATTGAATCATACCTGGTAACTGTTTTCCGAGCAGGAGACTCACTGCATCGCCAGCCCGTAGCTCCTTCGTTTTCACGCGGGCGGCGGGCCGGGACCAAAACGTTCCCAGAAATTGGTATGATTCACGCTGTTTTCTAAGGGGATATCAGAGTAAAAATTCAGCGCTGGGGCGCAAAGGCTCGCTCATCTAGATACCACGTCTTAGGGCTAAGGTACTAACCTTCTTCTCCAGCTCTGGCAGCAGGAAATGCGAACCCATTGGTGTACCGAAGCCATGTGAGCTCCATACTAGATACCTGCCTACCGCTAAGCATTATGGTCATTGTAGTGAAGAGTATTTACAAACGTGAAACTTCCGATAATGAATTAAGTCCCGTTTGTGTGCTGTTAAATTTTAGTATTAAATATGCTTCTTTTTGTAGAAGCAGTTGTTCACAGTTGGTGCCTGGATTCAGATGATTTACATTAAACAGTACAGTCCACTTGAACTCATTCTCACCATGGCTTTTGTCAACGAAATGTTGGACAAGTGGTGCTGTGAGGATTTTGTTCTTAATGCGTGACCTATGTTGTGTCATGCGTGTATTTACTTGCTGATTAGTCTTCCCGATGTAGATTTTAGGGCAGGAACAGACAATGGCATAAACCACATTTTTGGTTTTACAGTTGGTAAAATTGGAGTGGGTCCACGTTGTAGTCATGTGTTGGAAGATTTTCCCTTCTAGGGTTGTGTCGCACGCGACACAATTCCCACATCTGTGGTGTCCCTCCACTGGTTTAAGGCCCCATTTAGACAATAAATCACTCTTTGGTTTTGTTACTCTAATGTCTGCACGGACCAGTTGTTGGCCAATGTTTTGGTTTTTGCGGAAAGCAAATAAGGGACGGGGGAAGGGAGTTTCTAATTCTTCCAGCAAGTGCCAGTGTTTTAGGACCAATTGTCTTATTTTGTGCGTTTCTGCACAGAACGTGGTGACACAGACCAAGCTCTCCAATTCACGCTTGATTTTTGTTTCAAAGAGGCATTCTCTAGGTGTGTATCTTGCCCTCTTGAAAGAATGTTTTAGTAATTTTTTGGGGTATCCCCTTTGTTGTAACTCATCACAAAAATGTTGGCCATGTTGTTCGAATTGTTCAACATCTGAGCAATTTCTCCGGATGCGGAGTAGTTGCCCGTAGGGCAAATTGGCCCTTAAGTTTCGAGGATGCGAACTGCCATAATGAAGAATGGTATTCTTGTCCGTTGCCTTCTTATGAAGTGAAGATTTCAGCATTCCTCCCACATTTTTCATCACCACGTCCAGAAACGTCATTTTGACGTTGCTTGAGTCAAGCGAAAAGTGGATATCCTGGTGTCGTGAATTAAGCCAGTGGTGAAAGTCAACCAAGTCTGTGTGGCTCCCCTGCCACAGGAGCCACACGTCGTCGATGTAACGGTACCACTGTTTTATGTGTTGTATGAATGGGTTATTGGTGTCAACAAATTTTTTCTCGTATTCGGCCATGAACAGAACCGCCATTTCCGGAGCATAAGGGCACCCCATCGCGGTGCCCTTAATCTGCATAAAGAATTCATTGTCAAACCGAAAGTAGTTCTTTTTCAGGGTTATTTCAGCCAGTCTAAGTATGAACGACGTTGGGACTCTGTGGGGTCTCTCTCTGGAGTCTAGATAGAGTTCGATCACCTCAAGAGCCTCCTCTTGAGGAATCTGTGTATACAGAGACGTAACGTCCATGGTGACCATTAATTGTGAGGTGTCATCAAAGACAGTGTCCTCAACTTTTTTTAGGAAATCCGTGGTATCACGGAGGTAAGCTTTCACTTTGGCTACGAAAGGTTTAAGGAAGAAGTCCACAAATTTGGACAATGGCTCTAGACATGGATCGCACCCCGAGACAATTGGACGTCCCGGGGGCTCAGACAGATTTTTATGGATCTTGGGCAAGAAGTATGCCACCGGGGTCCTAGGAGATTTTTTAATCAAGAAATCACTTTCTTTTGGGCCCAGGAATCCACTCTCCTTTCCACTTTGTACTACCTCTAAAATCAAAGACTGTATTTGTTGTAGAGGGTCTTCTGTCAATTTGCGGTACCATTCCTGATTGTTGACTTGGGAACTGCCTTCAGCTAGGTACTTTTCCCTGGGCCAAATAACAACCGCCCCGCCCTTGTCAGCTTGTTTTATCACCACAGAAGAGTCTGCCTTAAGATTTTGTATGGCGGTCCTTTGCCCCTTGGTGATATTGGGTTTAACAAATTTCTGTTGGTTTTCTAATTTATTAATGGATGACAGGAGAACTTGTTCAAATGCTTGAACTTGCTTTGGGATGTTCTGATTGGGTACGAAAGTAGATTTGTTCCTCAAGCCCGTAGTTTCCATATTGTTACTTGGTGGTTGATTAGCAAAGAACGCTTTAAGTCGAATTTTCCGACAGAATTCTATAGCTTCCAACTTTATTTTGGTAAAATCTGTCCGTTTTGTTGGGACGAATTTTAGTCCCAGATCCAAAACTGACTCTTCGTCCTTTGATAATGCCCTAGTTGATAAATTGACTATAGTAGATGGTTTTGCTATGACTTGTAATAATTCCTCCGGGTTCGCATTTCCCATTGCGGCTTGAACCTTACCTTTGACTGCTGTCCTTTCTCTAAAAAAGGATTTTGTTTTTTATTTCCACCCCTCGAGTCCGAGCCAGATGATTCTGAGGACGAGGTTTCTGAAAAAGTTTTGAATCTATTCCTAGATCTTCCTTGGAAATTGTTAAGTGCTCCTCGGGATTCTGATTGGGAATAGTAGTCGTCCTTCAAGAAGGGATAAGCCCTTTCTAACGTGAAGGACTTGGAGTCTCTTTCGAACTGTCCTGTCTTGTTATTTATGGTAATGTCTTTGAAGGTCTGTATCTCTTTATCAATTCCTCTTGAGGAATTGACTACGGCCATCAGAGATAACCAGGCGGTTTCAGACTCCAAAGCCCTTTTGGAAAAAATTGATAAAGAGATACAGACCTTCAAAGACATTACCATAAATAACAAGACAGGACAGTTCGAAAGAGACTCCAAGTCCTTCACGTTAGAAAGGGCTTATCCCTTCTTGAAGGACGACTACTATTCCCAATCAGAATCCCGAGGAGCACTTAACAATTTCCAAGGAAGATCTAGGAATAGATTCAAAACTTTTTCAGAAACCTCGTCCTCAGAATCATCTGGCTCGGACTCGAGGGGTGGAAATAAAAAACAAAATCCTTTTTTAGAGAAAGGACAGCAGTCAAAGGTAAGGTTCAAGCCGCAATGGGAAATGCGAACCCGGAGGAATTATTACAAGTCATAGCAAAACCATCTACTATAGTCAATTTATCAACTAGGGCATTATCAAAGGACGAAGAGTCAGTTTTGAATCTGGGACTAAAATTCGTCCCAACAAAACGGACAGATTTTACCAAAATAAAGTTGGAAGCTATAGAATTCTGTCGGAAAATTCGACTTAAAGCGTTCTTTGCTAATCAACCACCAAGTAACAATATGGAAACTACGGGCTTGAGGAACAAATCTACTTTCGTACCCAATCAGAACATCCCAAAGCAAGTTCAAGCATTTGAACAAGTTCTCCTGTCATCCATTAATAAATTAGAAAACCAACAGAAATTTGTTAAACCCAATATCACCAAGGGGCAAAGGACCGCCATACAAAATCTTAAGGCAGACTCTTCTGTGGTGATAAAACAAGCTGACAAGGGCGGGGCGGTTGTTATTTGGCCCAGGGAAAAGTACCTAGCTGAAGGCAGTTCCCAAGTCAACAATCAGGAATGGTACCGCAAATTGACAGAAGACCCTCTACAACAAATACAGTCTTTGATTTTAGAGGTAGTACAAAGTGGAAAGGAGAGTGGATTCCTGGGCCCAAAAGAAAGTGATTTCTTGATTAAAAAATCTCCTAGGACCCCGGTGGCATACTTCTTGCCCAAGATCCATAAAAATCTGTCTGAGCCCCCGGGACGTCCAATTGTCTCGGGGTGCGATTCATGTCTAGAGCCATTGTCCAAATTTGTGGACTTCTTCCTTAAACCTTTTGTAGCCAAAGTGAAAGCTTACCTCCGTGATACCACGGATTTCCTAAAAAAAGTTGAGGACACTGTCTTTGATGACACCTCACAATTAATGGTCACCATGGACGTTACGTCTCTGTATACACAGATTCCTCAAGAGGAGGCTCTTGAGGTGATCGAACTCTATCTAGACTCCAGAGAGAGACCCCACAGAGTCCCAACGTCGTTCATACTTAGACTGGCTGAAATAACCCTGAAAAAGAACTACTTTCGGTTTGACAATGAATTCTTTATGCAGATTAAGGGCACCGCGATGGGGTGCCCTTATGCTCCGGAAATGGCGGTTCTGTTCATGGCCGAATACGAGAAAAAATTTGTTGACACCAATAACCCATTCATACAACACATAAAACAGTGGTACCGTTACATCGACGACGTGTGGCTCCTGTGGCAGGGGAGCCACACAGACTTGGTTGACTTTCACCACTGGCTTAATTCACGACACCAGGATATCCACTTTTCGCTTGACTCAAGCAACGTCAAAATGACGTTTCTGGACGTGGTGATGAAAAATGTGGGAGGAATGCTGAAATCTTCACTTCATAAGAAGGCAACGGACAAGAATACCATTCTTCATTATGGCAGTTCGCATCCTCGAAACTTAAGGGCCAATTTGCCCTACGGGCAACTACTCCGCATCCGGAGAAATTGCTCAGATGTTGAACAATTCGAACAACATGGCCAACATTTTTGTGATGAGTTACAACAAAGGGGATACCCCAAAAAATTACTAAAACATTCTTTCAAGAGGGCAAGATACACACCTAGAGAATGCCTCTTTGAAACAAAAATCAAGCGTGAATTGGAGAGCTTGGTCTGTGTCACCACGTTCTGTGCAGAAACGCACAAAATAAGACAATTGGTCCTAAAACACTGGCACTTGCTGGAAGAATTAGAAACTCCCTTCCCCCGTCCCTTATTTGCTTTCCGCAAAAACCAAAACATTGGCCAACAACTGGTCCGTGCAGACATTAGAGTAACAAAACCAAAGAGTGATTTATTGTCTAAATGGGGCCTTAAACCAGTGGAGGGACACCACAGATGTGGGAATTGTGTCGCGTGCGACACAACCCTAGAAGGGAAAATCTTCCAACACATGACTACAACGTGGACCCACTCCAATTTTACCAACTGTAAAACCAAAAATGTGGTTTATGCCATTGTCTGTTCCTGCCCTAAAATCTACATCGGGAAGACTAATCAGCAAGTAAATACACGCATGACACAACATAGGTCACGCATTAAGAACAAAATCCTCACAGCACCACTTGTCCAACATTTCGTTGACAAAAGCCATGGTGAGAATGAGTTCAAGGGGACTGTACTGTTTAATGTAAATCATCTGAATCCAGGCACCAACTGTGAACAACTGCTTCTACAAAAAGAAGCATATTTAATACTAAAATTTAACAGCACACAAACGGGACTTAATTCATTATCGGAAGTTTCACGTTTGTAAATACTCTTCACTACAATGACCATAATGCTTAGCGGTAGGCAGGTATCTAGTATGGAGCTCACATGGCTTCGGTACACCAATGGGTTCGCATTTCCTGCTGCCAGAGCTGGAGAAGAAGGTTAGTACCTTAGCCCTAAGACGTGGTATCTAGATGAGCGAGCCTTTGCGCCCCAGCGCTGAATTTTTACTCTGATATCCCCTTAGAAAACAGCGTGAATCATACCAATTTCTGGGAACGTTTTGGTCCCGGCCCGCCGCCCACGTGAAAACGAAGGAGCTACGGGCTGGCGATGCAGTGAGTCTCCTGCTCGGAAAACAGTTACCAGGTATGATTCAACTCCCCCCGCCGCATTCTTTGTCACTGGTATTTTAAACTTCACATATACTTAGTGCCGCTCTTGTTAACTTGTTCTAGGCTGCAGCAGCTCTGCCTGAACAGTGAAATAAACACAGCGCCACAAAGAAACAGTAGCGATCTCACTTACCACATTTGAAGGTAGGACCTTTCCGCTTTGAAGGTTTGAAGCCGTAAAAGCCTGTGTGTCTCTGGATGGTTGGTTAACCGCCAATATTTCTTTAACAGAACTTCTTCTGAAAATAAAGCCCTCACTTGAAAATGGCACCGCGGGATCGCGCCTTCCATTTTTGAGGTAAAATCTTAATAATCTCTCCGCTTAGGGGACCAAAATGGCTAGATGCACAGTGGCTAAAGCAAGCTTCCTCTTTTTTGCAGAATCTTCATTTAAAGAGCCCTGAGGAGAATCTGGGATCAGACTCAGATTCGAAACGCGTTGGCAAAAAACAGCAAATTAGGCAATTTTGAGTTAACATTTGTGTTATAATTGATTTACTATTTTCAACCAGTGAATTTGCAATTTATTTTTCTGTTGCCTCTTTGTTGTTTGACCCTTGTTGGGCGTCGTAATAACTTGACTCTCCACAGAGAATCATTATCTGTGGCTTAGAAATTGGAATTCTTCTTCATAAAGAAGCTTGTATATATAGTGTGTAAAAAATATGTCGATTACTTGTATATATGTCAGTTGTAATAGTGGTTTGAAAGATGTATGCGTGTGAGCTGTAAATAATGTAAATGTCTGTATTTTTTGTGCCTTTTCTCACCCAAAACGTTTCTATAAATAAGAAAAAAAGAATTAAGTAAAAGGGTTAAATACATTTGCCCATACAAACAAAACAATTGTCTGTTTGTATTCACAAAAATTGTGTGATAAGTGGTGGAGGGCTAGCATCTTCATTTTTCCAGTTTATATTAGGTCCAGCTGCCCCTCTGTCCCAGGACCAAACTCCGTGTTGTTAACCAGTTGTGAATTCCCATAGCAGTCCAGGTTCTGGGGTTAACCTGGGCTACTATGGGAATTTAAAAGGGCATATTATCAAGCCCATTATCGCCGCTTTAGCAGCAGTTTCCTGCCGCTGAAATGGCGATTATTTTTTCGCCGTTCTTGATTCTATGTCCCTACAAGTTTTGGTAATTCTACGGTTTTACGTGTGCAGTGTGACTCGTACATTCCAGTTCTGTTATAGTGCCGCGTTCAAGTGGTGTCTATATGGAAGTGCCTACTGTGTTACTGACGCCCGTTATGGGAACTTATTTCTAATGCATTCCTATGAAGGCTTTTTAAAACTAGGCCTCTGTGCTTACCGTTGTATAAACTTTGCGGCTAAACATTTCAGGCAGTTGGTGACACAACTTATTCTGAACAATTCTTCTACACGTCTACACGTCCAAGACAGCAGTGTCTAAGTTTAAGAGAGAAAGAGAAATGAGGTCACAGAGAGTGAGAGAGAGAAAAAGAGAGAGAAAACAACATTAAAACTGTGTCGCATCTGAAGTTGAGAATTTTTCTTGAAAAGTGAGATGTAGATTTACTAGCTTCTTGCATCACTTTACCCATGTTAAAAGTGACTCAAAAGTGGCGTAATAAGGTTGTGGATCTGTTTGTCAGACTGTTGTAACCTATCTGTTGTCATTGCTCAGAGGTAATTATAGATTTTATAGAGAAGGTGCTGTACACTACGTACTCTGTGTCATGATATCAAGCCTGGGCGACAAAATTATCGCCACTTTATCAGCAGGAAAGTGTCGCTAAAGTGGCGATAATGGGTTTGATAATATGCTCTATGGAATTCCAATCAAAGCTCATGTTAGATGTCCTTCACATCTAACATGAGCTTCGAGTGGAATTGAATAGAGCATATTATCAAACATATTATAGACACTTTAGCGGCAGTTTGCTGCTGATAAAGTGGCAATAATTTTGTCGCCAAGGCTTGATAATATGGCCCTCTCTCGTTTCACAAATAAAGCTAACACTACAGTTTTACGAGTGCAGTGTACCTGGTACAATTTACTTGTTATAGTGCCGCGTTCAAGTGATGTCTATATGGAAATGCCTACTGCGTTACTAACGCCCGTTATGCCGACTTATTTCTAATGCATTCCTATGAAGGATTTGTAGATCTAGGCCTCTGTGCTTACCGTTGTATAAACCTTGCGGCCAAACACATACGGAAGTAGACTTTACAACTTCACTTCAACAATTCTTCTACACGTCCAAGCAGACAGCAGTGTCTAAGTTTAAGGGAGAAAGAGAAATGATGTCACAGAGAGTGAGAGAGAGAAAAAAAGAGAGAAAACAACATTAAAACTATGTCGCAGAGTCTAGAGTTAAGATTTTTTATTGAAAAGTCAGACGTAGATTTACTAGATCCTTGCATCACTTTACCCATGTTAAAAGTGATTCAAAAGTGGCGTAATAAGCTTGTGGATCTGTTTGTCAGAATGTTATAAGCTATCTGTTGTCACTGCTCGGAGGTAATTAAAGACTTTGCAGAGAAGCTGCTGTACACTACGCACTCTGGGCCATAATATGAAGCCTGGGCGACAAAATATTGCCACTTTATCGGCAGGAAAGTGTCGCTAAAGTGGCGATAATCGGTTTGATAATATGCTCTATGAAATTCCATTTGAAGCTCATGTAGATGTTCTTCACATCTAACATCAGCTTCGATTGGAATTCAATAGAGCATATTATGAAACATAATATGGCCACTTTAGCAGCAATTTGCTGCCGATAAAGTGGCGATAATTTTGTTGCCAAGGTTTGATAATATGGCCCTCTCTCCTTTCATAAATAAAAGTTACACTACAGTTTTACGAGTGCAGTGTACCTGGTACATTTTACTTGTTATAGTGCTGCATTCAAGTGGTGTCTATATGGAAGTGCCTACTGCATTACTAATGCCCGTTATGCCGAATTATTTCTAATGCATTCCTATGAAGGATTTGTTGATCTAGGCCTCTGTGCTTACCAGTGTATAAACCTTGCGGCCAAACACGTCAGGCAGTTGGATTGACAACTTCATTTCGACAATTCTTCTACACGTCCAAGCTGACAGCAGTGTCTTAGTTTAAGAGAGAAAGAGAAATGATGTTACAGAGAGTAAGAGAGATAAAGAGAGAGAAAACAACATTAAAACTGTGTCGCGGAATCTTGCGTTGAGATTTTTTATTGAAAAGTCAGACGTAGATTTACTAGCTCCTTGCATCTCTTCTTTACCCATGTTAAAAGTGATTCAAAAGTGGCGTAATTAGGTTGTGGATCTCTTTGTCAGACTGTTGTAAGCTATCGGTTGTCACTACTCAGAGGTAATTATAGATTTTGCAGAGAAGCTGCTGTACAATACGCACTCTGGGCCATAATATGAAGCCTGGGTGACAAAATTATCGCCACTTTATCGGCAGGAAAGTTTTGCTAAAGTGGCGATAATAGGTTTGATAATATGCTCTATGGAATTCAAATTGAAGCTCATGTCTGATGTCCTTCACATGTAACATGAGCTTCGATATTATGGCCCTCTCTCATTTCACAAATAAAGCTAATACTACAGTTTTACGAGTGCAGTGTACCTGGTATATTTCAGTTGTTATAGTGCCGCGTTCAAGTGGTGTCTATATGGAAATGCCTACTGCGTTACTGACGGCCGTTATGGCGACTTATTTCTAATGCATTCCTATGAAGGCTTTGTAGATCTAGGCTGCTGTGCTTACCTTGTATAAAGAGTGCGGCCACCGGACTTAACCATTCGATTTGAACTCTGCTTCTGTGCATTAAAGTATATTCAATACGTTGCAGAGAATTCCATTGCTGTTGCTTAATAGGCCGTGGTTGCTTCTGAACGATGTTTGCTGAAGGAAACAAAAGGACATTTTGATTAGTCATCGTAAACAGAGTTGCGTAACTATCAAAAGTGAATTTTAATGTGGGTTCTTAATATTCCGTAGTTAAGACTGTTGCAGCTCCAGCAAACAAAGGAAGATCAATAAGTTAATAGAGACCTGGGATGGCCTCGTGACGCAGAAAAAAAATACTATCATGGATGCCCAATTAATAATAATAGAGGCCTAAGCATGTGGCGTTGTACAGAAATACGACACAGAAAAGTATGCACGCATCATTTTTAAGAATAGAGGTGTATAGGACCTCGTGACATAAAGAAATATTTCAATAATGTAAGTACAATTTAAAACCATTGAGGGGTAGGAAAGCAATATGAAGGATAAAGAAATAGCATTATGCATATACAATTTACAGTGGAGGCTGATGTTGTGACGTCTTCTCTTACCTTTGCTTCTGTCGTCTTTTGTTGTGTCTTGAAAGGCTGCAGTTTCACTGAGTCTGGGGTGTTTTCAACAGTCTGTCTGTCACCGCAGCAGAGGCAGGCAAAAGACAGCGTGCTCACGTCAGTGCCCGCATTATATGGGAACTGCGGGTCCTGACCAAACCAAGCCCAGGGCTGTCATTGGTAGCGTTTTCGCAGTCTGCAAGAATGATGGCCCTGGGGGACATGCCATTGGGTAATGTATTGGTTTGCAGGCTAAATGATAGCAAGCATGCTAGGCGGTGGCATGTGGGTAGAGTGGGCGGTCGTGCACTGCACATGTGCAACTATGAGTGTGTGCACTAACAATTAACAACAGAGATCGTTGGGGGCGGTATTATAATGTACGCAGAGGCAGGCCCAGAATCGGATCTGCAATGAGTCAGCACTTCTAATCATTCTCCTTAGCATGCCCTGAGCTCTGATTTGTCACTGAGAGGGTGATCGCACCATAGTTTGTACTGCTTATCATACTGAGCGTGTACCCGCGCATACAGTATGAATATGCTTTGACATTACGCGTTGCATTAAAGCTTCGGTGTGACGTCATGTACGGCGTTCTGTATGCGAAAGGGGGCAATGTTTCCACTTGGTTTAAAACATGTATGTATTTAATGTACATACTAAGGGCAGACATTTGGGATAACTATGAATTTTTTTTTAACTTGTAATAATCATATATTACTTTTAAAAAGAATTGCACAAATTGCGGTAGAACATCATGCGTACTCGTATTGAAAGAGCTGCGCAAGCGCATCATAAGCGTACACAAAGCCAAGTGACTTTAAAATGAGAGATTTGATTGGTTCATAACTTTTCTATTGCGACTGTTAAAAGTTCCGTCCCATAATAATGATTCGACTTTATCTTTCTAAGAAGAAGTATTTGTTCTAAGAATCTTATCAAATAGAAGGAAGATCACCATAATAAGAGCAATGGAGTCATCTTCCAGCGGTTCTTCAGAGGGAGATTTCATTCCTGAAGAACCTCCAAGAAGAGGAAAGAAGCTCTAATTTGGAAGTTTTTCACTTTTCCATAAGGTCAAAAAAAGGTTAATGCTCCATAAGTAACCTATAAAATTTGCAAAACAACTCTTTCAAGGGGTGATCCATGTTAAAAATACTCCTCTGGCACAGCAAATATGGTGCGACACGTGAAGAACTTGCACCCCAAGAACTTTGCTCGAGCTGCAAGATGGAGGTTTCAGGAGAACCCACCTGCTTCTGCACCAAGCACATCAACTGCGGCAGCAGCATTTTCAGCAAGCAGTCCACACCCACATATTGATTCTGACTTTGCTAAAGTTGAAATTCTATGCATTTATTGTGATAAACTTTTGTGTTATGGGGAACAATCTATGGACTTGATGAAACGCGGAATGCAGGATTATTGCTGTCCTCGACATTAGTTGTTCTTTTTTTAATTCTTTTTTTCCACTTGGAATTTGTTGAGAAAACACAAAAAAATACAAAACAAAAAAAACTACCTTCACTGGTCAAAGAAAGAACTATATTTCTGTGTTAGTGTTTAAAAGTTTGTCAGAATGAATGTGTAATTCATAAAGTAATGAATGAATATGTTACTAGTGCAGAACTATAAGGAACTGCTACAGCATAAATCTATAAGGTGTTTATCTATAGTATACTGTAGTATGTCCGAAGCACTTGAATGTATCATATGTACATAAATATGTTACAAGTCTATGTTTCAATTTTTGCTGCTGGTTAAAGTGCCTGGGTGAATTTGTATGTGTTAGGGGCGAATTTTTCAATCCCCATGGGCCTCTGTTACACAGCCGTTGCGTCACTTTTGTGACACAGCGGTGGTGCAAAAGATGTTCCATGGTGTATGCTACTAACAATGTGACGCATCTGGAGGGTGTATTACATTGTAAAGAGCTGCACCAGAAGAGGCTTTCTTGTGCAGAAGGGGGTGCAGCAAGGCCTCTTAAAAGTGACTGAGTGAAATGTATAACATTTTATTCAGTGACTTTTAAGCTTATGCTGCGTCAAAACCTTGCACCTGCTTGAAGCAGGTGTAAGGATTGATACAGCATTGTGAGCATAGGGCCCCAAGAGAATTGCTGGAGCTGTGTTATACTTGCAACAGACGTCAAGCAATAATTCATCCAAAAATTACTTTGCAATTTAGTTTTGTTATTATTTATAATAAAAATATGAAATATAATCTAAAAAATAAAATAAATATAAATATTTATATTAAAAATATAAGAAATTAGCATAAAACGAAAGACATAATAATTAATACATTTATAAATTATCATTTACAAAACCTATGAAATTCACTGAAAAAACCATAGGTTTCACACACGTTATAGTTAGGAATTAGCATTTAAAAAACCCTGCAAATTCATTGAAAAAACCATAGGTTTCACACGTTATAGTTAGCTGAAAATTTCTCTCATACAAAACCTTTGAAATTCCTCCGATATAGTTAGCTTAGCTAACTATAACTTGCGCGTCCGCAAGTGAATATATGTATATATAAATCCATATTTGTAAAATGCACACTACTCACTCATACCGGTCTCAAGGCGGTTGGGGCAGTCGTGGTGAGCTGCCGCCGGATCGAACCTCTCACACGAAGTTTACTGTTTTACACAAGTACATGATCTTCACATTGAGAGTGGCAGAATTCTTAACATGCTAACTGCCTTTCATAACATTTTATTTCATTTGTTGAGCATGATTGTGTGATATTGTCAATGTTTGTTCTGCCAATTTGAGCTGTGTGCAGTATAGATATATTGTTTTATATTCTACATCAATTTACGTATCTTAGATCAAGTACGACAGCTTTATGTCTGTGTTGTACATACACAGTTTGTCCCAACCTTTCCTTATAACCAATCACATTGGTTACCTGAAGGAGATCATGTTGTTGCTCAGTTCTTGGTCTGTTGATTTGCCCCTTTTCAGACCCCGAAACCCGTCCCAGGATGCTTGTTTCCGGTCCAGAGAATACCTAGCTTGTTAGTTTGGGCTCGACTGTTTCCAAGGGGAGCAGGGTCAGACTGATTTGCATATGACTGGGTCTGAACTGGGGTGGCAAAGTGAGCTAAAGTACGATAATGCATTCAACCCAGATTTGCGACTGGGGTGAGTGTCTGAAAAGTGTCTGCTCTCCATCCATCATCTCCTGGTGTTTAATCTTTCAGCATCTTCACAAATCGTTTGCTTTTGTAATAGCCAAGTTATCAGAATATGACAGATGGTCTAGGGCAGACCTGAACACTAATGTGGCAGATGGACCACTGAAAATCTCCACCACGTGTATATTCTAGACATTACACCTTTGCCTGTAAGGTGGCCCGACCCGATGATCTTTCCATCTTATGACCTCATAAGTTTGAAGGAGACAATGAAGCTAATGAAATTGTTTGTGTTTCAATAATTTTTAAATAGCTAAAATTTCTAAATCCGCATATGTTTAGGCTGTGCATTTTTCTTTTTTTTTATCAGAATATAGGTGTACTCTTGTCTATCGATTAGTTAGCCACTATTACACAAGTTGTTCTTTCGTCTGAATTCCAATGAGAAGCGGATCCAAACTTAAAAAACATTTCGTAGCACACTTATACACCTTGCAAAATAATTAATAAACGTTGAAAAAGACATTATTCACGAGGTGCAACTTCATTCAATGGTTCTATTGTTAGGTACTTGAGAAAAAATGAAAAGGAAGGGCTATCGAGCACGACTGTCCTTCGGGTGTGAATAAGACCATCAAGAGAAAAAGATACCACACGAAAATATACATTCTATAGGTTGAAATAATCAATTGGGAACACGTTTAAGAGTTTTCAGCATAAAAATTCATAAAACCATGGAAACACATAGAAACCCTTAGCAACAAGTGAAAGAAAGGCAATGACAAATACTGCGAATGGTGACACGCACTCAAGAAAATACAATGTGCTAATCTTAGAAAAAAAATTCCACAGCCAGCAAACACGGCTTCTCGTTACGGATATATTCAATTAATGGAGGCTGAAAATCGATGATGTCAAGCTCAATAATGTAGCAGAGATACTTGATCCTGGCTCTGAGGTTCTGAATTCAACAGTGATGCTGATGTCCTGGCTGTGGACGCATTCTATGGCATCGAATTCATATGCGCTCTTTATTAGCACGGGTCAGTGGGAAGGGTTAGTTCCAGCAGCAAAGCTAACCTTAAAGCACGCTCCGCAATGTAAAACAGAACAGAAGCAAAGCATTGCACAATGAGTGCACGCACATGTACAAAGTGCTTATTCTCCACAGAGAGAGAATGCACAGAAGGATCGGCAAAGTGGAGAGGCTGCAAGACTTGTGTGAGAAAACGAAGGTCAAGAGCAACATCTCTCCTGTGATTGGAATTCAAATGTGTGAATTGGATTTCTGTGAGAATAGAAAACACCCACAGAAATTATATTCTTAAAGACACGGTGGAGTTATGCTAGCAGAGGAAAATGGGTTTCGAAATTATTGTTCCCGCGTCCCTGGGCGGCAAGTGATTCACGCTGCGGCAAAGTGATCCAAACCCAACTCTGTAAAGCGTGCGTGGCCTTGGGCACTGTGTAGCACATGTGTGCTTCCTATGGGCTATTGGATGGGGTTTCTACCTATTCATAATGTTCATTCTTGGAAAAGAAAATGCATAATAATGGCTTTTTCTCTGAAGCACTTTTTAGTGGGTATATGCCTGACGTAATGTCTGCCTTTTTCATTCTGTACAACATCAGTGAAGGGGCACAAACATTTCCTGGAGTCCTGCAAGAATTCTGCAGCTTAGTTTCGTATGTTGGTGGAGGGTGCTTTGGCCAATGCTGTTAGAGCTGTGTGTATTCTTCTGGTATAGGAATTGCATTTTTTCTGGTATTGACATCATGGGCCCTGTTGCAAATGACCATCTTGTGTGGCATGCCTGCAGATGTTTGCCTCTGTAACCGAACCCATTTTTGTTGACCATAATACTCTGTACACTTTACTTCTAATAACCAATGGTAAAGTCCATGTTCACTCCCTGTTAAACATGATAAAATTGGCAAATTTAATGTATTTGTTAGTCCCTATGATATTATATTTTATGTACTCAGGGCCTGTAAATTAAATGCTACTAGTGGACTGTAGTACTCATTCTCTCACCCACGAAATTAGCATGGCAAAACGTGTCTACAAGTCTGCCATTGCAGCCTGGGTAGGAAGTTTTAAAATGCAAGTTTGACCTGTCAAAATACACCTTTTGCCATGCCTAAACATTCCTTTTTAATACTATAAGTCACCCCGAGGCATGCCCAAAATCCCCTTCGTGCAGGGTGCATGGTATTTAACAAGTAGAACATGTATATGTAGAGATTTACATGCCCTGGCTGTGGAAAACCGCCAAAGTATTATTTCACTGTAGCACACTCTTCCATAGGGAGCACTGAGTTACATTATAACACCTTTTAATGCTTATGTTTTGTTGGGACCAATTATTTAAGGATTTTTTTAATAGGAACTTAAAATCCAATTTAATGGTAAAATCACTTTTATATAATTGTTGGACTTGACCCTATCTGCAGGTTCATCTCCAAACCATTTGCCTTCCTCCTCCATTTTCACTGACCTCGTTTTTGTTTGCCTTAGGACTCTCTGCACTTTACAACTGCTAACCAGTGCTTACATGCCTGTGCTCTTTTCCTAAAACATGGTAACATTGGCTTATACCTAATTCACATATTTACTTTTAAGTCCTTAGGAAAGTGTCACTGCATGTTCCCAGGGCCTGTAAAATTATGCTACAAATGGGCATACAGCACTGGTTACACCACCCACTTAAGTGGCCCTTTCAACATGTCTCAGGCCTGCCATTGCAGAGTCTGTGTGTGCAGTTTTAACATTTCAAACTGATAAAGTAAACCTTTTGCCAGGCCAAAACCTTCCTTTTTAATACATATAAGTCACCCCTAGGTTAGGCCCTGGACAGCCCAGGGGACAAGGTGCAATGTATTAAAAATGTATTAAAAATGTTTACTATCCAGCTCTTTTCCTGAGCTTAGTTGGGTTTGGCTTTAAAATAAGAAATTAATATGGTTTAGTATCCAGCGCTTTCCCTGAGTTTAGTTGGATTTTGAGTTAAAATAGTACATTATTATGGTTTAGTTTCCAGCGCTTATCCTGAGATTAGTTGGATTTAGAGTTAGAATAGTAAATTAGTATGATTTACTATCCAGTGCTTTCCCAGAGTTTAGTTGGATTTGGAGTTAGAAAAGTAAATTATTATGGTTTACTATCCAGCGCTTTTCCTGAGTTTAGTAGTTTTGGAGATATATTAGTAATTTCTTATGGTTTACTATCCAGCGTTTTTCCTGAGTTTAGTTGTTTTCGAGTTAGAATACTCAATTATTATGTTTTACTATCCAGCACTTTCCCTGAGTTTAATTGGATTTGGAGTTCGAATGGTAAATAATTATTGTTTACTACCCAGCAAATTCCCTGAGAGTATTTGGGTTTGGAGTTAGAATAGTAAATTATTATGGCTTACTATCCAGTGCTTTCAGAGTGTTTAGTTTGATTCGGAATTAGAATAGTAAATTAATATGGTTTATTATCCAGAACATTCCCTGAGAATAGTTGGATTTGGAGTTAAAACAGTAAATTCATATGGTTTACTATCCAGCGCTTTCCCTGAGAATAGTTTGATTTGGAGTTAGAATAGTAAATATGGCTGAGATACCCGCCACCCCCTCTCAACACAATCCCCAAGAATGGGATACCGGAAACGGTTCTGAACTTTTGGAAGACGGGAGGGAGTGACCCTCCCGGCCGTATTTATTAAAATATGAAACAAAATAAAACATTAAAATAACAGTTTCATATTAATGTACAATTTCATTTCCACATTGCGAAGTTTGGCTAACCTTAACATATTCTCTAATACAAAGGTTCTCCTAGCCGAACTAACATCCTACAAAACATTTAACTTGAAATTGTACATCCTAACGTTTAAGGGCCAACGGCAAGGTCGTAACCGGTGTCAAGATCCCTAAACCAGACATATCCCCCCCACTTGTGAGGGGTGACCGCACAGAGGTGTACCTCAAGTGCATTTACCAATTTCCCTTGACTTGACGGGGGCCCCAATAAACTCGACGCCATTTAAAGGTCGTCCGAGGACTCGTGTGAGGTATCTAGAAGGTAGCGTAGACCCCCTCCCAAACCCCACACAACTTACCACATCTGCCGTCGCAGATGTCCAGTTCCCGGGAAATTCCCCAGGAGGGGGCTGTAGCCCCTCCTACCCAGGAAGGGGCCTTGACCGCCTTTCCTTTCCTTTCGGCGGCCCATCCTTAGAAGGGTCCACCTCCCCGTTGAGGGGCCAATGGCCACCTCCCTCGAGCGCTCCCATCCGTAATGGGTGACGCCCACCCATAGGGATCTTCCAATTACTGCTCACCGATCATGACCTTACCGCCACAGGCCGGATAGTTGACCGACTATCCGGACCCCCCCACAACACTCCTGCCTAAAGGTCATGTCATAAAGTCTTTAGCCAAGCTATCAGGTCTCCTATGAGTAATTTGTTCCCCATCCGGGATAAATGAACTCCATCCCCCAAATACATACTGTCCCCTTTAATACAACCATGCGAAATAGAATGCAGTGTACTTGAACGGAACAATCTACTCACTTTATTATTAATTTTCCTTACTGAATGGTTCAGAGCAGGAACCGAAATAGCCCCCCGCCACACTTTTCGTGGGATCATATGGGACCATGCAATTGTGCACCCTGGAACTCTTCTTGCCAACCAACTTACCGTGGAAAGCATTGCCTCAAGAAGAAGTCGTCTACCAGTGGTCACCAAATCATTGCCCCCAAGATGTACTATGACTACAGACGGCGGTGACCTCGTCCGCCCTAACAGACCCTCAAAAAATGATCGAAACTGGTCAATACAGAGCCCGCCCTTTCCGTAGAAGGACACACTGTACCCGTATTCCCCAGCCACGTGAATCATGTCACCTGCTTTGAATACGTCCCCGGCACGCCTCACGTATGAGTGGCCCACGACCCACACCTCCTTTTTCACAGCCGGTGATGTCTGACCGCTGGCCCCCCGGTGTCGGGTCGACTGCACAGTCCGCCCCGCCTCGTAGGCTTGCGCAACTGAAAACCAAACAAAAACAAGAAGCGTGAGTACATCATTACAGCTCCACAACATGTGCAACCGCACATACCTCTTATAACAGTTTGAGGACCAACGTCCCACACGTTTTACTTGTTCAACATTCAGACCCCTGGCTGTAGCCTCCGTAGCAGCCCCTATCCGAAAGGAATGGGTCCCAAACTCGCCGGGGTTCAAGCCCGCGGCCGAAATCGACATCGCAAGCACCCGCTGAAACTGAAACCTCGTCAGTGGGGTGGCGTCAGCGTGTCTCAACAAGGTCCCCCCCCCATGATGCCACCCTTTGCGTTAAATATTCCTCTACGCACATCACAGGGCACATGGAAGACCCGGGAATCCTTTGTATGATTATTCCGTCCCCAATCGCACCCTGATCGGTCTTGGACCTGACAAACGAGACAGTCATTGTCTCCCCCTTGACCTGAACGTGCTCTCGGCACAGTCCCCCCATGGTATCCTGCTTGTTCTTTGCCACTAGTTCGCTTAGCCGCATAGCCCTATGGAATGCTAGCATAAAAGCGGCTCGGAATAACACTGATTCGTACTGGGATGAACACGTCGCAGGAAGTACAGATAACAACAAAGCCAACCTATCCAGACCTATCGGGCGCCTTTCATCTACTCTGCGACCCTCAAGGCGTTGCCACCCACGTAGCGCTTTTTGCACAACAAAAGACGCAGTCGGGTCCTGGATCCCATGAGCCCTTGCCATAAAGGAAATGGCGGCCCGATGCCTCTGGGCCGTAGCCACTGATTTGCCTGCCTGATGTAAAGAGAGCAGAAATTTTACTACTAGCTCTTCCTGGCCCCAAAGCTCTCCCCTAGCAGTCCCCAAAAAGGCCCAATAGGATCGGAACGCCCCTTCATATGCCTTCCTTGTCCTGGGTGCTAAACTCTCTCCCACGAGGTTCTGTAGTTCGGGGCACCGAGAGACCAGAGAGCTTCGGGAAAGGGTGCCGCCACCGGGTCCGCTGTGGACAGAAAACCCCAGAAGGCCTGCATACGAAAACGAGAAAGCGCATCAGCCGCTTGATTCATTACCCCCGGTACATGTCTTGCCCTAAATAGCACGTTCAATTGCATACACAATAACACAATTTCCTTGAGCAATCTCAGAATCCATTTGCATCGTGCTGCCTGGCTATTGATACACTCAACCACGGTCATGTTATCAGACCAAAACACCACAGAGTGATCTCTGAATCCCTCAGGCCAAGTTTTCAGGGCCACCAGAATGGGAAAAAGTTCAAGAAAGGCAATGTTACTTGTCAGCCCACACTCATGCCACCATAACGGCCATTTTTGAGCCGACCATTGTGTGCCGAATATGGCACCAAAACCAATGCTCCCAGCCGAATCTGTCCACAGCCCCAGCTCTTCGGAGGACACCGGCGGTTTATTCCAGACAATTCGACCATTGAACTCCGCCAGAAATGCCAACCAAATGCGCATGTCCTGGCGAACCTCTGCCGATAGCCTCGTGCGATGATGACTCTCCTTCAGCCCGACCATGGCTTGAGCGATCGAGCGGGAAAAGGGGCGGGCCATCGGCATTACTCTCAGGGCAAAATTCAGCTGGCCCACCACTTGTTGTAATTGATGCAATCTGACTTTAGACTCACTAATACACGTTTCCAGGGAAGCCCTGAATCTTAACACCTTTTCTCTTGGTAATCGAAAACAACCTTCCTCTGAATCGAGCTCGATCCCCAGGAACTCGAGGCAAGTCGAGGGACCCACAGTCTTACCTGGTGCCAGTGGCACACCAAAATGCTTCATTAAGGCACAAAATTCATTCAAAGCCTGTCCACATTCTGGATCCCCGGCCGCCCCCAGAAACAAAAAGTCATCGAGATAATGCATAACATGTTGAAAACCCGTCCTCTTTGTGAAGACCCATTGCAGAAAACAACTGAACTTTTCAAAATAGGCACAAGATATAGAACATCCCATCGGCATACATCTATCCATGTAATAGAGACCCTGAAACATGAAACCAAGGAGACGCTGATCGTCTGGGTGTACCGGGAGCAACCGGAACGCTGACTCAATATCTGATTTTGCCATCAGCGCACCGGGCCCTAGGCGATTCAACATGGCGACGGCCTCATCGAAAGATGCGTACCGCACCGAACACACTTCCGGGTCTATCGCATCATTCACGGAAAGACCACGTGGGGCTGATAGATTATGTATCAGTCGGAACTCACCCGGGTCCTTCTTAGGGACCACCCCCAAAGAGGAACAAACAAAGTTAGCACATGGTGGCTCATCAAATGGACCGGCGACTCGACCTCGAGTAGCCTCCTTCCCAATCTTCTCCTGTACCACGGTCGTATGTTGCAAGACCGACAGTTGGTTTTTGCATTTTGCTACACCCTGAAAATCCCCCACTGGGATGCGGAAACCATATGAAAACCCGTTCCGCAACACCCCAGCGGAAACATGATCCGGGTAGGCATGGGCGGAAAATCCGTTCCGCTCGCGGATTTTGCGGATTTTCGGGAAATCCGCAATCCGCGAGATTTGCGAATTTCCTGCAAAATCCGCAAATCCGCGAGCAGCGGATTTTGCTCGCACTGCTCGCACTGTTCGCGTGAGTTCGCGCCCCGCGAATAAGTGCGAAATTGCAGAAATACGATCTAAGCAAAACTGAAAGTAACTACTTACCAGGTTCAAAAGTTCAGGCACATCATTAGTAGCCATTTCCTGTAGTGCTTCCTGAGGGGCCCCTCCAGAGTTCAGTTGCCAGTTGCAACTATTATGTGACCCTGCTCTGAACCTCAGAATAGTTACACATATGCCACAAAGGTCCTGAATTACAGCTAAGGGAGACAAGCAGGAGCCAGGCTGGAAGTTAAAATCCATTAATCAGCCCCTAATTCATTATTGTCAGTTGGGGCAGGGCAGGTGTTGTAACTAATTTTGCAACAATGAAAGCACTTAGCAAGTGCAAAAGATCACTAATCAGGGCGCACTAAGGAAGCAGGTGCCAGCTAAAAAAATATTCTGTGACACATTAATCAGCCCCAAATTAATTCAGGTCACTTGAGGCAGGGAAGGTGTGCTTTGCTTTGCCGAAAATAATGTACACTGGACAACCAGAGGGTGTGGTGATGAAACAGAGGGTGGCATGGGTGGGCCAGAGGGTGGCATGAGTAGTCAGAGAGTGGCAGTGGTGACAGAGAGTGGCAGTGATGAAGAAGAGTGTCCCAAACAGGTTGGACACGTAGAAACAACAAGTTCGCAAAACTTGCGACCCGACAGGTAAGTTCGCAAATTGCGAAATTGTAAAAACCCTCGCGAAATGGCAGAAACACGGGCGAACACAAAAAAAAAAAAAAATCCGCAAATTCGCGGGAATTCGCGGATTTTGCGGATTGCGAGTTTGCAAATCCGCAAATTCGCGGATTGCCAATCCGCAAAATCCGCTCATGATTAGATCCGGGTATTCGCTGAGCCAAGGAATCATTGCCATGGTATCAATCGGAGTAGGTAAAGGCGCCCCTCGGACTATTTCAGACCTGTTTGGCGCCTCCCCTACCGCCGTTATCACCCGTTTTGGCTCTGCACATGGACTCAGGATGGGATGGCTGCCCACACCCTCCACATTCATGTCTAAACTTGCATGAGCCCTGGGGCCTCGTACATTTACCCCTGTTAAAGTTCCAACAAATCCCCCTTTTACCTGTGTTGCCGTTCGGCTTCGAGTGGCAGTCATTACCTGTACTTGATCGAAAAGATGTCCCAGCATACTGGCGGGAGGATTCACCCCTGCTACTCCCTACCAATGGTAACTTCAACATACCAGTACTCTCCATTTTTGACCATGAAACAGAGTTGTAACAATCCCAAGTCAAGTTTTTGTCATGTTCTTTTGCTTTTTTAAAAATATTATCGTAACAGAACCACTGATTGCCCCCATATGATCCATAATATTCCATGATCCGTGACTGATAAATAGGCAATTCGGTCAGCAACTCGGGCCTACGTTCGCCCATGATGGAGGTAAAGATTCCCCATGCCCTGCCCCAAGTGCCAATGTTTTCGTCAACCTTAAAGGCGGCCATCTTTGCGCGCCAAACACTCGGATGCATGAGCTCCTTTTGGCTTTTAACATGCTCCATCTCATAATGATCGGTAAGCAACGAAAATATGTTCACATACTCGTCCGCCCACATCTTATCCTTAATTGCCAGAGGGACATGCTGACCCAACTTTTCCCTTCGTGAAGGTGCAGACTCCTCCCTCGCAATCGGCAATGGCCGCTTACCTGAACCAGAAGCTGCATTCGCCGCTGGACCTGCTCCTGTTGCTTTATCCACCGCCGGAGACGGCGGGGTAACTGGCGATGGTGCCTCCCTAGTTTCCCGCAGTTGCTTCATCAACACCCGTGCGTCGTCAGCCGTGGCGCCCTCGCAATCTTTCCCCAACCACGCTGCCAATTGTGCTGCTAACTCAGGCGGCATGTCCTCACCGGACACGGGAGTGACCACCACGGGAATCGGATTCCCCTCCTTCGGCACCGGAGTTGGCTCCTCGAGTGGGGTATCGGGAACCGGGATGTCCCCCCCAGATGCCCCCCTTCTGGGCCTCTTGCCTTTTCCTCCGGGAGCTGCTCCCGCCAAAGGTCGTTTCGGTCCCCCTTCCCCGTCTTTAGCCGCCATCTGCTTCTTCAGATCAGTTACTTCTTTCATGAGCATACGGAGCATCTGATCGGTAGTAACTCGCTTTCCGACTTTCTTAGGCATTCTCAGACAGCGTATCTGTAAGACAAAAAAGAAAGATTACCACGCTCAAAATAGGCTCTTCGTTCCGTCTCGAGCTCACGTGTAGCGAGGAGGTGCAGCTTCAGAGCACAGGAACAAGAGGATGCTTTCTTGGCTTGTTGCTCCTTTTATCCGTCTTCAGGGCGGGCGTAAACCCGCCCCTGCCTGCCCCAAAGGGCGTGGCCGGCCGCGTCAGTGTCTAGGCCAGCCCACTCCAGGGCGGGAAAAAGCGCGCCACGGCTACGCCGCTTCGGGCATACCAGCCGAGACTCGCCTCCCGCCCAAGATGGCTTCCCGGGGGGATCGTGGCACTCCGCCATACGTTCGGGGGGACCGAATGGTCGCCCCTTTCCATTAGTATGGTTTACTACCCAGCGCTTTCCCAGAGTTTTTTGGGGTTTGGAGTTAGAATAGTAAATTATTATGGTTTACTATCCAACGCTTTCACTGTGTTCAGTTCGATTTGAAGTTAGAATAGTAAATTATTATATTTTAGTATCCATCGCTTTCCCTGAGTTTAGTTTCATTTGGAGTTAGAATAGTAAATTAGTATGGTTTACTGCCCTGGGATTTCCCCGAGTATAGTTTGATTTGAAGTTAGAATAGTAAATTATTATGGTTTACTATTCAGCGCTTTCCGTGAGTTTAGTTGTATTTGGAGTTAGAATAGTAAATTATTACGGTTTACTATCCAATGCTTTCACTGAGTTCAGTTGGGTTTGGAGTTAGAATAGTAAATTAATATGGTTCACTATCCAGCGCTTTCCCTGAGTTTCGTTGGATAGAGAGTTTGAATAGAAAATTATTATGATTTACTATTCAGTGCTTACTCTGAGTTTTGTTAGATTTGGAGTCAGAATAAGAAATTGTTATGGTTTACTATGTACTGCTTTGCCTGTTGGATTTGGAGTTAAAATATTAAAATAGTATGGTTTAGTATCCAGCGCTTTACCTGAGATTGGTTGGATTCGGAATTAGAATAGTAAATTATTATGGTCTATTATCCAGCACTTTCCCTGAGTTTATTTGGGTTTGGAGTTAGAATAGTAAATTATTATGGTTTACTATCCAACGCTTTCCCTAAGTTTAGTTGTTTTGGGTTTAGAATAGTAAATTATTATGAATTATTATCCTGCACTTTCTTTGAGTTTAGTTGTTTGAAGTTAGAATAGTAACTTAATATGGTTTACTATTCAGCACTTTCCCTGAGTTTAATAGGGTTTCGAGTTAGAATAGTAAATTATTATGCTTTACTATTTATTGCTTTCCCTGAGTTTATTTGGATTTGGAATTTTAATAGTAAATTAATATGGTTTACTATCCAGCTCTTTTCCTGAGCTTAGTTGGGTTTGGCTTTCGAATAAGAAATTAATATAGTTTAGTATCCAGCGCTTTCCCTGAGTTTAGTTGGATTTTGAGTTAAAATAGTACATGATTATGGTTTAGTTTCCAGCGCTTATCCAGAGATTAGTTGGATTAAGAGTTAGAATAGTAAATTAGTATGATTTACTATCCAGTGCTTTCCCAGAGTTTAGTTGGATTTGGAGTTAGAAAAGTAAATTATTATGGTTTACTATCCAGCGCTTTTCCTGAGTTTAGTAGTTTTGGAGATAGAATAGTAATTTTTTATGGTTTACTATCCAGCGTTTTCCCTGAGTTTAGTTGTTTTCGAGTTAGAATACTCAATTATTATGTTTTACTATCCAGCACTTTCCCTGAGTTTAATTGGATTTGGAGTTCGAATGGTAAATAATTATTGTTTACTACCCAGCAAATTCCCTGAGTTTATTTGGGTTTGGAGTTATAATAGTAAATTATTATGGTTTACGATCCAGTGCTTTCGGAGTGTTTAGTTTGATTCGGAATTAGAATAGTAAATTAATATGGTTTATTATCCAGAACATTCCCTGAGAATAGTTGGATTTGGAGTTAGAATAGTAAATTAGTATGGTTTACTGCCCTGGGATTTCCCAGAGTATAGTTTGATTTGAAGTTAGAATAGTAAATTATTATGGTTTACTATTCAGCGCTTTCCGTGAGTTTAGTTGTATTTGGAGTTAGAATAGTAAATTATTACGGTTTACTATCCATTGCTTTCACTGAGTTCAGTTGGGTTTGGAGTTAGAATAGTAAATTAATATGGTTCACTATCCAGCGCTTTCCCTGAGTTTAGTTGGATAGAGAGTTTGAATAGAAAATTAATATGATTTACTATCCAGTGCTTACTCTGAGTTTTGTTAGATTTGGAGTCAGAATAAGAAATGGTTATGGTTTACTATGTAGTGCTTTGCCTGAGTTTAGTTGGATTTGGAGTTAAAATATTAAAATATTATGGTTTAGTATCCAGCGCTTTACCTGAGATTAGTTGGAAATGCAATAGGTCTCGCACCATTAGAGTTAGTGCTTTTAGAATTGTTTATGGGTTTTTTTGTAAATGTTTAGCATTTTTGTTTCCTGTAGCCAATGCTAAAGAATTACAAATAAAAAAAGCCATAAACATTTCTTAAAGCTCTAACTGAAATGGTCTGAGACCTATTGCACTGTGTGAGGGTGAGGGGTTGAGGGTGAGTGAGGGTGAGGGTGAGGGTGGGTGAGGGTGAGTGAGGGTGAGGGGTTGAGGGTGAGTGAGGGTGAGTGAGGGTGAGGGGTTGAGGGTGAGTGAGAGTGAGGGTGAGTGAGGGTGAGGGTGAGTGAGGGTGAGTGAGGGTGAGGGGTTGAGGTTGAGGGTGAGGTGTTGAGGGTGAGTGAGGGTGAGGGTGAGTGAGGTGTTGAGGGTGAGTGAGGGTGAGTGTGAGTTAGGGTGAGGGGTTGAGGGTGAGTGAGAGTAGTTGAGGCTGAGTGAGGGTGAGTGAGAGTGAGGGTGAGTGAGGGGTTGAGGGTGAAGGTTTGAGGGTGTGGGTGAGGGGTTGAGGGTGAGTGAGGGTGAGGGGTTGAGGGAGGGTGAGTGTGGGTGAGGGTGAGTGAGGGTGAGGGTGAGTGAGGGTGAGTGAGGGTGAGGAGTTGAGGGTGAGTGAGGGTGAGGGTGAGTGAGTGTGAGGGGTTGAGGGTGAGTGAGGGTGAGGGTGAGTGAGGGTGAGGCTGAGGTGTTGAGGGTGAGTGAGGGTGAGTGAGGGTGAGTGAGAGGTTGAGGGTGAAGGGTTGCCAATAGGTCTCGCAGTAGGAAAGTTGGAGCTATTACAATTGCAAATAGCAATGCCTTTTATTTTTGTTTTAATTTTAAAAACATAAAGGGCTTTGTCATTTACAAAACCAATAGCTCCAACTTTCCTACTGCGAGACCTATTGGCAACACCAGTGCAACACACGCTCTTGCGTACATGCAGGCACACCACCCAAGAGCATCTGACATCTCTGAGAAAATATGTAAGTACATTCATATTCTGTTCACAGTATGTTATGGTCAGGCATGTCTGAGGACATCTTAGGGCCAGGCATATGAAAGAACATGCATATGTTAAGGTCATGCATACATCTGAGAGGGTTCAGAATAAAAGACAACCTGTCTTCACGATCTTGGGACATCTACTGGGCACGTGACCTTCCTCATCGCCTCAACCCTCTGCATAGGGGCTAAATACAAACATCTAAGAATTAAGCAAGTGCAGGTCATGTTCATATGGTGCATAAAAGGGATGTCACATGGAGTGTGGCCTTAAGGCTGTGAAGTAACTGCTCTCATAGAACCAACATGTGTGCACATATAATAATGTGCGTTTTCAGGGTGTGGCAGAGGGGTCCCTCGAGGGCATTGTTCTAGGACCTCATACTTTCCACTATTTAATTAAAAAATGTAGGATCTCGAATTCACACGCACACAAATTAACACATTCCACTTGCAGGGTGTTGAATTTGTGATAACTTAGGGATTGTGAGCGCATCCTGAGATGTATGACTTTTGCTTGAAATAAGATTACACACTGTCCTATTTTCACACAATGGTAGGCACTGGCTTTGGTTTGCTTCACTTTGATGAATGCCGATCTGAACGCAGTGATACAGAGCGAGTTGCCCAGGATCACACAACTGAGGCAGTTCCTCAGAAGACTGCCTCTGCAGCAAACCCCCTGACCAACACAGCTAAAACCCTGGTATGAACCAACGTTGTCAGACACTCGCAAATACCGAGATATACCCAATAAGATTAAATTCAAGTAAAACAGAGGATGACCTAGTGGGTTGAGAAGGCCACCTTAAATGTACATTGTATTAGAGGAAAGAAAAATCCGTATATATGTGTTGTGGCCTCTAACCATTATCGAAAATGTGTCTAAGAACAGGTCCGTGTTAAGCGGAATTAATTAAATGGCAGCAGACCTTCGGTGGGCAGTGTCCTTGTTTGTGCAGGAATCCCGTAGGTAAAAAGTACAGACCAAAATCAAATGTCAAAATGCCTCAGGGGTGCGGGTTGCAAGAACCGGTCACAATAATCAACATAGCTGTTAGCTGCAGAGGCCTATGTTAATCTGATACAGCGAGCTCCCGCCGAGTCTAACGGCTTGAAAAAACAATTAAAAAAGCTCGAGGCTGCCTGAAAAAAGGAATCACGCTAAATGTGACAAGCGTTTGGGACAACATTAAATTCGAAACACACCAGTGCTCGATATAATTGCCAAAAAGAATGGTCGGAGTCTCTTACCGCATGTCTTGCCAGAGTTCAACCGAAGGAGGACAGCCGGCAGAGGTGGAGCAGTTGTTTACTTGAAGGGAATCCCTACGCCGGAAGCGTGAACACTGGTTTGTCTGCATGATGTCGCCGGAGAGTAGGGAGTTTGGAGAAATTACTGTGAGGGGCTGAATTTAGGAAACAAGGACGTGTCTGCAAACCACTGTGCTTTGGAAATAGTTAAGAATTGTAAATAGTGAGCACACATAATTGTGATTAGCCATTGCCAACGAGTGCACATCAAAATAGCAACTTGACATTTTTAGATAATTGCAAAAACCTACAGCTGTTAGTAAAAAGATTATGATATTCCTGGCACAATTCAGTGGTTTGAAAAAGTCATTGAAAATTTAAAAAAAAATGCGACACGGCGGGCAGGGGAGGGGGCGGAGCGGGGAGAGGGAACAGACGGAGGGAAGGCCAGATAAGGGGAGGGGGGAGGAGAAATGCGACACGGCGGGCAGGGGAGGGGGCGGAGCGGGGAGAGGGAACAGACGAAGGGAAGACAGATAAGGGGAGGGGGGAGGAGAAATGCGACACAGCGGGCAGGGGAGGGGGCGAGGGGGGAGGAGAAATGCGACGTGCGGATGAGGGAACTGATGTGCACGCGCTTTTAAGCTCAATGTGCATGCGCATTGAGCTTAAAAGTCACGGGCACTGCAAGGAATCGCCACGATTCCTTGCAAGTTGGACAAAGAGTGGATGAGCCCCCATAGTCTCGCTTGCTCGATGCGCATGCGCATGGTTTACTATCCAGCGCTTTTCCTGAGTTTAGTAGTTTTGGAGATATATTAGTAATTTTTTATGGTTTACTATCCAGCGTTTTCCCTGAGTTTAGTTGTTTTCGAGTTAGAATACTCAATTATTATGTTTTACTATCCAGCACTTTCCCTGAGTTTAATTGGATTTGGAGTTCGAATGGTAAATAATTATTGTTTACTACCCAGCAAATTCCCTGAGTGTATTTGGGTTTGGAGTTAGAATAGTAAATTATTATGGCTTACTATCCAGTGCTTTCGGAGTGTTTAGTTTGATTCGGAATTAGAATAGTAAATTAATATGGTTTATTATCCAGAACATTCCCTGAGAATAGTTGGATTTGGAGTTAAAACAGTAAATTCATATGGTTTACTATCCAACGCTTTCCCTGAGAATAGTTTGATTTGGAGTTAGAATAGTAAATTAGTATGGTTTACTACCCAGCGCTTTCCCAGAGTTTTTTGGGGTTTGGAGTTAGAATAGTAAATTAATATGGTTTACTATCCAACGCTTTTACTGTGTTCAGTTCGATTTGGAGTTAGAATAGTAAATTATTATATTTTAGTATCCATCGCTTTCCCTGAGTTTAGTTTCATTTGGAGTTAGAATAGTAAATTAGTATGGTTTACTGCCCTGGGATTTCCCCGAGTATAGTTTGATTTGAAGTTAGAATAGTAAATTATTATGGTTTACTATTCAGCGCTTTCCGTGAGTTTAGTTGTATTTGGAGTTAGAATAGTAAATTATTACGGTTTACTATCCAATGCTTTCACTGAGTTCAGTTGGGTTTGGAGTTAGAATAGTAAATTAATATGGTTCACTATCCAGCGCTTTCCCTGAGTTTAGTTGGATAGAGAGTTTGAATAGAAAATTATTATGATTTACTATTCAGTGCTTACTCTGAGTTTTGTTAGATTTGGAGTCAGAATAAGAAATGGTTATGGTTTACTATGTACTGCTTTGCCTGTTGGATTTAGAGTTAAAATATTAAAATGTTAGGGTTTAGTATCCAGCGCTTTACCTGAGATTAGTTGGATTCGGAATTAGAATAGTAAATTATTATGGTCTATTATCCAGCACTTTCCCTGAGTTTATTTGGGTTTGGAGTTAGAATAGTAAATTATTATGGATTACTATCCAACGCTTTCCCTAAGTTTAGTTGTTTTGGGTTTAGAATAATAAATTATTATGAATTATTATCCTGCACTTTCTTTGAGTTTAGTTGTTTGAAGTTAGAATAGTAACTTAATATGGTTTACTATCCAGCACTTTCCCTGAGTTTAATAGGGTTTCGAGTTAGAATAGTAAATTATTATGCTTTACTATTTATTGCTTTCCCTGAGTTTATTTGGATTTGGAATTTTAATAGTAAATTGATATGGTTTACTATCCAGCTCTTTTCCTGAGCTTAGTTGGGTTTGGCTTTCGAATAAGAAATTAATATGGTTTAGTATCCAGCGCTTTCCCTGAGTTTAGTTGGATTTTGAGTTAAAATAGTACATGATTATGGTTTAGTTTCCAGCGCTTATCCAGAGATTAGTTGAATTAAGAGTTAGAATAGTAAATTAGTATGATTTACTATCCAGTGCCTTCCCAGAGTTTAGTTGGATTTGGAGTTAGAAAAGTAAATTATTATGGTTTACTATCCAGCGCTTTTCCTGAGTTTAGTAGTTTTGGAGACAGAATAGTAATTTTTTATGGTGTACTATCCAGCGTTTTCCCTGAGTTTAGTTGTTTTCGAGTTAGAATACTCAATTATTATGTTTTACTATCCAGCACTTTCCCTGAGTTTAATTGGATTTGGAGTTCGAATGGTAAATAATTATTGTTTACTACCCAGCAAATTCCCTGAGTTTATTTGGGTTTGGAGTTAGAATAGTAAATTATTATGGTTTACGATCCAGTGCTTTCAGAGTGTTTAGTTTGATTCGGAATTAGAATAGTAAATTAATATGGTTTATTATCCAGAACATTCCCTGAGAATAGTTGGATTTGGAGTTAGAATAGTAAATTAGTATGGTTTACTGCCCTGGGATTTCCCAGAGTATAGTTTGATTTGAAGTTAGAATAGTAAATATTATGGTTTACTATTCAGTGCTTTCCGTGAGTTTAGTTGTATTTGGAGTTAGAATAGTAAATTATTACGGTTTACTATTCAATGCTTTCACTGAGTTCAGTTGGGTTTGGAGTTAGAATAGTAAATTAATATGGTTCACTATCCAGCGCTATCCCTGAGTTTAGTTGGATAGAGAGTTTGAATAGAAAATTAATATGATTTACTATCCAGTGTTTACTCTGAGTTTTGTTAGATTTGGAGTCAGAATAAGAAATGGTTATGGTTTACTATGTAGTGCTTTGCCTGAGTTTAGTTGGATTTGGAGTTAAAATATTAAAATATTATGGTTTAGTATCCAGCGCTTTACCTGAGATTAGTTGGATTCGGAATTAGAATAGTAAATTATTATGGTCTATTATCCAGCACTTTCCCTGAGTTTATTTGGGTTTGGAGTTAGAATAGTAAATTATTATGGTTTACTCTCCAATGCTTTCCCTGAGTTCAGTTCGATTTGGAGTTAGAATAGTAAATTATTATATTTTAGTATCCATCGTTTTCCCTGAGTTTAGTTTGATTTGGAGTTAGAATAGTAAATTAGTATGGTTTACTGCCCTGGGATTTTCCAGAGTATAGTTTGATTTGAAGTTAGAATAGTAAATGATTATGGTTTACTATTCAGCGCTTTCCGTGAGTTTAGTTGTATTTGGAGTTAGAATAGTAAATTATTACGGTTTACTATCCAATGCTTTCACTGAGTTCAGTTGGGTTTGGAGTTAGAATAGTAAATTATTATAGTTTAGAATCCATCGCTTTCCCTGAGTTTAGTTTGATTTGGAGTTAGAATAGTGCATTAGTATGGTTTACTGCCCTGGGTTTTCCCGGAGTTTAGTTTGATATGAAGTTAGTGTAGTAAATTATTATGGTTTACTATTCAGTGCTTTCCCTGAGTTTAGTTGTTTTTGGAGTGAGAATAGTAAATTATTACGGTTTACTGTACCGTCTTTCCCTGTGTTTAGTTGGGTTTGGAGTTAGAATAGTAAATTAATATGGTTTACTGTTCAGCGCTTTCCCTGAGTTTAGTTGGATTGGGAGTTTGAATAGAAAATTATTATGATTTACTGTCCAGTGCTTACCCTGAGTTTAGTTAGATTTGGAGTCAGAATAAGAAATTATTATGGTTTACTATCTAGTGCTTTGCCTAAGTTTAGTTGGATTTGGAGTTAAAATATTAAAATATTATGGTTTAGTATCCAGCGCTTTACCTGAGTTTAGTTGTAATTGGAATTAGAATAGTAAATTATTATGGTCTATTATCCAGCATTTTCCCTGAGTTTATTAGGGATTGGAGTTAGAATAGTAAAATATTATGGTTTACTATCCAATGCTTTCCCTAAGTTTAGTTGTTTTGTGGTTAGAATTTTAAATTATTATGATTTATTATCCTGCACATACTTTGAGTTTAGTTGTTTTGAAGTTAGAATAGTAACTTAATATGGTTCACTAACCAGCACTTTCCCTGAGTTTAATTGGGTTTCGAGTTAGAATAGTAAATTATTATGGTTTACTCTCCAATGCTTTCCCTGAGTTCAGTTCGATTTGGAGTTAGAATAGTAAATTATTATATTTTAGTATCCATCGCTTTCCATGAGTTTAGTTTCATTTGGAGTTAGAATAGTAAATTAGTATGGTTTACTGCCCTGGGATTTCCCCGAGTATAGTTTGATTTGAAGTTAGAATAGTAAATTTTTATGGTTTACTATTCAGCGCTTTCCGTGAGTTTAGTTGTATTTGGAGTTAGAATAGTAAAATATTATGGTTTACTATCCAATGCTTTCCCTAAGTTTAGTTGTTTTGTGGTTAGAATTTTAAATTATTATGATTTATTATCCTGCACATTCTTTGAGTTTAGTTGTTTTGAAGTTAGAATAGTAACTTAATATGGTTCACTAACCAGCACTTTCCCTGAGTTTAATTGGGTTTCGAGTTAGAATAGTAAATTATTATGGTTTACTCTCCAATGCTTTCCCTGAGTTCAGTTCGATTTGGAGTTAGAATAGTAAATTATTATATTTTAGTATCCATCGCTTTCCATGAGTTTAGTTTCATTTGGAGTTAGAATAGTAAATTAGTATGGTTTACTGCCCTGGGATTTCCCCGAGTATAGTTTGATTTGAAGTTAGAATAGTAAATTATTATGGTTTACTATTCAGCGCTTTCCGTGAGTTTAGTTGTATTTGGAGTTAGAATAGTAAATTATTACGGTTTACTATCCAATGCTTTCACTGAGTTCAGTTGGGTTTGGAGTTAGAATAGTAAATTAATATGGATCACTATCCAGCGCTTTCCCTGAGTTTAGTTGGATAGAGATTTTGAATAGAAAATTATTATGATTTACTATCCAGTGCTTACTCTGAGTTTTGTTAGATTTGGAGTCAGAATAAGAAATGGTTATGGCTTACTATGTACTGCTTTGCCTGAGTTTAGTTGGATTTGGAGTTAAAATATTAAATATTATGGTTTAGTATCCAGCGCTTTACCTGAGATTAGTTGGATTCGGAATTAGAATAGTAAATTATTATGGTCTATTATCCAGCACTTTCCCTGAGTTTATTTGGGTTTGGAGTTAGAATAGTAAATTATTATGGTTTACTCTCCAATGCTTTCCCTGAGTTCAGTTCGATTTGGAGTTAGAATAGTAAATTATTATATTTTAGTATCCATCGTTTTCCCTGAGTTTAGTTTGATTTGGAGTTAGAATAGTAAATTAGTATGGTTTACTGCCCTGGGATTTTCCAGAGTATAGTTTGATTTGAAGTTAGAATAGTAAATTAATATGGTTTACTATTCAGCGCTTTCCGTGAGTTTAGTTGTATTTGGAGTTAGAATAGTAAATTATTACGGTTTACTATCCAATGCTTTCACTGAGTTCAGTTTGGTTTGGAGTTAGAATAGTAAATTATTATAGTTTAGAATCCATCGCTTTCCCTGAGTTTAGTTTGATTTGGAGTTAGAATAGTGCATTAGTATGGTTTACTGCCCTGGGTTTTCCCGGAGTTTAGTTTGATATGAAGTTAGTGTAGTAAATTATTATGGTTTACTATTCAGTGCTTTCCCTGAGTTTAGTTGTTTTTGGAGTTAGAATAGTAAATTATTACGGTTTACTGTACCGTCTTTCCCTGTGTTTAGTTGGGTTTGGAGTTAGAATAGTAAATTAATATGGTTTACTGTTCAGCGCTTTCCCTGAGTTTAGTTGGATTGGGAGTTTGAATAGAAAATTATTATGATTTACTGTCCAGTGCTTACCCTGAGTTTAGTTAGATTTGGAGTCAGAATAAGAAATTATTATGGTTTACTATCTAGTGCTTTGCCTAAGTTTAGTTGGATTTGGAGTTAAAATATTAAAATATTATGGTTTAGTATCCAGCGCTTTACCTGAGTTTAGTTGTAAATGGAATTAGAATAGTAAATTATTATGGTCTATTATCCAGCATTTTCCCTGAGTTTATTAGGGATTGGAGTTAGAATAGTAAAATATTATGGTTTACTATCCAATGCTTTCCCTAAGTTTAGTTGTTTTGTGGTTAGAATTTTAAATTATTATGATTTATTATCCTGCACATTCTTTGAGTTTAGTTGTTTTGAAGTTAGAATAGTAACTTAATATGGTTCACTAACCAGCACTTTCCCTGAGTTTAATTGGGTTTCGAGTTAGAACAGTAAATTATTATGGTTTACTCTCCAATGCTTTCCCTGAGTTCAGTTCGATTTGGAGTTAGAATAGTAAATTAATATATTTTAGTATCCATCGCTTTCCATGAGTTTAGTTTCATTTGGAGTTAGAATAGTAAATTAGTATGGTTTACTGCCCTGGGATTTCCCCGAGTATAGTTTGATTTGAAGTTAGAATAGTAAATTATTATGGTTTACTATTCAGCGCTTTCCGTGAGTTTAGTTGTATTTGGAGTTAGAATAGTAAAATATTATGGTTTACTATCCAATGCTTTCCCTAAGTTTAGTTGTTTTGTGGTTAGAATTTTAAATTATTATGATTTATTATCCTGCACATTCTTTGAGTTTAGTTGTTTTGAAGTTAGAATAGTAACTTAATATGGTTCACTAACCAGCACTTTCCCTGAGTTTAATTGGGTTTCGAGTTAGAATAGTAAATTATTATGGTTTACTCTCCAATGCTTTCCCTGAGTTCAGTTCGATTTGGAGTTAGAATAGTAAATTATTATATTTTAGTATCCATCGCTTTCCATGAGTTTAGTTTCATTTGGAGTTAGAATAGTAAATTAGTATGGTTTACTGCCCTGGGATTTCCCCGAGTATAGTTTGATTTGAAGTTAGAATAGTAAATTATTATGGTTTACTATTCAGCGCTTTCCGTGAGTTTAGTTGTATTTGGAGTTAGAATAGTAAATTATTACGGTTTACTATCCAATGCTTTCACTGAGTTCAGTTGGGTTTGGAGTTAGAATAGTAAATTAATATGGATCACTATCCAGCGCTTTCCCTGAGTTTAGTTGGATAGAGATTTTGAATAGAAAATTATTATGATTTACTATCCAGTGCTTACTCTGAGTTTTGTTAGATTTGGAGTCAGAATAAGAAATGGGTATGGCTTACTATGTACTGCTTTGCCTGAGTTTAGTTGGATTTGGAGTTAAAATATTAAATATTATGGTTTAGTATCCAGCGCTTTACCTGAGATTAGTTGGATTCGGAATTAGAATAGTAAATTATTATGGTCTATTATCCAGCACTTTCCCTGAGTTTATTTGGGTTTGGAGTTAGAATACTAAATTATTATGGTTTACTATCCAACGCTTTCCCTAAGTTTAGTTGTTTTGGGTTTAGAATAGTAAATTATTATGAATTATTATCCTGCACTTTCTTTGAGTTTAGTTGTTTGAAGTTAGAATAGTAACTTAATATGGTTTACTATCCAGCACTTTCCCTGAGTTTAATAGGGTTTCGAGTTAGAATAGTAAATTATTATGCTTTACTATTTATTGCTTTCCCTGAGTTTATTTGGATTTGGAATTTTAATAGTAAATTAATATGGTTTACTATCCAGCTCTTTTCCTGAGCTTAGTTGGGTTTGGCTTTCAAATAAGAAATTAATATGGTTTAGTATCCAGCGCTTTCCCTGAGTTTAGTTGGATTTTGAGTTAAAATAGTACATGATTATGGTTTAGTTTCCAGCGCTTATCCAGAGATTAGTTGGATTAAGAGTTAGAATAGTAAATTAGTATGATTTACTATCCAGTGCTTTCCCAGAGTTTAGTTGGATTTGGAGTTAGAAAAGTAAATTATTATGGTTTACTATCCAGCGCTTTTCCTGAGTTTAGTAGTTTTGGAGATAGAATAGTAATTTTTTATGGTTTACTATCCAGCGTTTTCCCTGAGTTTAGTTGTTTTCGAGTTAGAATACTCAATTATTATGTTTTACTATCCAGCACTTTCCCTGAGTTTAATTGGATTTGGAGTTCGAATGGTAAATAATTATTGTTTACTACCCAGAAAATTCCCTGAGTTTATTTGGGTTTGGAGTTAGAATAGTAAATTATTATGGTTTATGATCCAGTGCTTTCGGAGTGTTTAGTTTGATTCGGAATTAGAATAGTAAATTAATATGGTTTATTATCCAGAACGTTCCCTGAGAATAGTTGGATTTGGAGTTAAAACAGTAAATTCGTATGGTTTACTATCCAGCGCTTTCCCTGAGAATAGTTTGATTTGGAGTTAGAATAGTAAATTAGTATGGTTTACTACCCAGCGCTTTCCCAGAGTTATTTGGGGTTTGGAGTTAGAATAGTAAATTATCATGGTTTACTATCCAACGCTTTCACTGTGTTCAGTTCGATTTGGAGTTATAATAGTAAATTATTATAGTTTAGTATCCATCGCTTTCCCTGAGTTTAGTTTGATTTGGAGTTAGAATAGTAAATTAGTATGGTTTACTGCCCTGGGATTTCCCAGAGTATAGTTTGATTTGAAGTTAGAATAGTAAATTATTATGGTGTGAAGTGGTGTGGCTCACTGGTTAGAGGCGGCAGACCCGAGAGCAGAGGACGGCCCGGGACCAGGGTTCGATTCCTGACGCGGCAGGTTTCTGGACCAGGGTCAGCGGACTCGATAATTCTCTCGCCTCGGTGCCCACTCTGATCAGCGATCACACTCGGCAACTCTGGGCACTAGCTTGCCTCATCTTCACTAACGGCCCCACCAGACCGCCGGGGATGCCTGGTCTCACCCTGGAGATACCCATTAAGGGTCCATCTCTCAGGGAAGCCAGGAAGGGTTTCGCAGCGGTCGAAGCGCGGAGGTACCCCTTCGGGAGTGATTCCAGCGCTATATAAGCACATAATTAATTAATTAAGTAGTTAATTTTACTATCCAATGCTTTCACTGAGTTCAGTTGGGTTTGGAGTTAGAATAGTAAATTAATATGGTTCACTATCCTGCGCTTTCCCTGAGTATAGTTGGATAGAGAGTTTGAATAGAAAATTAATATGATTTACTATCCAGTGCTTACTCTGAGTTTTGTTATATTTGGAGTCAGAATAAGAAATGGTTATGGTTTACTATGTAGTGCTTTGCCTGAGTTTAGTTGGATTTGGAGTTAAAATATTAAAATATTATGGTTTAGTATCCAGCGCTTTACCTGAGATTAGTTGGATTCAGGATTTGAATAGTAAATTATTATGGTCTATTATCCAGCACTTTCCCTGAGTTTATTTGGGTTTGGAGTTAGAATAGTAAATTATTATGGTTTACTCTCCAATGCTTTCCCTGAGTTCAGTTCGATTTGGAGTTAGAATAGGAAAATATTATATTTTAGTATCCATCGCTTTCCCTGAGTTTAGTTTGATTTGGAGTTAGAATAGTAAATTAGTATGGTTTACTGCCCTGGGATTTTCCAGAGTATAGTTTGATTTGAAGTTAGAATAGTAAATTATTATGGTTTACTATTCAGCGCTTTCCGTGAGTTTAGTTGTATTTGGAGTTAGAATAGTAAATTATTACGGTTTACTAATCAATGCTTTCACTGAGTTCAGTTGGGTTTGGAGTTAGAATAGTAAATTAATATGGTTCACTATCCAGCACTTTCCCTGAGTTTATTTGGGTTTGGAGTTAGAATAGTAAATTATTATGGTTTACTATCCAACGCTTTCCCTAAGTTTAGTTGTTTTGGGTTTAGAATAATAAATTATTATGAATTATTATCCAGCGCTTTCTTTGAGTTTAGTTGTTTGAAGTTAGAATAGTAACTTAATATGGTTTACTATCCAGCACTTTCCCTGAGTTTAATAGGGTTTCGAGTTAGAATAGTAAATTATTATGCTTTACTATTTATTGCTTTCCCTGAGTTTATTTGGATTTGGAATTTTAATACTAAATATGGTTTACTATCCAGCTCTTTTCCTGAGCTTAGTTGGGTTTGGCTTTAAAATAGGAAATTAATATGGTTTAGTATCCAGCGCTTTCCCTGAGTTTAGTTGGATTTTGAGTTAAAATAGTACATTATTATGGTTTAGTTTCCAGCGCTTATCCTGAGATTAGTTGGATTTAGAGTTAGAATAGTAAATTAGTATGATTTACTATCCAGTGCTTTCCCAGAGTTTAGTTGGATTTGGAGTTAGAAAAGTAAATTATTATGGTTTACTATCCAGCGCTTTTCCTGAGTTTAGTAGTTTTGGAGATATATTAGTAATTTTTTATGGTTTACTATCCAGCGTTTTCCCTGAGTTTAGTTGTTTTCGAGTTAGAATACTCAATTATTATGTTTTACTATCCAGCACTTTCCCTGAGTTTAATTGGATTTGGAGTTCGAATGGTAAATAATTATTGTTTACTACCCAGCAAATTCCCTGAGTGTATTTGGGTTTGGAGTTAGAATAGTAAATTATTATGGCTTACTATCCAGTGCTTTCGGAGTGTTTAGTTTGATTCGGAATTAGAATAGTAAATTAATATGGTTTATTATCCAGAACATTCCCTGAGAATAGTTGGATTTGGAGTTAAAACAGTAAATTCATATGGTTTACTATCCAGCACTTTCCCTGAGAATAGTTTGATTTGGAGTTAGAATAGTAAATTAGTATGGTTTACTACCCAGCGCTTTCCCAGAGTTTTTTGGGGTTTGGAGTTAGAATAGTAAATTATTATGGTTTACTATCCAACGCTTTCACTGTGTTCAGTTCGATTTGGAGTTATAATAGTAAATTAATATAGTTTAGTATCCATCGCTTTCCCTGAGTTTAGTTTGATTTGGAGTTAGAATAGTAAATTAGTATGGAATTACTTCCCTGGGCTTTCCCAGAGTTTAGTTTGATTTAAAGTTAGAATAGTAAATTAATATGGTTTATTATCCAGTGCTTGCCCTGAGTTTAGTTGGATAGGGAGTTTGAATAGAAAATATTATGATTTACTATCCAGTGCTTTCCCTCAGTTTAGTTAGATTTGGATTCAGAATAAGAAATTATTATGGTTTACTATCTAGTGTTTTGCCTGAGTTTAGTTGGATTTGGAGTTAAAATATTAAAATATTATGGTTTAGTATACAGAGCTTTACCTGAGTTTAGTTGGTTTCGGAATTAGAATAGTAAATTATTATGGTCTATTATCCAGCACTTTCCCTAAGAATGGTTGGATTTGGAGTTAGAACAGTAAATTAGTATGGTGTACTGTCCAGCGCTTTACCTGAGAATAGTTGGATTTGGAGTTAAAAGAGTAAATTAGTTTGGTGTACTATCCAGTTCTTTCCCTTAGTTTATTTGGGTTTGGAGTTAGAATAGTACAATATTATGATTTACTATCCATCGCTTTCCCTGAGTTTTGTTTGATTTGGAGTTAGAAAAGTAAATTATAATGGTTTACTATCCAGCGCTATCCCTGAGTTTAATACCTTCGGAGTTATGATTGTTCATTTTTATTGTTTACTATCCACCGCTTTCCCTGAGTTTAGATGGGCTTAGAATTAGAATAGGAAAATATTATGGTTTAGTATTCAACGCTTTCCCTACGTTTAGTTGTTTTGGGATTAGAATAGTAAATTATTATGATTTATTATCCGGCACTTTTTATCAGCCCAAAGCTGTTCAATGTCTACATGGTCCCCCTCGCACAGGTGGCCCACCATCACGACCTCAACATCAGCTCCTACGCTGACGACACCCAGCTTATCCTCTCCATCAACAAGGACCCACACACTGCCAAAACCAACCATCACGAGGGAATGAAGACCTACGCCGACTGGATGAGGAGCAGCCGTCTAAAGTTGAACTCGGACAAGATGGAGGTCCTCATCCTCGGACCCACCCCCTTAGCCTGGGACAACTCCTGGTGGCCGACCACACTCGGAACAGCACCAACACCCACCGACCATGCACGCAATCTAGGATTCATCCTTGACTCCTCCCTCTCTATGTCTAAGCGGGTCAATGCCGTCTCCTCCTCCTGCTACAACACCATCTGCATGCATCCCAGGATCTACAAGTGGATCCCGACCGAAACAAGAAGAACGGTGACACAGGCCATCGTCAGCAGCAGACAACACACTCTACGCAGGAATCCCAGGCAAACACCTATGACGACTACAACGCATCCAAAATGCTTCCGTCTGACTGATCGTCAATGTCGTATTATCAATTGGTGGGGGGAGAGAGAGTAGAGATCCTTTCAATCTCCTTTCAATAATTATAAATCAATGTGGAAAGGATCACTGGTCCTGCATAACCAAGGTCTGCAGGTGGATCGGTAGGTGTCTCCCAAATAAAAGACCCTCATACACGTGTTTTTTCAGAGTCGTGTAGCGGTATATGATGTGTCCCTGCTTCTTGTAACACGTGTCCGTGCGTAATCCTTGGGTCGGTTTTTGTTTGCACCCTCCGCCAGGAGGTTGTAACATTGGTTAAAACAGTAGTGATGGTGAATAAGTGAAACAGTGCTATAAAGGTGTTCTAAAATACCCGGACAGCCAGAGGTTCAACTTTAATATTTCTGGATTCGGGTAAAAGGTTAAGGCGTGTCGCTATGGAATTATTTAGGAATTCTAGCGCACTAATCTTGTGAGGTTAAAAGTGGTCGACATGTTTCAGCCTTATCTGCCTATTGGTCAGTCGGCTTTCCTCAGGACCATAAAGTGATTAAGTGAAAAAAAGGGAAAATGTAAATTTGTAACCTGATTCGTTTTGTGGTAGTAGGTCACATTGTACCTGTAATGAAAGAAAAGGGAGATAGTGCAACAACATTTGTAGCGAATAAGTGGGAAAAGACACTTCAGCAGTGTACAATGACATAGAGACACAGTTGAGAATTAAGAAGCATATTATTAAAAAACGTATAATTAAAAACGAGTTGTGCAATACTAAACTCAGAGTCACATTCATATTAAGCGTCAACTTACTCATTCTCAAAATTCTATGCGGAATATTGTGATGTATAAATCCCAAAATTGTATTTAGGCGTCATGAGATCATTCCTTTACAGTGCCCTGATATTGAAAGCGCTATTTAATTTAATGTGCAATTCTATTGTTACATTACCATGACGTCCTAGGAACTAATCAATTTTACTTTCCTTATCCATCTGCCCTCTGTATCACTCGTTTCTGTGCCCTTCTGCCCTCTGCCCCACTCTTTTTTTGTCCACTTCTGCCCTCTGTCCCACTTTTGTGCCCTTCTGCCCTCAGCCCCACTTAGAATGGCGCCGGCAAGCTGCCAGCGCCATTCTGAAATAGTTAGAAATAGCTTCAACAGGAAGCACTAATAGATAAAGTAAAGCAGGTGCTCCATTTGAAGGTCAAATTAAGTTACACAATCATTAATCACCCCAAGTTTGGGGTGATTAATGATTGTGTAACTGAATTTGAGCAGCACCTGCTTTACTTTATCTATTAGAGCTTCCTTTTGAAGCTGACTTTTGTAACTCTTTTAGAATGGCTCTGGCAGCTTGCCGGCACCATTCTAAAAGAGTTACAAAAGTCAGTTTGAACTTTTGACCCAATCTGTTCTGCTCGCGGATTTTGCGGGAAATTCGCGAATCTCGCGGATTGCGAATTTACCGAAAATCCACGAAATCCGCGAGCGGAACGGATTTTCGACCCATGCTTAGGCATCACCACAGCTCGGGGGATACAAATGGGCAGTCCAGGCACAGCTGTGGGAGAGATGGGTTTGGGAGGGGGACTTTGCCTCAGACTTGGCTGTCAGATTAACTGGGAGGTGACTGATTGTCGGACCAGTTGGAATACTGGACCTGCGAGAGAGAGAACCAGCTGAGGTAGAGGCATCAGTGGCTGTTGGAGCCTGAGGGCTGCTTGGACAGGGTGGCATGGTAGCACAGGGAGGAGGCAGAGACATGCTGCTGTGAAACACAGTGTGTGAGGGTGAATGTGGAGGGCTGGGTCTCCACTTCTTGGGGATTCGATAGGCAAGAATTGTCTTGGCAGGAGTGGGAAGAGGGGTGGGCACAACAGCCTCACTCTCTACCAAAGGTGTATCAGGTGCATGTGGCCCTCCCTGTGGGGATTTGCTGGACCTGGTGGTATGCCTTGCCTCTTCCCCTCCATCCTCTGTTTTCCAGGTAAAACCCCCACTTTGCACTCTGTCCCAGTTTCACAGGGGTGTTGGTGGGATGTGACGTTGTGGGTGAATCTGCCTTAAAGAGCTGTTTGTGCTGACTCTTTCTAGGCACCAGCTTCACAGCATTTAGGGCAACAGTTTGTTTGTCTTTAGTAGCAGGTGTGAGGATGTGAGTGTCCTTGGATGGGGGTGATTTGAATGAATGTAAGCTTGAGGCCTGCTTCTTGGCCAGATGCCCCTGAGTGTCATATGTAGGGCTTTTGCCTTTGCGCTCCTGTGTGTCTTTTTTTGTTTTGTGGTTGTTGTCTGTGCTTTGTGCCGTGTAGAGGGCTGCTGTTGTGTGCTGCGTGTGGAATACTTGGTGCCTGAGGGCTGTGGTGTGTGGGCACTCTCATCAGGTGGTGCCACTGGCAGGGTGGTTGCTGAAGGGATTGAAACTGGACAGGGAGCCTGTGACAGCTGAATGGCTGCCATCACTGTGGAGGACAAAGACTGGACAGTTCTGTGTAGCCCACCCACTTCAGAATGTCCTCCATGAAGGCAACTACCTGTGCCAGCTTCTTGTCATGATCCTGGAAGGCAGTCAGTACAGTAATCTGACCAATACACCGCTGATGTATATGGTCCACTGCCTTCATACAGAGGGCAGCAGGGGAGACAGGGGCAGGAGCAGCGGTGCCTGGTAGGAAGGACACTCTACCTTTCCTAGGGCTGCGGGCACGGCCAGGACTGGTGGTAGTAGCTGGGAGGGTGGGCACTGGATGATGTGTGGTGGAAGAAGAGGCAGATTTCAAACTCCCTATGCCCGCCAACATTGAGGAGTCACTGCTGGAGTCAGATGATTTTGAGGTTGGTATTTCTGGGTGTGATTCTTCCAGGGCACTCCTGTCCCCCTCCGAGGTGCGTGTCACATCAGTGTCAGTGAGCTCATATGTAGCAGTTGTGCCAGAAGCTTCACCACTGGTGTCCATCCCCTATCCTTTGGTGCCCTCGGTAGATGCTGCAATAGACAGAGACGTAGGTTCAGTATAGTGCCATACTCACAAACATCATATGCAAGCCAAGTACAAAACTAGAATATGATACCCCCATGTTGCCCACCGCTCTGTGCAGTCTGCATGTGCAACCTTAATGCAAAACTCAGAAGATGCATGTGAACATGCATAGCTGACATTAATGACCCATGTAACGTTCACACAGCCAAATAGCTGGCCCGTGCCTCCTTGTAACCTAACATATTGATCTTTGTAAGCATACCTCTCTGTCTGTAGGTGAAATAGATATACATCACAACATATTGTCTAAGTCACATGTGGAGCCACTTTAAGGGAACAACACAGCTACTGGCTCCAAAATGTCCTTTTAGAATGGCCATGAGGTACTTATATCCACCACGTTGTGCTTTGAAGCACACCCTCTGTTGCACATTGGTGTCAAATGTGTAGTTCTCACAATTTCCAAGTCAGGCACAGCACACATCCACGAAAGCACACTAAGATGATGCACACTGCTGTTCACTGCCCGGTGATGTCTATGACACCCATAATGCAGCAGATGTCAGAAGGCAACATCTGATCTTGCAATGTCAAGGGTCATTGTATTAAACACATGAGAAAGAACATGTAGAGAAAATGCATGACAGCCGCACTCAACACAGAGGCCACTTAGAAGCCATTGCATCACATTAGAAACATCACAGAGCTCTGCACTGGCTCAGGGTTGGGATACATGTAGTCACTCACACCCAAAGTCACCCTTCACAGAATACTCACCCCAACTGATGGCCCCCAAATGTCCATTCAGCTTTGGCTGTGTCACTGCCAAGATGAGGGCCATTAGTGGTATCATGCTCCTGCGCGCCAACCTTCCAGTACGAGAAAGCATCCCCAACGTCATCTCTGCCACGTTTTTGCTCAGCTGGCAGATGTCATCCCACCTCTTGTGACAGTGTGTTTGCAGTCGGTTGGAGACACACAGAGCCTGCACCTTGCATGCAATGGCCCTTTATATGGCACGCTGGTACAGTTTAAGCTGCAAGCATGTGAGACATGAAGAGGAAGTTTCAGTGATACTGTGTTATGTACCACTATGTGACAGTAGAGGCGCATTCAAAAACATAGCAGTCCAGTACAGAAATGCTGAGCAGACATGTAGTACATTTGCATCAGATAATCTCATAGAAATGTATGCTGGTGTGATGATGGACACAGTACATGACCATCTCACACACATGCAGAAAGCCATCACAGAAAGCAATTTGAAGAAGGCCCTTATGTGAGTGAGCAAGACATACAACACATTGGAAATGATGTGTCAGGCAGAGTAACTGTGTCCAATGCTGCAAACTCCTCAATGTCCTTGGCCTGTGAATGGCTGCCTGTGTCATGGAGGTCACATTTAGCGACATGATCTTACATTCTCACACTCTTCTCACAATGTCTGTCTTGGGCAACCCTCAGGCCTAAGATAGCTCATTGAGGAATAGGAGGAATGAGGTTAAACATAGGCCATCAGAACATTAACATGCATGTACAATATGAGAGGGCAAACAGTGCGTACACATATGAGTCAGAATACATAATGAAAACAATAGAAGGATGATATTTCCGAAGTACATTAATCTGATGTGTCATAGTTGAATTTCCACCAAGAGTGTTACACTAAGGCATTTCAATCTTGTGCATAATACATACGTATCCATGGGGGCAATATGACAATTGTACACACATCCTAAAGTACCCTTTGGACGAAACACATTTGTAATGCCACAAATGAGCATGTGAAAACCTCATGGACTATGACATCCATAAGCATAGGCAATGTTTGTTCAGACTTTCACTGTCCAAACCAGAAGTGTTACTGTACGGCTTCAAACACTGCATGTCCCTCCCATCCTTAAATGCAGCAATGGATCTATGGAAATAAGGCTACACACCAAATTTACCTGAAGTCGGCATGCTAGGCAGTGTATTACACAATTACATTACCCAGTCTCAGACCTACATTTGAATTGTTATTGCAGAAGAAGGGCTGTGGAAATGTCCATGTTGCCAACCTCCCCAAATACTCAAGTGCAATATTTACTAGGCCATGATTGGAGCATGATATTATGAAAATGAGGATGCATCCACATTAACTTGCACTCGCAGGCACATACTAGAGCAGAGCTACATCATGTGAGCAGTCTTTGCACTCTCAAACTTTCACTCTGAAACACTTACCATTACATCAGAGCACCATATAGCCTCCCATACTTTGAAAGCACCTTGTCCACCAGGACCTCCAGCTCCTCTGAGGTGAAGGGACGGGCCCTGATGTTCTCAGTTCTTGCCATCACTGGGTCCAGGAGACAGGATCAGCAGTAGTTGGGGATGAAGAATGGCAGACACCAGTGTCTGGATGCAGTGGAAATGGGTGGCTCTCTCACAGACATATATAGCCCCCTGGGGTTGTTTCAGTGGTACTCAGCTGCTGCAATTGGTATTCCAGGTCAGCTTTTTTCAAATGTAACCAATGACCAGGCCCGCGGGGGCGGTGGACACCTACCGCGTTTTTGAATTGTGTATTTCACTACCGCAATCGGGGTTCCCATTGGCTAAAAGGGCATGGGCATTGGCAGTGTCACACTGCGGGGGCCAGGCGGCCGCTACTGCAATCTTGCATCTTTCAATTGTACCCAGTCACCCGGCCTGCAGTAGTGGAGCACACCTACTGCGATTTTCAAATGTCTATTTCACTACAGCGATCACGGTTCCTATTGGATGAAGGGGCATGGGCATTGGCGGTGTTACACAGCGGGGCCCAGGTAGTCGCTAGTGCAATTGTGTATCTTTCAATTGTACCCAATGACCGGGCCCGTGGTAGCGGAGAATACCTACCGCGATTATCAAATGTGTATTTCACTACCGTGATCGTGTTTTCTATTGGCTGAAGGGGCATGGGCATTGGTGGTCTCACACTGCAGGGCCCAGGTGGTCGCAACTGCAATCATGTATCTTTCAATTGTACCCAATGATCAGGCCTGTGGTAGTGGAGCACTCCTACTGTGATTTACACATGTGTATTTCACTACCGCGATCGCGGTTCCCATCGGCTGAAGGGTCATGGGCATTGGCGGTGTCACACCGCGGGTGCCAGGCGGTCGCTTCCGCAAATTGGCATTTTTAAATTGATGCTAATGACCGTGATTGCGGTGGCAGAGCACGCCTACCACGGGATTCAAATGTGTATTTCACTACTGTGATTGCAGTACCCATTGGCTGAAGGGGCATGGGCATTGGCGTTGTCACACTGTGGGGGCCAGGCAGTCACTACCGCGAATTGGCATTTTTAAAATGCTGCTAGTGACCATGATTATAGTGGCGGTGCATGCTTACGGCTCCTATGAACACATCATGATGTAGCAATGCCAATGGCCAGTTCTCATCATTGAACAGTAGACGCTTACTATGAATCATGCCACCAGATAGTTAAAGTCAATGCTAGTGTAACATTAAACGCACTGATGACTACACATGCCATGTCAGTGCACAGGAGTACATGCATTAGTATGTACTCCCTCACATGTCACTTATGATGTTGTTGTGCATTTACACAGATCTGTTGTGTGATGGGCTCTCAAATATGTAAACCTGTCAATGTGAGAGATGGCTAAGCAACCCACAGTAATGATGTACTGACTACATAATGTGCCTATTTCACTGTGTAGATTGCTAAACTCATGTTGATACTTGAAATGTATGCACACACTGTGCTCATTGTGTTGTTAATGTGTGCCCTGTCTGACCCACGCAAGTAGGTGTGGCAGGCGAAGCAGCTTCATAGAAGCCAGCAGTGTTGCTATTTCAGACATGTGCTGTGTCAACTACTCTCAGGGCTGGTGATACAAGATGTCGGAATGCACCATTTTACATTCAAATAGTCTGAATCTGTTCTGGGGTACTCACTATGTACAAACTGAACACATGTACAACTACTTTAGGTCAAGGTGTCTATGCATATGACTTGTGCTGTAAGATGTTGTTTCAGGCCAGTCATTGTTGGCGCTGTGTCAGTCAAAATTTAAGATGTTGGACACATTTCATAGGGGAATTGAATTGACATATGTCCCCTTATATCTTATGTAGGAGGTGACCAAATGTGCATCTTCCATTCACATTGCTGGCAGACATGGAGGGTGAGGACATCATACATAAATTCTGTGTGGATCGACCTACCCTTCAAGAACCTATCCAACTGCTTTGACACCAAAATGTAAGGTGATGGCGGCCATGCATTTCTTTGCAACTGGTTCGTTCCAGTACACGGTGTCCAGTGCAGGTGGGATGTCTCCACCAATGTTTAGCATGGTGCTACGTGATGTCCTGTCTGCAATGATGACATAAAAGGACCACTACATCCATTATCTCAGGAGACATGAATTGGCAACTGTGAAGGGTGATGTTTATGATCTTGTCCACATCCCCCTGCAAACCCACACATGTCCAGTGATGAGGATAGTAGAGAGGAGGAAGGTGTCAACCTGTGCCAGCAGCTCATCAACCACTACTTACCTTGAGTGTGATTGACATTGTACAACAGTGCCATTGTCTGCTGTCTGATGGTAGTCAATGCCTAGAGGAGCTTTTTAACTGCTGCCTGCTGTTGGCTCTGTTCTGATGGCTGATGTTTGTGGCACAGTGTACTCATGACCGCCACATGACGTCTATGTTGATACTGTTTCTCTATGTAATGTGTGCTGGCTTGTGTACCTTGATGACTAGTGTGTTTTGGCTGTGATGCATTCACCTGACAAGTAAATGTTGTTCTCTTGTGTCTTTCTAGGTCCTTTCAGCCTCTCAATGCTTTGTCACAATCAGAGCCTCTGGTACATTGGAATCTGAGTCAACATTGTACATACTGTGATAAACATGGAGCTGACACAAAGACATAGGTGTGTAAAGAGTATTTATTTACAAAGAGTGTTTGTGACATACAAGTGATGTTCAAAAAAAGGTGCAAAGTAAATTGATAAGTTGTCAGTGATGGTAAACAAGACAATAGAGCAGTCACCAAATTGAAGTGGTGACACCACAGTCCAACACCTGCCATCAACATGGCAGTGTGGGTAAAGATAGTCAACAAAATCAATGTCAAGGTAAACAGAGATGCCATCATGGCTGCCTCTTTGACTTGCGTTTGGCTGGTGCATTGCCACGTGATCCAACCATTGTGTTTTTTGGACGGCCCCTTTTGCTTTTTCCCGGTGGAGCACTGATGCGGGCTCAGCGGTGTCTGAGGAGTCATTCTGTTGTAGCTTACCCCTCTCTGGGGCCGCAGCTGAGGTGGTGGGAGTATCATCCTGTGGGCCATTGTAGAGGTTTGAGCTGACCATTGGGCCGCATGACTATCCCGCAGAACACCCAAAAGGTGGCCCATGAGGTCCACGATTTGGCCCATATGCATGTCCATGGACCTCAGCAACAGGCGGAGCACATGCACTCCTTCCAGAACCTGGCCTATGTGTCCCTGGGCTTGTTTGTATGCCCAGGGACTCTGGCGATGTTGGCCAGGGCTTCGGCCCCCCAGTTGCTCTCCCACCTGCCCTGCTGTCACAGACCTGTGGCATTGCCACTCGAAATACCCGCAGAATCTCCCTGCCCTCCTCTGATTCTGTGAGGGTATTGGTAACCACTGAGGCAGGGAGAGTGTTGCAGGCAGCACTGGTGGTGGTTGAGGCTGTACAGGTTGTTGCAGCAGGGGTCAACAGGGTTGCTATTGCTGAGGTGGTCGTGGTGGGGACAGTGGGGTACTGGTATGTGGTGCGCCCCGACAGTCTGGATGGGCCAGGGTCGGGTTCCTCATCCGAGAAACGAAGGGAGTCTGTATCCTAGAGTCCATGTTCCAAGGGGGAGACTGACTGCAGGTCGGTGTTGTCTTCTGCAGCAGTCAATTGTTGATCCCCTGTTGAACAGAGGTGATATGGTCATTGAAGTGCAGCCCACTAGCTTGGTGTTAGAAGTTTGGATGTTACATGTGATTCACCACACAGTTTACACTAATATCACTTTGTATGGCTGCAAGGTACTGTGCATCATGACATGATATGGAGGTACCTAAATTACTTATCCATGGTATGGCATGTAAATAGATCCCCTGTTCCACGTACAAATTGTGTGATTACAAGGACATGTCGGCATCTAATGACATGCAGCACATCAACTATATGTAATGCATCTTTTTGGTTTGCTCTGCATGGAAGACGTTACATCTGAGCAAGAACTAGCCATTGTAATCTTATGCATACCTTTGTCATATCTTATACTTTACTTTATTTTACCAACTGACCATGCATGTTTTGTGTTCATAAGGGCCTTCATGCTCTGCCACCATGGCACTTGCAAATAGAGTTCAGTACAGTGCATGATTGTGCCCTGAATTTCTTCAACATGCGAGTTTGTGGTTCAAACTTTAATTTCAGTGATAGTAACATATGCTTAGCTGTCTACACACTGGAAGTAGCTATTGGATCTATGCCAAGTTGGGTGACACGTGAGGGCTGGTGTGGTCATATGGCTCCATTCTTTTTTGAGAGAAATGGCAGGGTGCATGTACTGTCTACCTACCTGTTCTGTGACACAGTTGAGGAGAATTGTTTCCACATGGTTCTGGGTGTGGGGGTGTACTATCCTGCTGAGCGTTGGGACAAGGGTGCCTGGTGGGAGTTGTAGTGCAGGCTTCCCACCCACAAACACCCCTCCCTGTTAAGATGGCTGCCTCTCTGTGAAGTGGAGCAGAGGAAGGGAATAGGCTACACATGGCTCTTGGATGGGGGAGTGCTCGATCCGGCTCAGGTGTGGGAAAGGAGAGCATAAGATGGCAACCTACCTCTTAGGTGAAGGTGAGCAATGCAATGGCTGACCTATGCTTCTGGATGGGGGGAGTGCTCCATCATGCTGAGCTTTGGGACAAGTGGGCCTGGTGGGAATAGTAGTGCAGGCTTCACACCCACAAACACCCCTCCCTGTTCAGATTACTACCTTCCTGTAAGTTTGTGGGAAACAATGCAATGTCTGCCACATGCTTCTGGCTGTGGGAGAATTGTTCCATCCTGCTGAGCTTTTGGGCAAGGGGCCTGGTGGGAGTTGTAGTGCAGGCTTCCCACTCACAAACACCCATCCCTGTTAAGATGGCTGCCTCCCTGTGAAGTGGAGCAGAGGATGGAAATAGGCTACACATTGCTCTTGGATGGGGAGTGTTCCATCCTGCTCAGGGGTGGGACGGGAGAGCACAAGATGGCTACCTACCTGTTAGGTGAAGGTGATCAATGCAATGACTGATACATGCTTCTGGCTGCGGTGTGGAGTTTTCCATAGTGCTGAGCTTTGGGACAAGTGGGCCTGGTGGTAGTTGTAGTGCAGGCTTCCCACCCACAAACACCCCTCCCTGTTAAGATGGCTACCTACCTGTAAGTTTGTAGAGAGCAATGCAATTGCTGCCACATGGTTGTGGGTGTGGGATGGAGTGCTCCATCCTGCTGAGCTGTGGGGCAAGCGGGCCTGTGAGAGTTGCAGTGCAGGCTTCTCACCCACAAGCACCCCTCCCAGTTCAGATTGCTACCCACCTGTAAGTTTGTGGAGAGCAATGGAATGTCCACCACATGCTTCTGGCTGTGGGGTGCTCCATCCTGCTGAGCTTTGGGACAAGGGGGGCTGGTGAAAGTTGTAGTCCAGGCTTCCTACCCACAAACACCCCTCCTTGTTAAGATAGATGACTCCCTGTGAAATGGAGCAGAGGAAGGGAATAGGCTACACATGGCCCTTGGATGGGGGAGTGTTCTGTCCTGCTTAAAGGTGGGATAGGAAAGCATAAGATGGCTACCTACCTGTTAGGTGAAGGTGAGCAATGTAATGGCTGGCACATGCTTCTGGCTCAGGGGAGTGCTCCATTGTGCTGAGCTTTGGGATCAGAGGGTCTGGTGGGAGTTGTAGAGCAGGCTTCCCACCCACAAAGACCCCTCCCTGTGCAGATTGCTACCTACCTGTAAGTTTGTGGAGAACAATGCAATGGCTGACACATGGTTGTGGGTGTGGGGTGGAGTGTTACATCCTGCTCAGCTTTGGGACTAGGGTGGCTGGTGGGAGTTGCAGTGCTGGCTGTATGTACACATGCCATGTAAGTATTGCTAGCTACATTTAAGGTGAATTAGAGGGAGTAAATGTTGGATCTGTGAGACATGTGTTGGATAGAGTGTGGTGCACATGAGTGCATTTGGGCCTAGAAGGTGTTGCTTTGTAGTTGTGCAAGACAGTACAAAGCAGTGTAATGATAGCCATTTGTTGGTACTTTCCAGCATCCACTCCCCCGGCTATTCCTGTGAGACTCCCTGGATGTGGTATGGCAAGCACCTTCTCCTCCCATACGGTGAATGTTTGTAATGGAATGGGAGGGCCACCACAAGTCATCTGAGCCAGCTTACAGTTCTTGTTGTTACGTTCTTTCACCTTGGTCTTGAGGTCACCTTGATCTTGAGGTCATTACACCTCTTCCTGATACCTACTGCATTGAACTTGATGACTATCCTTGCCCACATTTGATTTTTGGTGTTTAATGGAGCCTGTTGGACCAGATTTCCAAAAAATGTGGTTCTACTCTGATTACCTCATCTACCATCACTGACAACTCATTGTCAATGAATATGGGCATTTTCTTCAGTGACATGGTGTGTGATGTGCAAACGGGTTAAAGGTGCAGGTGAGAAGGTGGTGGTGGTGATGTGTGTGGTGTGTGTGTGTGGCTGTGATGGCGTGATGTGTGCAGATTTGCCTCTCCTGTGTGCTTTGGGATTGGGCCCTTCTGTTGTAGAGTCGTGCAAAGGATTCTGGGCAGGGAAAGGGCTGCCTATGTGGGTGGGTCAAAATGGAGTATTCCTCTCAGGTGTGTTTTGTGGGTTGACCTGGGAATGGAGAAACATCATCCTCCTGGATCTGTTAGCCGCCTTCGACACGGTCTGCCACTGCACACTACGAACACGCCTCCATGACGCCTGGATCCAAGAGAAGGCCCTGGACTGGACCACCTCCTTCCTCTCCAGCAGAACATAGAGCGTCCACCTCCCCCCTTCCTCTCAGAGGCCACCAAGATCATCTGCGGCCTACCCCAGGGCTCATCCCTCAGCCCAAAGCTGTTTAATATCTATATGGCACTTCCCGCCCACGTCGTCCGACAGCACAACCTCAACATTATCTTCTACACCGATGACACCCAACTGATCATCTCACTCACGAAAGAGCCCCACACTGCCAAACCAACCTCCATGAAGGAATGAAGTCAGTCGCCGAATGGATAAGTAACAGCCAGTTGAAGCTGAACTTGGACCCCCTCTGCCTGTGACGACTCCTGGTGGTCGGCCGCACTGGGAACAGCTCCAACACCTACCTACCGCGCCCGCAACCTAGGGATCATCCTCGACTCCACCCTCTCCATGAATAAACAGGTCAATGCTGTCTCCTCCTCCTGCTTCACCACTCTCCGCATGCTCCGCAGGATCTACAAGTGGATCCCCACTGCAACAAGAAGAACAGTCACCCAGGCCCTCGTCAGCAGCAGGTTGGACTACTGAAACGCACTCTATGCAGGAGCCTCGGCCAAACTACTAAGATGACTGCAACACATCCAGAACGCCTCTTCACGTCTGATCCTCAACATCCCCTAATGCAGCCACATCACCCCACCTGAGAAACCTGCACTGGCACCCCGTCACCAAGAGGATAACCTTCAAGCTCCTCACCCACGCACACCAAGCACTCCACAACACCGGACCAGCATACCTCAATGGATGACTCAGCTTCTACACCCCCACACGCCAGCTCCGCGGGCCTCGCCCTTGCCGCTGTCTCCCGCATCCAAAGAGCGACCTCCGTCGGCATATCTTTCTCTCACCTCGCCACCAAGACCTGGAACACCCTCCCCACCCACCTACGGCAGACCCGAGACCTGCTGTACTTCAGAAGACTCCTTAAGACCTGGCTCTTCAAGCAGTAGCAGCACACCCCACCCCAAGAGCCTTGAGACCCTCACGGGTAAGTAGCGCACTTTACAAATACTATGATTGATTGATTGATTGGGATTTGTATTTTTTCCTTGCCATGGAGATGTGTCATTTGGGTGTGTTATTGTTCTTTTTAGGCTGTCCAGATTAATGGCCACACTTGGCAGCCTTGTTGTTGTGTTTTTGCTTTCGGCCACCATTACTCTTCCGGAGTGACCACGGTGGTCGGAATACAACAGCCCTTCCACCTGCTCTCCCATTCACCAATATTTGCGATTGCGACGGTCGGAAACAACTGCTCATTCCGCTGTCACCTTAATTGTATCCTAATTTCATGTATAGTTAATCCGCTGGTAGTGCGGTGGGTATGGGTCTTTCCGCATCAAATCCAACCACCGGGGACAGATTTTCACCTGCTCCACAAGCTACCGGTGGACTTTCGTAAAATCCGCCCACCGTAGTCGGATTACTCTAGCAGTTCATCCTAATCTGACCACTGGTTTTCCCACGGTACACGGGGACAGTTCATTTCCGTTACCATGACCGCCATCCTAATCGACCCCTAAATTTGTTTTTATTGGTTTGATAGAAAGGACTTTCTATTAATAAGCTGTCATGATTGGCTACTTCAGAAGTAGGTATGTAGGCTAGGGCAATTCATTTTTCAATTTAATAGGCAAAGTTGATGTTAGTTGAATTTTCTATACTTAAAGAAGATTTTTGCAGGTGCCTCCATATGCTTTAGTTAAAAGGATAGTTGCAACCTTGTATTGCAGTGTGTGGGTAAAGTTGATTATTGCTTGAATCATTGCCTGTTCAAAATCTATGATTCTTTGGGGATTTCCTGTGAGTGGTTTTATTGTAGTTAGTATTTCTATATAGGTGGTGTTATTTTTATTTGGCAGCAATGCGTAAATGAATGGAATATTTGTCTCTTCAAATTCACCATGAATTGTATACAGTTCATAAAATGGTTTGGGACAAACTTTAAAGGTGCAACCATCATCCACGTTTTGCAGTTTTTAAGTTTTTGCAAATTAGTGTTAGTTGCAAAGATTATAATTATTTTCTCGTGACTTTTATTGTCATAGAGTAATAATTTTATTTCTTCTTGGGTGATGGTGTATTCTGGGAGTATTTGGATTTCTTCAAATCTTTGCGGAGTGGATCTGAAGCACTTTTAGTTTTTGCTAATAATCTTTTTAAGTTAAATATGGAAGGAAGTTGTCCTGTGACATGTTCTGGTACTGCGGTTACAAAATTTTTTAGAATTTGAGTACTTGTCTGCTAGGAACTTTTGCTTACTTCCCGTATTGTCTCTAGGACATCTATTACTTCCACTTCAGTCACATTGTGGGGAGGTGGTTGTGCTCTCTAACATTCACAACATTTAAATCTATTGTAGTAGCTCTTCCATAACAGGCATTGGCATAATATTTGCTACATTTCCAATGAGTTTTATTTTCTATAACATTGTCTTTGGTGTAAGTGTAACCCATGTAGCAAAGCATTAGTTTCCCATTTTGCGATGTGATAAACTTTGCACCTTCTGCAATTTTTGGGGTGAACATATATAAATATGTGTTTAGTTAACATCCTATTGTGAATATTAATAGTGCTAGGATTAATAAAAGTTTAGAAAAAATACTTACATTAGTGTTTTTTTACTTTTGTTGATGGGATTGTTTGCTGGTTGTTGTTTTTTTCGCAGTTTTTTTCCTGATGGTGTGTGAGAAAAATGTTTATGTTAATTACATGTGAGATATGTTTTTAATTGTTTTGTGTAACATATAATACTTACTTCTTGTAGTTGATGATTTTGATTTTGTGGATGTTCTTTGTAGCTGCAGTTTGCATAAGCTGGGAATAAAACGTGTTTATTAGTTATGTTTTGTACTTTTGATATGAGAAAATAATCAGATTGATTTATTTTCTTTATAGGTTAAGTTTTACATTTATTGTTTGTACTATTGATTATGTTGAGTTAAATAAGGTACCTAATAATATATCTGTGTTGTTTTTTATCTGTTTGGTTGTACTGGACTTTAGTTTTATGTAAAAAAGGGGAACATTTCATCATTTTAGTTATTTAAGGTAAGCATGTTGAGGCATTAATATTTAGTTAAAAAATGGTGTTCTTACCTTTGTTGTATTTTAATTTGATGTAGTAGTTTGTGTTGATTTTCTTTCTTTTCTGGTCTTTATTTCGCAAAGTAACGCTCTCCCTCCGTGTTTGGCCAATACACGGTAAAAATGTGTTAATTGTTTGTTTTTATAATGTTCAGTTAATTAGTTAATGTTTTTTATTGGTTGTGTGTTTCTAGTTTAAATTCATTGGTTGAGATACATTATTTGATATTTTTAGCAGTTACTTTTTAATTAGTAAAATGTAATGGTAATTTAATATTCATATTTATGTTCGTTGTTGTTATTTAAATATATTTGTTAATAAAAGTCATTTAAAAAAATGTGTTGTTATATATTTTATATATGTAATTTTAGTATTATTTAAAAGTAATTTAGTATTCTATTTTTACTGTAATCGTTAATTTTGGTTACTGTAAATATAATTTAAAAAATAATGTATTCATTTCATATGTGTTGTTATAATTTATTATGATTATTTGGCTTATGTTAAATAATTAATTAATTGTATAAAGTCTTTCTTCAATGTTCAATGGTAGTATCAATATTATTTTTATATATTTTAGCAATATTTGTGTAATCTACATTAGTGTTTTCAATATTTTTGTTGTGTTTCATTATGATTTAATTTCATCAATATTTTTGTTATCTATATTTTTGTTTTCAATATTTTTGTACTCGATATTTATTCAGGCGATTTTTTTTTAATCGATATTTGTGTAAATTCTTGCTTAAGTATAGGGTGTCGATATTTGTGTGTACGATATATTTCCCGCGATATTTGATTAGTTCTGTGTTTTTGTAGTTTATATTTCATTAGTGAAACATTGGACACACGCAATACAGATTGCCAGATCACCTCCCACTTTCAGGGTGACCGGCTGAGCCCTCTGTAAGTAACCCCCTTTTCTTTCCTATCTCCACTGAGTCACTACCCTAAGGGTGTGCACCTTACTCCTCGGACAGTGTACCAATCAAAACTCAGGTGTCCGTCAATGCTAGGTCCTGATGAGATCTCCTACTCCGTGAAAGGTTGAAATTCCTTCAACACGCTTATTAAAGAAACCATTGTACTCACCTCTGTCATTGTTACAGGAGGCTTTAACTGATTATTGTAAATTGATCAGATGGTCACCTTGTACCTTTTTTGTGTTTTAGAAACCTTTTTTGTATGTCACAACCTGTCAATTGTATATATAGGCTGTGGGGTTTTAGGTTTAAACCTATAATAACTGATAAAAACCCACTGAAGGAGAAATAGACCTCACCAGTGAAAACATATAAACACTGAAAAAACACCGGCACAACCACAAACTAAATGTCATTCAAAGAAAGGAAAAAGAGTCATTTTTTTCTAGCAGTAAGAAAGACTGGGCTAACATTATTCTGCTTGAGTTTTGATGTTTAGGGATGCCACTAAAATATTGTTTCTTCTTCCTTTTGCTTCTTTCAGTTTTGTGGTCTTTGGTCTAAAGATGCAGGGTTTAGAAGCATGTTTTAGGTCTTGTTTAATTATTTTATAAACTGTAGACTATCAGGAACTATCAAAATCATATTTGATATGTTGGCTGCGTTTGATTCTTTAACTGATAGGTAAAATGGCTGGTTTCATAAGAATCTTTGCTAATATGTGTCATCACATTTACCCACAGAGAATTGGTAAACACCCTTAATACACCAGCCCACAGTTTCAGTATTGATAATGGGTGAATTGCCAACACCTCAGGCTTTAAACATTCAATGCAAGGTATAGTGACAAGTATATGTATAAAGAGTGCTATCACCAAGCATTTGGGATAGTGGGGAAAACATGACACCAGACTTTTGGAAAACATGGAATGCAGTGTCACTTGGAATGCTTTGCAAAAAAGCTTCTTTCCAAATTCAACAAAGATTGGAGTGATATTGTTTGTATTTGCAGTGATTCAGCTACGTATATGAAAAAGTTATGTAATGACTTGTCAAAATTGATATTCGAGCTGAACTGATTCCCTGTAGGAGATTCTTGCCACTAGTTAGATGGTATGCTGAAATCACCTTTACAATCTTCAGAGTTAATTAGGGATGCTGTTTACTTTTTAGTACATTCTGGTACACTGTTTTCGTATGCACTGGAACTAAAATGCAAATCTTTATAATTTCTTGCTTTGTGTGGCATCAAAGAAAGAGTCATCCCAACTGTGTCCTTTAGCTGATTGTTCTCAGTCCAAGGGGCTATGAATGCTATATTATCCATGTGGCAACTGTTTACAGAATTCTTGGTGAGTGATGAGGCCAAAGGCAAGAAAGGTGTGGATCTTTGGTCACATATTGATAGTGATGTGAAAAAGTACACTCTACTGCATTATTAGATTTTTTACAGGAACACATAACTGCTGTAGGGGACATAATAAAAAAACTAGATTCTGAAAAACCCTTGTCTGCCAAGTGTTCAGCATAATTGGTGTAGATATGAAACCTCTCCTTGAGAGTAGGCTGGGTGACACCTTTAGTGACTTTGGCACTGCAACATGTTCCATGTTAGATTGCTTGCCACTTGGTAAGCAAAGCAATGTTGAAGAGCAATTTAGGAACGTTTATTTTACAATGTGTGAGAAACGGCTTGCAATGATGCATAGAAATGTCCCTTCACCACCAATGGCATTTGAAATCAATGAACTCTCACTGCGGTACTCTGTACAAGTTCTAGTTCCCTTCATGAAAGTGGAATTTCCTATGTAGTTTCAAAAGCGCTGCTTCAGTTTTGATAGCTTCAATAACTGAGGGCATAAGCACCCAGATCAATGCAAATGTTGCAGAACCTGCCATGAGAATTGGATTGTTCAAGTTCACCAGTATTGACATGGAAAGCTATGTCAGTGGCCAGAGTTAACAAATTGAGTACTGGCTGTTTTGGCATTGCCTGTCTCAAGTGTCAATGTTTAGATGGCCTTTTCACAGAAGTTTACATGGGAAGTAAAGAGCGAGCGCACAAGACCGAATACTCACTGAAGAAGTATTGTATGGTGTACTACAATAAGATTAATTTGCACAAATCAATTTGGACCTCATATACACTATACGTATACTGTCTATATACCATGTTCTATCAGTGTAGAAAGCAAGCAAAGCAAAACGTTCCATAAACACCAGCAAAACACTTTTTCTGTTGTTTTTAGTGGCGCACAAATGTGTAACCACTGATAACAACTGTTTTTTAAGGTATTGAAATCACTGAAAAAACCCCACCAGAATTTACCAAAAATAGAAACTGAAAACAGGAAAGCCTATGTATATATATAGGCTCTATTTTCACTTGGGACACCATACACTTTCTTTCTATTGCAACAGGATTTTTCCTGGTAAATTATAAATTAATTTTGCGTCCTGGGCTTTATGAGTGTTTCTTATGAACTTGTGCATCTTCTCCCTAAATATTGCTATTGTGCTTAACAAATACTGATATTATAAGTATTAGTGCTATTGTAGTACTATTTCATCAAGTGGCACCGATAGCAGGACTTGGCAAGTTGGTTCCATGGTGAAACCGGAAGCGTGAAAGTGAGAAAAGGTGAGATTCAGCCTTATATCCCATCATTTCGTCCAATTCAGGTGTGGAGGTTTGACAGCCACAGTGAGGTCGGTGGGAAGGCCCAGCGGAGAAACAGTCAGACCTCCGACAGCTGATTTTGCCACTCCCACCATCAACGTGGTCGAAATTTCCTGATGGTGACCATGGGACCACGGCAGTCTTTCATCAATGCAATAGCCAAGACCTAAATAGGGCGGGCAGACCGCCAAGTCAGAGAGCGGAAAGACTGCCAAAAAAGCAGGACAGTTTCCACCAAGATCTAAATGAGGTCTTTGACTATTTTTGATTTTGCCTGATATTCTTTAATATATTATTACCGAGAAACTTCATGACAATGCATTTACACATCTGCACTTTACAAATTCTGTGTTGTACCTTTTAAAGTTTTGTAATAATACATCATTAGAAATGTTCTAATTCCATTTTAAAACTCATTATTTGAGTCAGTGCTTCCTTATTTAACTGTATTTTTGATGCACTATCTTGCATTTTGTCTCAGGACACATTGACTCATGAAGTTGAGATTTAACACCGTCTCCAATCCACCCACTCATGGCGCACAATTAAGGTGACTTTTGGAGTGTAAGATTCTAGCCAATAATAGCTTCCCACTTCCACATCTATCGGAAATGGTCCTAATGTTGACAAATGCAAAGTACTTTTATGAACTAGACCTCAAAAGTGCATACCATAAGGTAAAATTAGAAACTAAATCCAAGGAATAAATAACATTCATAACTCCAGAGGGAGTGTTTCAATTTAATCACCTTCCTTTTGGGCTTGCTAGTGCATCAATTGTTTTTCAATGCATGACAGCGCATATGTTCAGGGACCTGAGCAATGTAGTTTTCTTTCATGATGTTTTTCTTGTTTTTGGGAAGAGTGTGGATTAACACAACTTAATTTTAAAACAAGATTTGTTCAAACTGAACAAAGCTTGTTTGAAACTGAGAAAAATATTTTTTTTATTTTTTTCAGCAGGAAGTAGGCTATATAACGTTTATAATTTGTGTCCAAGGTATAGGACAAAACAATAATCTAGCGTAAGCTACATGGGATGTGTCAAGGGTGTTAGATAAAGTGGAATTGATGTCCTTTATGGGACTTGTATGTTATTATGAAATATTTGTAAAGGGATTTGATGATGAGATGGAACCAATGAGAAAATTAAGGAAGAGATAATCATTTATATATTAAGTGAACAAGAGAAATCATTTGAAACTGTTAGAAAAATTCATAAAAACGATTTTAACACAGATCAATGTCCATAAAAAAAATGTGTGCGATGGTTGATGCAGGAGCAGTTAGTGTGAGATCTGTTTTAGTCCTTATGCATGGAGGGGTAGAAAAGGCCATGGCCTTTACATCCTGGTCGTTAACATAAGAAGAATGAAGTAATCTGTTCTAAAATGAAGACTTTGTCAGCTGTATGGGCGATGGAGTACTTTAGAACAAATATATAGGTTATAAATATCACACTTAATGCATGCTGATCACAAGTCTTTGTTGAAGGTGTTGCTGTCAGGTGGCACGATGAATGTATCAACAAGCCTGGGAAAGCTAGCTTTAAGGGTACACAATGTTATATTTACAGTAAAATGCATTCCAGGGTGGATCAATAAGCAAGCTAATTGGTTATCACAGTTACCAAGGCCAGTGGAAGAGAAAAGTTAATATGTAATGCATTGAGAAGCGGTGATTGCAAGTATGGAGGACATAGCATAGGGTGAAGAAACATAGTAAGAATGAATGTGACCTCTCAAAGAAGATGAGGGTTTGAATAAGAGTAAGAGAAGGTTAATGAAGAAAGGCATGGGAAAAAGTAGTACAAGAGCTGAAGTCAGACCTTATATCAAAGAGTTGGATGAACATTCTTTTGAGAGAAATGGAAAATTAACCAGGGGGACATTTTTAGCTTAACTGTTATGTTGAGGAAAAGAATTTGGAAACTGGCTCATTAAGGCCACTTGGGAAAACCTTGACAGCCAAGAGAGAGAAGTAGCATTTTGGGCAGCCAAAAGTGATTGAAGAAGTAGTACACAGGGTACAAAAGTTTACAATTTGTACGGAGAGTGACAAGAGTTTAAATATTGGTGGAGGTTATAACACATTTAGGATTATGGACACCCTTGGGTGAATGCGTTCCTTGACTTCATAGCAAAATTAAATGGATTGATGTACAATTTGAGGTTTGGATTGTTATGGGGGATGTGTATTCTCAATGTTAGAAATAAAGTTTGAGAGTAAAATAACAATTTCTACATCACCAAGCAAAGTATATGAAAAGGGAAGCAGTCCCAGTGCAGTAGACTTAATAAGATATTGAAACATTTTCATCTCAAAATGTAGTGCAACTTTGTAGAATGTCAGTATACAGCTATTAAGTAAATGGAATAGTGGAGAGGGCCAAACAGAGTGGTCAAGGGAGCAGATGAATTAGCAGGATAAAGCAAACTGGGTGTTGTGGATGTTGAGACAGCTGTCCAGGAGGAAGTGTGGACTATTTGTATTAGTGTGGACAGTGTGACAGATCAATTTACATTTATGTTGATGAGGTGCAGAGAGGTAAAAATTATATTAGTTCGGATTTGGATGGAGCAAGCCGGTAAGAGAGGAAAGGTGAAAGCAGCGATGGCTCGTGGAGGGAGTTACGGTGGGGCAGGAGGGTGGGGAGGGGCAGGGTGGAGGTTGCTCAAAACCGGCATATGGATAATTGCAGGTAAGTAAACAATTTATTTAATAAAACGAATTTCGTAGCTCGCACTGCATTGCATTTTGCGATGCAAGGCGCACTACGAAATTCGTTTTATTAATTAAATTGTTTACTTACCTGCAATTATCCATATGCCGGTTTTTAGCAACCTCCACCCTGCCCCTCCCCCTCCCCACCCTCCTGCCCCACCGTAACTCCCTCCACGAGCCGTCGCTGGGTGAAAGAGAGAGCAGGACAGCGACGGCTCGTGGAGGGAGTTACGGTGGGGCAGGAGGGCGGGGAGGGGGAGGGGCAGGGCGGAGGTTGCTAAAAACCGGCATATGGATAATTGCAGGTAAGTCAACAATTCAATTAATAAAACGAATTTCGTAGTGCGCCTTGCATCGCAAAATGCAATGCAGTGCGAGCTACGAAATTCGTTTTATTAATTAAATTGTTAACTTACCTGCAATTATCCATATGCCGGTTTTTAGCAACCTCCGCCCTGCCCCTCCCCCTCCCCGCCCTCCTGCCCCACCGTAACTCCCTCCACGAGCCGTCGCTGGAGCAGGATAGAGTGTGGGGACTGGGCTAGAGTGAAGGCTGGACGATTGGAGACAGGTCTCTCAAAGTTCAAAGTATATTTCAAAGTTTGCATGGTGATGGGCAATTACATAACACTGTCTAAAGGTCAGAGATGGAACAGGAGAAGGTTTGCCTTTTGTCAACAAAACTATCAAGATGTGACGGTAGAAGGTTCTGGGCCCTTGTTAAGGAGTGATGCAGTGTGCTTGAATGAGACAGATTGTATAACAAGCATTTACAATGCAATAGGTCTCGCATTATTAAAGTTTGAGCTATTGGCATTGTAAATGACAATGCCTTTTATTCATTTGTTTTTAAAACCTGCAATCGGTGCATAAACACGCACTTTGAACATATAGTCCTTCCTTAAGATGAGCAAGGCTGGCAGTAAAAGAGACTGCCAGACTTGCTTCTCATAAGCATGGACTAGAAGTACAAAGTGCTTGTTTACGCACCAATGCAAATGAATAAAAGGCATTGTCATTTACAATGCCATTAGCTCAAACTTTAATAATGCAAGACCTATTGCATTGCTCTAACCATAAGGCTACATCCTCTCCCCTTGAAAATCGAAAAGTTTGCACCTTAACCTGCTTTGCTTACTGTACAGAACCAGAATGACAGTGGTTTACCAACGTCCACTAGGCCACAAGAATTTACGCGTATGAAAATCTTGGGAAAAAACAAACATTTTCACAACAAATATCTCAGGCCTACTGCCTTTAACATAACTTTACATAAACAGATCCGGCACACAGCCAAGATCACTGGCTTGAGACCATAAGCAACAATGTCCTGCTACTCAAGGCAACCAACATGTATGTGGGTGACGCCTAAGCCCCTTTCAACAGTTGTTATGAAATCTGTTTTTTACGTTGACTACCAAAGGTCACTCGACAGCTGCATTAGGAGCAAGAGCTAAAAAGTTTTGAAACTGCGATGAAAAAGTATATTGCAATGTGGTAAATAATGACCTGGTGGGGCACAGAGGGAGGTGGAGAAAGGAAGAACTCAGTGCAAGGGCCGATACTTAAGTTTGTAGGAGGGAGCGAGAAAACGAGAGCAAGAAATACAGAAGGAAAAACATAAAGAACTAGTTTTAAATGCGTGCATGCTGTTTGCGAGGAGCAAATTTAAAATACAAAACAAGTGTGCAATGTTATCAAGTGGATTCTTGACGTAAAAACAGTGTTCAGTAAGTGTCAAATACTGACCAAAGACAAATACTGCAGCTTTCACATAGGACATGCAAAAGAATTGTCAATGGCAACGGGCGCCGACTAGCAGGAAATGCAGCAGGAGGTGGTGCGGGACAGCACGCAGCGTCCCAAAAAAATAAATAAATAAATACCGCCTTCGGGTAAAGTCCGCGCTATATAAAAATGCATAAATAACTAACTAAATACATACCGCAATCACCGCCGTCACTCTGCCGGCCTGCGACCAGGAAGTCAGGCAGGCCGGCGCGACAACAGGAAACAGGAAGTAGGGGGGCGGGAGCCTACCCCGCCTCTCACGGAAGAGCCGCGATTGGACGGAGCCGCCGTGTTTGGAGCACCGGAGCAGGCAGGAGCCTACCCTGCGCCCCGGTGCCGAAGGAGGGAAGAAGAGTCCTGCTGCCGGGCCCTGCAGCTGAGGAGAGCCGCCGCACGAAGGAAGCCGGTGAGTGCGTTGCCGAACGGGGGAGCGGCGAGGGGGGCGGGGAAAAAGCATGTGCGCGCGCGAGTGCGGGCGGGCGGGCTTTGTATGTATGTGTGTGTGCGTGCGTGTGTGTGACTGTGGGGGAGGGGGATGTGTGTGTGTGAGCGAGTGTCTGTGTGCCTGTATGTGTGTGCCTGCATGTGCATGCACTCGCCTGTGTGTGCGTGCGTGCGTGCGTGCGTGCGTGCGTGCATGCAGAGGGGTGGGGGCTGCCTGCCTGCGTCTGTAAAAGCAAGGGCTGGGAGTTACTCTGCGCATGCGCAGGGGCAAGCCTGTTCATTCCAAGCCAGCCTCAGCCAGCCTCGGGAAAAACGAAAGTAATAAAAAAGCGAAACTGACACTGCCACTGCAGACAATGCTGCGCGCTCCCGAGGTGAAATCCGAGACTGAAAAAGCTCGTAACACTTTGGTGTCCACTCTCCTAAATACTGATCACAATAGTTGTCGAGCTGACAGCATTCATGCTTCGCATGAATGCTAACGTCAGCTCGACCTAAAAAAACTGAGTGGAGCTGGTGATAGCAACAAATTATGTTCAATCAATCAATCATGAGTTTATGGAGTGCAGCTACTTACCCGGAAATGGTCTCAAGGCGCTGAGGGAAGGGTGGGGGCGTGCAGCTCCCAGAATAGTACAGAGCTCCATCGAAGATTCAGGTCTTGAGGTCAAGAACATGGGCGTGATGGAGTCTGTCGGACGTGGAGGTGGACTCGAGAGTTGAACTTATCATAGGACCAAGGCTGAATGCTCACAAGATTCTTAGAATACTGTCTCAGTATGTGTTGTATTAATGTATGTGATGCAATTGAGAACGGAGTACAGAAACCAGGGACTTAGCAAGAATATGGTTTGGAAAGGTTTTTAATCAATAATGAGCAGTGCAGAAGCGAAATGCATGTAGCAATGTGCACACAAAAGAAAACATCATATTCTGCAATATTACTCACAAGATAAGCAGACTTGTGCTTAATGAACACATTCCTATTATCTGAAGGCACACAGTGAATATATACAGGCATTCATAGATTTAAAAGGCTAATATTTGCATGAACATTTATCACATCAGGGCATGTAAAGGGCTAGGGTAAATTAAACACACAAAATTACTAGGAGTTAATATTCAATAGGCAGCCATATATCGACTGTAAAATTAAAAAAGCTCTGTTTACCAATATTGTAAATGTCTCTAATTTGGAGAGCGTCACAAAAACGACAAACAGTGGGTGAAATCTCATGGAACAAAACTGTTTTTGTAGCAAACAAACTTCAATGTCTAAATTTGGTAAAACTCTAGTCCAGAAAAAATATTCCTACATATCTATTTTTTGTGAAGTAAATTACCTACAGACTAAGGTTAGTGATAGTTACAAACGTCACAAAAATGTGCCAGTTTTACAAGCATTTCATCTACAGTTAAAGCCCGAAACGAAAAAAAATTGCAATTCCAAAAAAGATAATTAAAGGTCTCTCAAAAGGTGATTTACAAGTCCATAGCAATAGATGTTTGATGAAAATGAACAATACACATTTTTAAAGATAAGAAAAGAACGCTAACAGTCCTCACAGATCAGCAAAACGTGTTTCTTCAGACACTAGTAATTGCAGACACCTCGAAGACGCAGGAGCGTGTTTGAACAGACCTGAGAGCACTGATTTGCAAATCTGAATTTACAGTCTAACATGGGTCTTACAAATTCAGCTCTGAAACTTTTTGTCATCATTTGTATGTAGAAGGGAGCCGATAAATGTTCACTTGCAATAAGTTCATTTTTCTTGAACCTATGAATAATCAATTAGATGTTTCACTTCATACTATTAAATATAGATTTTTGCTCTCTGGAGATGAAAGCTACATTTTTATTATCAGCATACTATGTCATTGAAGATGTAAGAGTGGGAAATGTGCTAAGATTCAAACATGCATACGATTCGTCGATAAATTATGCATTATGAGCTTGAAGAAAGCAGCCCACTTTTCTCCAGTCCTCGCCTGGATAACAGCTTCACTACATTCCATTCCATTTATAAGTTTTTCAGCATGATACGAGTTCCTCTGGCTTTACTTTAATGGTTTCAAATTGTTTTCCAGTCAAAATGTTTTATTGTCTATTATTGTTGGTACAGTTTTCAGAACCCTGCGTCATTGAATCCGAATTTGATACCTTTCAAAGTTTGATATATATTTCCCTGAAATAAGAAATCAAATATTACAATAAGATTTGATACCGTGGTTGTAGGAAGTGGAGGTCGCTTACCGCCACCACCAAATGCTGGAGGCGTGCGTCCCCAACCCCTCGCTTCAACGTTAGGCTAATTAAATACACCATCTAAGATAGCCCTGCCCACCCCCTTAGTAGCTTGGCACGAGCAACCAGGCTTTTCTCCAAGGCACGAGTATTCAGTATGTGAAACCACGCTAACAGCAAACCCATGATGTAATCACAAATAGACTCCACATGAGTATTGATAAAATGAGTATAATCTTTTTATAAGCAATTATACGATACGGCCACACGATACAAAATCAACATATAAGAATAGCTAGTATTCTTTCACGTGAGTTGATAGGTTCTAATCCCAACCACTGCTTCTAACTAACAGTTAAGCTCACTCCTAACCGTTTCCCAAAAGGTTAGGCAAGTTGTATTGCTAGAATCACACACGTTACAAAAAGAAACAATACTGCAATCTGTAACGATATTCTCTTATATTGTGCAACAGAGAAACAATGCCATACGTACAGCCAAAGTCTTGTACTTGTAATGAAAGGAATCATGCAATGCGTATCACCACTGGCATGCCCTGTACCTGAAAGAAACAAAGCAATACATCACGCTACAATCCTGTACGGTGCAATAAAGGAATAATACACTGTGCCACGTTATACTCAAATACTGTGCACTGAAGAAACTATGCAATGTGCCACATTATAATCAGGTAAATTGCAAGAGAGAAATAATGCAGTGGTTAGCACACCAGGCATAACGTTTGTCAGGCACAAATGAGGTCAGGATTCATACGACAGTTTGATAGTTTGTTAGCAGCAATAATGTGAAGTGTGATACAACCGTTTTACATGCTTCGTTAACAGTACCTCCGTTATGGATCAAATGATGATACAAAAAGTACTGCTTCCCACGATGATCCGGTGCTCTTCACCAATGCTCTGCTTACACCTCAACATGCACCCTGCATGTTCAAGCCTCTCCTTCCGGTGCACATGATGTCCAGGCACTCTTTAACTATGCCTTGGCTGCACCACAACCCGTGCTCTTGCAAGTCCGACACTCAATTCTTCTTTTGCTGCCTACAAGGCCCCGGCGCTCTTCACCAACACCCGGGCTGCACCACCACCCACAACCAGCGTGTCTGAGAATCACTTCCTCCATTGGTGCACATTATGTCCAGGCGCTCCTCACCAATGCCCTGGCTGTACCACGACACGCACACTATGCATCTGAGTCTAGCTTCTTCCTTTGGTGCACAGGAGGCCCAGACGCTCTTCACAAACACCCGGGCTGCAGCACGACATGCACCCAGTATGTCTGAGTTTCCCTTGAAATTCCAGGTGCCCAAGATCACAGGGCACAACTTGCAAAGGTCTCAGGCTAGACAGAGCACACATACCCATGGCTTATCTGAGAGTCTTTTCTGGAAACTTTTATATTCCTGTGTTTCCAAAACAGGGAGCCAGCTCACCTTGGCCCCTTAGGGTTTCAAGACACAGCACAAAGCACAGTCTTCTTCAAGGAGGGGGACCCAGCGCCTCCAAGCACAGTCCCAACAGCCTCTTCCTCAGGTAGAACATCAAACAGCAGACCAGCCCTAGATCACGAAGCAAGTATTGGTCTATCCACAGCAGTCTCTTCAGTTGCTCCTTCTTTAGCAGAGGTTCCTCTTATGTCTTTGACGTGTGTATGTGCTCAGCAGTCTCGGACCCCTCCCTAAATCAGTTCTGGGTGTTTTTCTCTCCCAGTGTCACCTCTCTCGCTTTGATACCGGGGGTGTGGATACCTAATCACCCAGCAGGAGATGGGTCAACTGGTTTATAGCACCAGCCTAGGCCTTTTCACCTCCCAGGCTTCTCCTCCCCCTGCTCTCCAGACACAGGGCAGCCTGATGCCATCTCAACCCTTCCCTGGGTCAAAACCTCTCCCAGCTCCTCTCACCTTTCAGTTCAATCCACATTCAGACACACACAAAAATGCTCAGAGCACAAAACTCAGCTACTTTCTAAAAGAGTGGTTTATAAACACACAGTGACAAAACCACCTTCACAGAAAGATGCATTATGACTCTGTGAGTCCATACATACAAAACATCACCTCTCCATTATAAACTAGGTTAAAAAATACAATACTCAGCCTCCCCCATTCTGTCTTATGGGCAGAATGGCCTTTCAGCAGTGAAAAACTAAATGGAGAGCTTTTCACTGTTAGACCATAACACACACACAGCTTATGTTCTGACTTTTACCTACACTGCACCCTGCCCAGGGTTACCTGGTACCTACCACAGGGGTTCCCCAAGTGTATGTAAAAGGTAAAGTCAGGTCTGACAAGTGGTTGCACTTGTCAGGACTACATGCTAGCTTAGTATTCTGCGCTCAGGCCCTGCACTAAAGGCCTAAGTTCCCTTTCTTGCGGGCCCTTGCATTACTATCCCTTGCACACACAGTGCACATCGCTAGGGACTTTTACTAGTAAGGCAAACATAACAATCATGGCAAACCTCTCACCATTACATTTTATATAGGGAACTCCTGTACTTTGACACTGATTAACAGTAGCAAACTACTCAAAGCACCTAAATTGGCATCTCTAGGTCAGGAAAACAGTCTAGGGGGAAAGCAAAAGGTTTAGGAAACTTTAACCAAAAAAGCCAAGTCCTACAGTGGTATTCATGAAATGAATGCATAAGTAAATCCTGCATCTATGTACTATGCACCATGACCCTCCTTTGTTTTTTTTTCTCTGACTTTATTAGAATGTTTATGAGATCGTTTTGTTTAAATCACTACATTTGTCTCTACATATATAGATTTAGAGAAAATAAATCACTAATGTTCTATCAAGAAGGTTGTGCAAATATCTCTCTAGCGGGTGGAACCAAAATTTACATTGCAGTTTTGGAACCCACTGTTTTAAAATAAACAATTAGCTTGGGGCTCCGCCCGACACTGTCTCCGATTCGGGACCGGCTGACTTGCGGTTCCGACTGCCGGATTACGATGCAACCGAGCACTGTTCAGTCGGATTCCTATTGTTTACTATGGGAGCTTCTGTCATGCCTTGTAGTGTAGTTCCTATATTCCCAATAGGCTATGCGCATTGGAATAACATATACTATAGTTTAGACGTAGGCCTGAGGTCGACTAGGTCTCTATCGAATATATTAGACTTAATTGTGAGTGCCAGCTAGCTCACAGGTCACTAGAAACTTTCTCGAATTCACAAGAAGGGATTAGTTTCTGACAACCGCATAAACATGACAACTTTGTTTCCCAAGAATAAGAAATCAATCTCCAGAGTCGCAGAAACAATAGATAGCTATTTTACTTAGTCAATCGTGCATGCTTCGTTTCACCAGAGGTGCTGAGAAAATAGAGAGACAGGCATTTTCAATAAAAAGTATTTATTGAACAGTCTTCTTTCTCAAGCATAAGAAATGTACTGCTACAATCGTAATACTGGTTATAAAGTACAAGGCATATAATACGAAGAGTATTATAAAATAGTACTGTAAGAGCATGATATGGTTTCTAAGCCATAAAATACCTAAAATGCATAAATTACATACAGTGATAAATAATGACTAAAAAGTACTCAACTGGAGCTTCTAAAATACGCCTACCCTGGTGTACCTAACCTAAGTCTAGTACAAGGGAAGAAGTAAGTGAGGTGTAGCTTAAGTCTAGTATTCTTTTGCCAAGAATCTATTCCAAGAATACTCTAAAGGTCTAATCAGCTCTGTACCTTGGTATAGAATGAAGGAGGTCTTGTAACTCTCTCTCAGGACTCGATTTCACAGTAACCCGCAAGGGTAGCCTGGAAACACTGGAGCTGGATTTCTCAGCAAGAGAAAAGACAGCATCTCTCTCAGTGCTTCAGCTGGAGGGTCGGCTTCCTTCGGCACTTGCTGCTGCAGGGCGCGTCAGGCAAGTAGATAGTCGAACTTTGTCTGGGCAAATGTAGGCATATTTATACCTTGAAGGTGCCGAGTTTTCTGTCTGATTGTACATAATAACATCATCAAAGACTCAGTTCTTTGAAAAATCCATGATTTCCTACATAAATTAGTATTCAGGCAAGGGGAAGTCCCTAGCTGCTGAAGGCTGGTTTTTCTAAGAAATCGTTGTGAATTCTCGGAACTTAGTGGAAGTAGCCATGCCGTATTTGGGCTGCAAAGGCTCAGTCTAAATATAGGTATGATTTCTATGCCTATATAAGGATCATGTGATTCATACCTATATATGGACATGAATCAGGAAAATTACACTAGGGTCCTAGATTCGTACGTATTAGCCTGAGAATCAGCCATAACACAGGTTCCTATGGGGAAATGTGGTGTGTGTGGTAAACTGCACACTGTCACAGGCACTCACATAGTGAAGCATTTCATAGACCACGAATCGTAGGATGTGGGTGAAAGGGGGTCCTGCCAGGGGCCCACAAAGTCACTTTTCGACTGCCTTTTCATGTCGAACAGGCAGACGAGGAAAGTCTGTTGGAAACCAACATCATAATCTTGCCTCCTATAGGGTTTACGGCACGGTTCCGACTGACACGAATAATCAACAAGTTGGTTGGAACCGTGTTGGAATATCCGGATGCTGTACATTCTGACTGTGAACATCGTAATCAGGTGGTCAGACTGTAAACCGAAAAAGTTGGTCAGAAGGTCTCCGACGCTGAGGCTTTCTGCCCGGCATCGTAATGAGCCTTTCAAGGTACTATTGCTTGGGACCATTCACAGACACTTTGGGGCTTATTTATGAGAGCCCTGCATCAATTTTGCACTACGTAAAGAGGTACATGAATGGCACAGGGCTATCAAACAAATTTATAAACCACTCAAAGTCACCCTGTGTGGTTTTGAGTGACCTCATAAATCCTGAGTAATGCAGCGCAAATTATTGTGTCGCCTAACTCTGCGCCCAGGAGGCGCTCCAAGGGAGTTGTGTAGGATTTTTCCAAGCAACACCCATGGATTTTGACGCAGCCCCAGCTTTACAAAATTATGTAAACCTGGGATAGCACCAAATCCATACACCCTCTGACGTGAAGCGTAACAAGGACAAATATGTTTATTTCTTCCTGTTGTTTTCTCTTTCTCTGTTTGCTGCATTCTGTGGCACACACAGAAAGAGGAAATACTGCTTAGATTGTTATTGTACAGGAAGGTGTGCCTTCCTGCACAAAAACAATCCTATCTGCAACGGAGGCACCCTTGCACCATGATGCCCAGATGCTGCATTGGTGCTAGATGCTGATATGGCATCACCACATGGAAAAACGGCAGGCGTACAACATATTGCACAAATACAGTGCATCCTTGACCTTTCACTTTGGCATAGGGCAGTGCAGCAAGGTGCCTTGCTGTGCTGCTTTATGTCAAAATCCAAAAAGAGGGCATGTGTTTTAAGTGACTATCATGAAACCATAAAAAAAATAACTCTCTATAGAATAGACTTCTCTGACACTGCTCTAAAACAACCTTCACTAGGTATTGAACAAAATCTGCTTTATTACCATTCATGGGAGAAGAACTCTTCTGTGATTATTTGGGAACATTTAATAATGCAGAAAAGTAAGCCTCAGCAATAATATTTGCAAAGTTGATGTTATTGAATCATCTATATAAATATTTGGAAAATGTGAAGAGACAAGGCATGCAGTTGTGACAAAAGGTGTCGTTGGAGATCATATTGCTTTATTTGCCAGTAGCAAGGAAGAGGGAAACCTCTCATATGGCTTATTTTTCCTGTGAGTCAAAAGGAATTGGAATCCTACTGTGAGTTACGAAACTGCTAGTTTTATGACACAACACCAACACAAAAAAAATTGTAAATCAAAAATATCATTGCTAAAATACGTAGGGCTTAATTTACTTCTTTTTGATGTAGAGCAGCACAGCAAATGACTTTGCTGCGCTGCCCATTCTCAAAAGAAAAGGGCAGGAAGGTGCCATGAATCTGAGATATGCTGCATTCCTGTCCTCTTCACTGTGCTGGTGCACAATTGGCTGCCTTGCGCCAACGCAGGCACCCTTGCACTATAGTAGGAATGATTGTATTTGTGCAGGAACACCTTCCTGCACAAAAAATGCAGTAAGGGACACCTTCCTTGACAACAGCAATCAACAGAGGCATTTTCCTCCTTCTATATCCAGCTCCGTTCTTTCAACTTCTGGCCCCATGTTTTAATGCCCCACTGAACCTGATCTGGAACTCCTGTCTGAGTTCAGGCACCTTTTTAGCAGCTGGGAAACAGGCTTTCCTACTTCCAATCCTCAAGAAACTGGATGCAAACCCGGCAGAATGTAAAAACTTCAGACCTAACTTTTTTCTGCCTGCTCTGGCAAAAATTCTTGATCAGATAGTCCGGAGTCAACTTTCTGAATTCCTGGAATCTAAAAACCAATTCCACAACTCACAATCCGGCTTTGAGCAGGCTATACTGCACTCTTACAAGTGTCAGAGAGTGTCCGTGAGACTTTTGACCAGGGCAGCACAGCAATACTTGAGCTGCTGGACCTATCTGCAGCCTACGACATGGTGGCCATCCGATTCTCCTTGAGAGATTAAAATGCATGGGAATACAGTGCACAGCCCTGTCCTGGATCTGGTCCTTCCTTAAGAACCAGTCACAACAAGTTTATCTTTGTCCCTGGGTCTCTTCCCAGAAACCCCTGATGTGTGGGGTTCCCCAGGGTTCCGCATTGAGTCCACTCCTATTCAATGCGTACCTCTCACCACTTGCAGCCCTAGTCAAATCCTTCAGGGTGAAGGTGATCTCCTACATGGAGACACCCAGCTTCTGTTCTCTTTTAAAGAACATTCGGAGGCTAAGTTTGTCAACTTCAGAAGCTGTCTGAGTAACATCTCGGCTTGGATGACCCAAAACTGCCTAAAGCTGAACTCGGATAAACTGAGGCGCTCTTCTTCACAGCGGGCCTCTTCACCGGCTGAGCTCTGGTGGCCACAAGTTCTGAATCCTCCTCCTAAGCCAGTAGACTAGGTGATGAACTTGGGATTTTAGATTCAATAACAATCCTTCTTGTAAATCCCAGATGCTGCAAGTTTCCTCCTGCTTTGGAAATTGTGAACTCTGAGGAAATTCCTCAACTTCCTCCCACTGGACTGTAGGAGGATGGTAGTTCACACCCTAAATACATCTCACCTGGACAATGCTAACAGTCTCTTCTTGGGACTCCCTGCATTTCTGATTCATAGACTGCAGATGATTCAGAATGCAGCAGCTAGATTAATCTGCAAAGTACCCTACCGGTACTCCATCACTCCCCACCTGGGAAACCTGCATTGGATGTCCATCATCAGGCGTATAGAATTTAAGGCAGTCACCCTGGTACAGAGCCACCAGGGGCCGATGTCTGGCATACCTGAGAGTCAGACTCCAACACTACCAACATGACCGGGCCTTGCGATCAAACCACCTGAAGCTCCTCACCATCCCACGCGTTTGGAAGGGGAGGACAGGTGGCAGGGTATTTGCGGTATGGACCGCTAAACTCTGGAACGCCATGCCGCTTCTTCTTTGCTTAATTGGACTACAACCAGCCTTCCGGCTAGCTCTGACACCCTGTCTCTTCAACTGTTCCTAATCCTGTATGCACCCTTCGTTAGTCGACTGCCTTAGCGCCAGGACGTCTCCGTTGGAGGTAGCTGTGCACTCTATATAAATTCCTAAATAATAATATGAATACTGCAGAATGCATCACACATAGGAATAGGAAAAAAGGAGGAGAAATAATGATATTTCTCCTTGATATGCCTCACCTTGGGAAGTGTAGGCTTTTGACACATTACAAGGTTTAACATTCCTTGTAAATCTGGGAATGCATCAAAATCAATTGGTGTTTCGTGGAAAGACCCACAGCAATGCCCATGTAATGCATTCTTGATGCAGAGGCAAGGCAGCAATTTGCCATGCTTTATCTTACTCCTTATCGACGAAGCAATGAAAAGCCATGCAGAGTGGCTTTGTGTGGCCGCGAAGTTATGGGGCTGCACTATGTGCCGCCACTGCGTCAAAATAAGTGTCAATACAATGGGCTTGTAAATTAGCCCCTTAGGTCTTGATTTATGGCATTTTGGGGCAGAGCAGCAAGGCACCTTGATCTGCTGGCTTATGTCAAAGTGAAAGGGCAGGAATGCACAGTATTTAAGCACTATGGTGCATTTCAGTCAATTCTGCCTGTGATGGCACTGCTTTGGCAGCCTAGTACCAACATTGGCACCCTTGTACCTTGGTGCAAGGATTCTTCCATTGCATTCTGGATTGTTTTTGTGAAGGAATGGGTACCTTCATGCATGAAAACAATTCTTGGAGGTATTTCCCTCTTTCCGTGTGTGCTGCAGAAATGCAGTACACATAGAAAGATGAAAAAACAAGGAGAAATTAACATATTTCTCCTTGTTGCACCTCGCCTAGGGAGGCATATGGATTTGACACTTGCCCGGGTGTCCATCACTTTATAAATCTGGAACATCATAAAATCCCATGGGTGTTGCATGAAAAAACCAACCTCAATGCCCATTGAATGCCTCCCGGGTGGCAAGTAAGGCAATGCAGCGATCTTCGCCTTATTTATGATTTATGAGGCCACTCAAAGCCACGCAGGATGGCTTTGCGTGGCTTCAACAATCTTATTAAGAGCCCGGCGTTGGGAATGTAACACTTTACTTGGTGCAAAAGTGAGACAGGACCTTATTACATAAATAGTGACATTTTTACCAGCTTAGGTAAAATAAAATATCAACTGCAAACCTATGGATTGAACAACAAGAGTGAATCACAAATATTTAAATTAAAAATATTGACCAAACTGAAAAGAATGTAAAGTGGCCAAATGTTAATGACAAAGATATCATTTAGTATCGTTAAATACAATAAAACAAAAATGAAAATATTAAACCTCAAAAAAATATTACTTTTTCAAAAAACATAAAAACTAATTTCAAGACATACATTAATTCAAATGTAACATCTCCATAATATGGCTTACTCCCCAAAATTCTAAACTAAAACATTAAACAACATTCTAAAGCGAAACAGTTAACAAACAGAAAACGCCAACTAATTTTACATGGGTATTTACAGAAGGGTTGCCAAACAAACTGCTGCACAGGTGCCTCAGAACATTGAAGACCAATACGCTGGGAAAGAAATCCAACAATACCTCTTAAAAATAAAGTTTATTTTATTGATAATGATCACTAAATATACCTTTAAATGACAAATTTAATTCTAAGACATTAAGTGCAACAAAGAACATATAAATCATTCGTTAAATTCACTTAGTATAGTCTCAATACAGATTCCAGAACAGGAAACCTAGAAAGTACCTAGAGAAACAGCAAAATTATGCTAACACTGCCATACAAAACTGAATATTTCTCACTTAAAAATAACTTGTCTGTAAAATTGTTTAGAACAAAAATGGAATTTCTTATTTATTTATAAAACATATGTAATGAAAAGTATTTTGTTTTACTTTCATATAATTCACAGATCCTATAATGTAAAACCAAGCTACCTACACAGTAACACCAAAAAGTCAAACCTTTGTAAGTATACAGCTATGAAAAGGAAAGCACAATAAAGGAAAATACATTTTGGAAAGGCCAACAATATTACTCTAATTAGTGCTACATTCGCACCATAACACTAAGGCCCTTAGTAAAAGTTTGATGGCCCATGGACTGCCGTATCTTCAGTGGCATTCCGACAGCCACAAGCTTGCCGGTCCAACCACTGTATTACGAGTTGGGCAGACTGACTTTGCAAAAATCGCACCCAAACCTCTGACACCACCAACCAACTCTGACTGAGGCAGCCGTGGAACGAGTTGCTTTACATCTGGTCTGACCGTGGCAGTTCAACGCCTATATCTGAGATGGTGGAAGATGAGGCTAAAACTCACCTCTACTCACCTCTACTAGTCTTCTCCCATCATGGAGCTCATCAGACACATCCTTCCACTACTCTACCTGCTCAACCGCGTTCAAAGCCCACTCCGTTTTGGACGAAATCAGCCGTAAGTCATACTACTACCTATTTCCATTGGCTCCTCTCAAAACAATGCCCTGCAATGGATCAGACAAGGGAGTTGTGGTCCCTAAATAAATTGCCTGTATATTGGGACAGTGGGATTGTTTCATAACAATCATCAAAAATACATCTCGAGGATACCCTCCTAGGCCTAACACTAGTACTGCACAGGTACACTGTACACAGATGAACATATAATTGCAAATGATATACAGTGATAGTGATGTGTGCCCTATTTTGTGCTCCACAACAGCACCTGCTCATCAATGTCACACATATTGATTTCTGCCATAAATCTTTTGCTCTTTCTCACTTTTTCCCCCATGTTACTACTGATCTTTACTAGCCATGCAGCCTGACATTTCTCAAGTGTTGAGAAAGTGACATTTAAGTGACTACAACTACCATGAGGCCTTGTCACTCAAACTCTAATCAAGATGTTAAACTCCTTTTGCCCCTTCTCACTTGTCTGCCATGTCACTACTGATCTTTACTTGCCATGCAGCGTACCATTTCTCAAATGTTGCTAAAGTGAGAGTGAAGTGACTACAACTACCATGAGGCCTTGTCACTCCATGATTGTTTATGTGCCTTTCTGCTCATAAACAATCATTAAAAAAATGATGACTTGCAACTTCTATGTGTGCCGCACAATGCAGCACACACAGGAGTTTCAAATCACCATTCTGGATTGTTTATGTGCCAGAAGGGACACCTTCCTGCACATAAACAATAATTTCCTCAACCCTTGCACCATTGCACTATGGTGTAAGGGTGCCTGCATTGATGCTCAGCAGTTGAATTTAGCAAGAGCACAAGGGTGTGCCATAATATTATAACTCTTACACATCACCCACATGAAAAGGCAATGTCAGTCATGTAGATTCAGTGTGAGAAACAATCTAAGGGCACAATGGAAGCACTCTCTGTAGGAAAGCTATGCCTCCATTTGGGGAACCCTGAATAACTTTGGCGCCGGTTGACGAATCTGCCTGAAAATTTCCTCAAATTTGCCTCGCGGAGCTCCGGTCCTTCCTTGAAAGTTTGGGGGGGATTCGTCAAGCGGCGGCCGAGATAAAAGGGGGGTCCCAAAACGTGTTTTCTCCATGTTAATTTCCATAGGGCGGTCAAACTCACTTTTAGCCCGAACGGCTGAATGGATTTCCACCAAACTTGGCAAAATTGTAGGGATTGGTAGCCCGATGTGCCTATGCTATGTCTCAAGATATGTGCTCCAGTGGAGTTTGAGTAATTTAGGTTAAAAAAAATATATATATCTATGGCTGCGCCCCGGTACGCGCACCGGGGAGCGCAGCGGGCGCGACACGCGAGGTGCGCACGGAAAGCTGATTGGCTCTCGGGTGTCTGTAAACATTCGAAACAGTCCGGACCAGCCGCCATCTTGTGTCTCGGTAGGATAGAGACACAAGAGGTGAAATAAAGAAAGGGGGAAATGACCATAAGGGGGCAGGGTAGACACCCCTGACCCCCTAGGTTTGATGTGGGGGCAATAAAAGGGCCCCGCGGTGCAAAATATATATATATTTTTTTATTTGCGCGGGGGGAGCGCCCGGTACACGCACCGGGGAGCGGACTGGGGAGCGGCCCACGGGGAAAGAAGAATGACAGAGTTATTAAAAAATGTCGCTTTTTTTTATAAATTGAAGGTAGTTCTAAAAAGAACTGTTTTTTTCTTCCTTTTGTTGTTTTATATTTTTTTGTGTTTTTGGAACGTTTTGTACTTTTTTTGGCTTTTATGAACTATTTTATATTTTTTTTGTTATTTTTATGGGGAGAAACGAAAAAACAGGGAATTGAAAATGGCTCAACTGGAGCAAAAAAAAAAAATAGGAAAAAATTAGGGTTTTTTGGGGCATTTATGATTGTCCCCAGCAAGGACGATAAGCTTTATGCTCAGTTCACCATAGAAGATGGTCTTACCACAATGGATACATGTTATAAGGAAATCCGCAAACCGTGGCTGAATGTAAGGGATCGTCTCCCTTGCCTCTGGTCCCGATGGAGTGGGTTGCTTTCTTTTGGAGGTGGTGCTTGAAGATTGGGGAGGGTTACTGGCCAGTTCCCTCATCTCTGCAGCAGAATAGTTCATAGGATGCCTGCGCTGCATGTGGCGAATCATGGTGTTGTTTCCAAAAGAGTATTTTTTCATTAGGGTTCCCCCTGGAAAGTTCAATGCCACAGATTAGGCAAGTCACCTTGGCTGCATTGACTGTTTTCTTGCCCTCTGGGATCGAAAAAAACTCCCATACAATGTGTGGTTTTGGCTGGTATGGGGTATTGTGTTCTTGCAGCCATCTTCTCCTCCCCTCCTCCTCCTCCTCCTCCTCCTCCTCCTAGTCCTCCTCCTCTTGGTGACCACCAATGTAATCTTGTGGTAGTCCTCTTGGTGGTTGTGGTGGTGGTGGTGGTGCAGATGCTCTAGCTGCTGCAGCTATTGAAGCCATTTCAAAGTACAAAATATACCTCAAAGATTGCAAAACAGGTCTTCCTAAGTCAAAGGACAAAGTCAGAATAAGGAAAAAAGGTGGGGTCTTTCATCATTTGGAAAAAAAAAAAGGCCTGAACCAATGAGAAGTGTTATTTTCAGGTCACAAGACCAGGGATTTCATCATTATGAAACCAAAACAGTTCTGCACCAATAAAAAGTGTTATTTTCAGGTCACATGACCGACGCGCTTACGGGGCGCGTCCCCGGGCGTCGCGTAAGCGCGTCACATGTTTACGTTGCGCGATCGGATTCGCTCGAGTGCTTCCGGGTGCGCTTACACCGTGAAGTGTGGCTCACTGGTTAGAGGAGGCAGACCTTGAAGCAGAGGTCAGCCCGGGACCAGGGTTCAATTCCCGGCTCGGCGGGGTCTTGAGTCCTAAAATGTCCATGGACTCGACAATTCTCGCTCCGGTGCCTACTCGATTCATGGGTTCACACTCTGCGACTCTGGGCAATAGCTTGCTTAATCTCCACAACGGCCCCTCGCGGCGGGATGCCTGGCTTTCACCTTGCGGATACCCTGCCGGGGTCATCTCACAGGGGAATACCAGGATGGGTTCCCTAAGCAAGCGCTTAGAAACCGCTCGGTGATTTGCGCTATATAAATTCCTGTACATTACATTACATTACATTACATTGCGTATCACGTGGACGCGGCTACGCGATACGTCACGATGATGTTTTCGTTCGCGGCAATAGCGCTAACGGGACGCTCTCTGGAGCGCGCCCCGGGGCGCTTCAAAAGACTACGTTTTCCAGGGCGCTCACTGGGGCACGCCCCGGGAGCGCTCCAGGGTAAAAAAAAAAAAATATATATATACATTAAAAAAATTGTTTTAAATACAAATAAAATATAGGATTCATTAATTTTCAAAAATATTAAATTTTACAGCTATGGACATTTGCTATTAACAAAATTTTGAAATTCAAAGAAAAAAACATAGGTTTGGGGCCTTATATATAGTTCGGTAATTAGCATTTAAAAAACTTATGAAATTCACTGAAAAAACCATAGGTTTCACACCAGTTATAGTTAGGAATTAGCATTTAAAAAACCTATGGAATTCACTGAAAAAACCATAGGTTTCACACCAGTTATAGTTAGGAATTAGCATTTAAAAAACCTATCAAATTCACTGAAAAAACCATAGGTTTCACACCAGTTATAGTTACCTGGAAATTTTACTGACATAAAACCATTGAAATTCCACGTTATAGTTAGTTGGACTCACTATAACTTGCGCGCCTGCAATGTACTGCTGATGACGTCACATATTACATCACTCATGACATATATATATATATATATATATATATATATATATATATATATATATATATATATAAATATTATATATATATATAAATATTATATATATATATATATATATATGACTGGAACTTCGATATTCAGTAAAAGCCAAATAACGAAGACGGACCCGATGAGGTTGTTTTAAAGCGTCTTTATTTCACCCTGTGCACCCTCATGGTTGCCATGACGCGTTTCGGGCCCTGGAGCCCTTGATCACATGACATGGTCAATTAACACACTGTGATTTGTAGTGCCGGTCCGGTCACATGGTCCCAAGCCTATAGAAATAGAGAAAATACTTCAGCCTGGACTAGATATATTAACCAATGTGGTTTACATTCATTGTGTTATTGTATTTTTTGTAATGTTTTGTTAACCCCAATTGTCACAATTATTAAGCGACAAGTAATCCTTACAAATGTGCAAATTTGCGCAATAAATATGTTAAAACACTATTTACAAATATACCAATTGCCAATGTTACTATGTACAAACAATCCCAGTGGAAGTAATATGTACAAACATTTCCTGTGCAATATTTAGCAAATGAATAAAGTGCTTTTGTGCAAAATTTACAAAAGGAAGGGGTTAAATTAATATTGCCCAAGTGGGCATTGGTTAAAATTCCATCTGGACCACTGCGTCTACACTGCTCTGGTATTCATGTTGACTCCAGCACTGATGAAAAGAAATGTGTGATTTCCCAAAAAAAAGTGTTTGATACATTCTACAATATTAAAAATCCGGCAGGAAATGATAAATAAATAATTTAAAAACAGCCTTCACAGATGACTAACTTCTCATTTCCACTAAACAAATTCAAGACTCTGTGTGCAAGCAAGTGTACAAGTCTTCTGTTGCGTTCAATCCACTCGGAGCCTTAGTGTCTAATTCCAGAATGTACCTGGTTTCTAGTACGCGCAGACGTGCCTCTCTATTTCCCCCTCTCCGTAACGGCTCCACCATATCAATTGCGTAATATTTCAGGCAATTGACATCGCCTTTATGGCAAAGATTGACATGCCTTGTCAGGATTCACCGAGTAGCCACTGTAGCTTCCCTAAGACTGTTGGTTAGCTCCCTGCCTTGGCCCCGCTCTGCACGAGCTAATGTGTGGTTTCCTTGTCCCTCTGGCAGACTGAGAAATTCCAGAGGTAATCCGAGTCATTGAACTAAAGAACTGCTAAGACTGTATATAGTTCCCCTCCCTAAGATGGCCGCTCAATGTTCCATTTACTGCATTCAATCGATGCGCCCTCTAGTGGACTTCGGGAAGGCGCGCGCTCCTAACTGCGCACTTCAACGAAGATTCCGTTCGAGAAGCTAGTTCTTGTCGCTGCTCCGCGTCAACTATTCATGACGGGAGATTAACAGCAATTATCAAAGACTTTCTAAGTATCACAGTATCAGAGTTTCCAGAGACTTTCGTGAAAGAAATCCTTGTCGTGCGCTCTCATTGCTCAGAGAGGCACCTTGGTCAGACGAAGTTCCCCGTCGCTGTCTAAGAGCTGTGACAGCTGTCATCCACTGTCCAGCGGTTCTTCAGAAGAAGACGAGTGTCAACGAGGATTCAACCTGACAAGACGAGTTGAGTATTCTGCCTGAAGAGAAACTTGAACTCTACAAGTAAGGTGTTTCATCTTCTCGTCAAGTCAACCAATATTCAAACTGTATTGCTTCACTCGCATTCCCCCGCAGTTCGTTCCCCCGTGCGTTTCTCCTTGCCTTTCCTCCCCTTTGTACCTTCCTTTTTCCTTTTTGCGTGCTTCATGGAATTCGTGAACTTTTGCTTGCACTTCTGACCCGAAGACATCTCAGCACAGAACCCCAAGACAAAGGCTGACGAAGAACTTCACAGGTACAATTTGGGTTCACAGTGAGAGTGTGTGCCAGTGTAGTAATATTCTGGGGAGAGATACTAATGTTCGTATATGTCTTCACTGCAGGAAGTTCAGTCAGATAACATTCCAAAATATAGAAGAGAGGCAAATACCTGGGCAGAAACTGGTAGGACAAGTTTCGTTTATCATTTATGAATAGTCCGCACAGTGTGAGAAGGTTTGTGGTATATTCTCTCTCTCTCCCCCTTCTGTGTATTAGGCACCTATTGAAATGGCGGCAAGATGAATAGCAGTCGCTGGAAGTAGGGTGCCAGTCGAAGTACAGGTATTCTCTTCTCTGTCCACTTCCCCTTTCCCTGCTGCTGGTGGTCTTGCTCTTGTAGCGAGGGTACCGGTGGAAGGGTGATCGGGACATTCGTCAGTACTGCCTCTGCGAAGCGTTGGAGCACCTGGATTCCTGATAGTTTGAAGTGCCCACGTATTTTACCTTCGCCCGGGCAGTATGACTGAGGGAATGGACTTGAAGGAATTAGGCGCTATTTTAGTAGGGATTCAGAGAGATTTGGGAGCCGTCAGAGATGAAAACCAAAGTTTAAGGTCAGAGTTAGTGGCGTCCCGTCAAGAGGCTAGGTTGTTAGCACAAAAGGTAGATGGGTTAGCTATGGGGAATCCCGTACAGAGTTCAGCGGTACCCACCACTAGTGGTGCTGCAGTGGATCCAAAATCTGTAGCTCAGGTAATTCATTCGGTATCTCCGTTGATCCCATTGGCAACTCCTGAAAGGTTTTCGGGAGATCCTCAAAAGGCTCAATATTTTTTGACCCAATGTTCCCTTCATTTCATGTGCAGACCCACCTTGTTTCCGGACGCCCAATCTCGAGTTGCATTTATCCTGTCATATTTAAGTGGTGATGCTGCCAACTGGGCTATGCCTTTAGTTAGTGAGGATGATCCTTTGCTCAGTGACTTCACTAAATTCAAGGCTGAATTTCTTAGAATTTTTGATCGGAGAAGGATATCTCAGGCCACCGATAACGAATTATTGGAGCTGCGTCAAGGATCTAAAGATTTGATTACTTACCTCACACAGTTTAATAAACTGATCTTAGAGACTAATTGGCCAGAAGAAAAGAGAGCTGCCTTGTTTTATCGTGGTTTAAGAGATGAAATCAAAGACACACTGGCTCAAATTCCCAATCGACCCACCGAGTTGTCAGCGTTGGTAGATTTGGTTTTGGAATTGGATTTTCGGAACTCGGAACGCAAAGGCGAGAAGAAGAAAGATTGGAAGATAAATTTCCCGCGCTTTGACAGAGTGAAGAGCGAAAAAGGACCCGGAGGAAATTCAGAGTCGGAACCCATGCAAATAGGAACTGTTCGAGGCCCTTTGAGCAACGAAGAAAAAGAACTACGGAGACAAAAGAAGTTATGTTTGTATTGCGGTACTGCCGGCCATTTTGTGAAGGATTGTTTGAAGCGTCCGAAGACTCCGTTTAAGGGAAACGAGACGAGCCGCCAGTAGACGGGGTCGCTCTGGTGGTGACAGAAGATAAGACGACTCCAAAGCCTCATTTGGTTCTGAATACGCTGCAGACCATGACTCCTCATGTCATCCTTCATGTAACCATGCGATTCCGTGAACACCAGATTTGTGGAGTGGCCATTATGCTCGATTCTGGGGCCACTGGAAACTTCTGTGATATCCGCTATGCTAAACAGATGGGAATTAAGGCCATCGCAAAAGAACATCCCGAGCCAGTACGTGCTGTAGACGGGACCAATTTGACCTCCGGACCCATTACTAGTCACACCGAAGAATTGGAAATTACTCAAGGAGAGGGGCATCGGGAAGTGTTGCAGTTCAATTTGATCGATGCCCCCCAATTTCAATTGATCCTGGGACTGCCCTGGTTAACCCTCCACAACCCGACTATCGATTGGGAAAACCGGACAGTCAGTCTGCATTCGGAGTTTTGCCTGTCCCACTGTTACGGAGTCAAGAATACGGAGAAAGAGTCTACGCCATCCATGCTGTTGTCATTTGGCGGACAGTCTATTGGAGCTATTGTGACGGAAGAGATTCCTCCTGAGTATCGAGATCTCAAGACGGTGTTCAGTGAACAGGAAGCTGAAGTATTGCCCCCCCATCGTGCTTATGATTGCACCATCGACTTGGAACCGGGAGCTGCTCTTCCTTGTAGCCGAATTTATGCGTTGACTGAAGCTGAAAATGTGCATTTAAAAGAATACCTGGATCGATATCTTGCGAATGGATTTATCCGGCCATCTCAGTCCCCAGTTTCCTCACCTCTGTTCTTCATACCGAAGAAGCAAGAAGGTAGTCTCAGAACTTGCATAGACTATCGTGCCTTGAATCAGGTCACCATTAAAAATAGGTACCCATTGCCATTGATTTCTGTTCTTTTGGATCAGATTAAGGAAGCACAAATTTTCACCAAACTGGATTTACGAGGAGCTTATCACTTGGTTCGAATGAAGGAAGGGCATGAGTGGAAGACCGCCTTCCGAACCAAGTTTGGTCTTTTCGAGTATTGTGTTATGCCATTCGGCCTTTGTAATGCTCCTGCAGTGTTTCAACACTTTATCAACGACATTATGAGCGATCTAATGGATAAGATTGCCATCATCTACCTGGATGATATCTTGATTTACTCGCAGAACCCTCAGGAACACACCCAGCATGTCCGTTTGGTCCTGGAACGATTGCAAGCAAACCAGCTATTTGTTAAATTGGAAAAGTGTGTTTTTCATGTGTCACAAGTGGAGTTTCTGGGATTCGTTATTTCGCCTCAAGGAGTGACCATGGACCCAAGAAAAGTACAAGCAGTGGAAGATTGGCCAGCTCCCAAGAATGTGAAAGAAATTCAAAGGTTTCTGGGGTTTGCCAATTTCTATCGGCGATTTATTCAAGGATTTTCACAATTGATTACTCCCATCACAGTTCTCTTGAAGAAAGGAGTAAAATTTGAATGGACAGATGAGTCAAACTCCTCTTTCCTGAATCTGAAGAAACAATTCACCTCTGCCCCTATCTTACTGCATGCGGATCCTGCTGAACCATTTTACGTGGAAGCTGATGCTTCAGATCAGGCCATCGGGGGAGTTCTCTCTCAACGCCATCCAAGGACTGGGCAGTTGCATCCCGTGGCGTACCGCTCCAGAAAATTGAACTCTGCTGAAATAAATTATACCATCACAGAGAAAGAGCTATTGGCAGTAAAGGATGCTTTTGAGGACTGGAGACACTATCTGTTGGGGGCTCGACACACAGTCACCGTCTATTCTGATCACAAGAACCTGCAGTTTTTGAAGACGGCTAAGACCTTGACTCCTCGTCAGTTGCGTTGGTCCCTTTACTTCGCGGACTTCGACTTCGTGATTACATACCGACCTGGCCCCAAGAATGGGAAAGCAGATGCGCTATCTCGACTACAAACTGAAGAATCTGAGCATACTTTAGAAGCAAAACCAATCATCCCAGAAACAAAGATCGTGGGGGCGCTTACGTTGGACAGTTTCAAAGAAGAGGTCCGTAAGAGTTTAACCTCAGAAGAAATTCAACAGTGGGTGCTACTCGGAGAAGAGCGTCAGTGTCGACAACAGTTACCATATGTCAAGGAAGCCTTATACCTTCCAACCCTTGAGCTTCAGGAAAAGGCTTTGCGAAATTGTCATGACCATCCTCTAGCGGGTCACAAAGGAATTGCCAAGACTCAAGAATTGGTACAACGTTATTTTTGGTGGCCTGGAATGTCCGATCAGATCAAAAAGTATGTTCAGTCTTGCGAATCTTGTGCTCGGAGTAAACCCACTAGACAGGCTCCCCAAGGGTTGCTACAGCCTTTGCCCACTCCCCCTTCCCCGTGGCATACGATTTCCTTAGATCTCATCGTAGACTTACCCTTGAGCAAGGGATTTGATACCATCCTGGTGGTGGTAGATACATTCACAAAAATGAGTCATTTCGTCCCTTTGTCAGGAGTTCCCACGGCAGTCCAATTAGCTAGAATATTCAGTGAAAATATTGTCAAAATTCATGGTGTCCCTAAGATAGTGGTCTCAGACCGAGGTCCCCAATTTATTTCCCACTTCTGGAAGGCCTTCCTAAAGGGGATGGGGATAGAGGGTAGATTGTCCACTAGTTACCACCCAGAATCCGATGGGCAGACAGAGAGGACCAATCAAGAATTAGAACAGTACTTGAGGCTATTCCTGTTGGATCAAGGTGGGGAATGGTCCGAAAAGTTGTGGATGGCCGAGTTTGCCTGCAATAATGCGAAGAGTGCATCTACTGGTTACTCTCCGTTTTATTTGAACTTTGGTAGACATCCTAACTTTATGGTGCTACAAGAGGAGTTAGACGTTCCTGCAGCCAAGAAGGCCCTTGTAGATTTGAGTTCTTTGCATAAATCAGCTGAAAAGAATCTAGAGAAAGCTAAGGCGTCCTATAAAAAGTTTGCAGATTCACATAGGAAAAAACCCCCACAGTACCAAGCCGGAGATCAGGTGTGGTTGTCCACTAAAAATTTACATTTGAAAGGTAACAGAAAATTTCAGCCTAGATTTGTGGGTCCTTATACTATTGAGAAGGTGTAAGGACCAGTTACAGTAAAATTGAAACTCCCGGCCAAGATAGGTGTACATCCAGTTTTTCATGTATCCTTGTTGAAAAAGGTTCAATTGCCTATACGGCTTTCAAAACGGCCAGATCCACTTACAGTCCGAGGGCATCCAGAATATGAGGTTAAGGACATTTTAGATTCCAAGTTTGTAAAAGGGAATTTGAAATATTTAGTGGATTGGAAAGGGTTTGGCCCAGAAGAAAGGTCTTGGGAACCAGTCAGCAACATTCACGCCCCACAACTGTTGAAACGCTTTCATTCCAGATTTCCACACAAACCAAGACCGATAAATCGGTCCTCGGGAGGGGGTACTGTCAGGATTCACCGAGTAGCCACTGTAGCTTCCCCAAGACTGTTGGTTAGCTCCCTGCCTTGGCCCCGCTCTGCACGAGCTAATGTGTGGTTTCCTTGTCCCTCTGGCAGACTGAGAAATTCCAGAGGTAATCCGAGTCATTGAACTAAAGAACTGCTAAGACTGTATATAGTTCCCCTCCCTAAGATGGCCGCTCAATGTTCCATTTACTGCATTCAATCGATGCGCCCTCTAGTGGACTTCGGGAAGGCGCGCGCTCCTAACTGCGCACTTCAACGAAGATTCCGTTCGAGAAGCTAGTTCTTGTCGCTGCTCCGCGTCAACTATTCATGACGGGATATTAACAGCAATTATCAAAGACTTTCTAAGTATCACAGTATCAGAGTTTCCAGAGACTTTCGTGAAAGAAATCCTTGTCGTGCGCTCTCATTGCTCAGAGAGGCACCTTGGTCAGACGAAGTTCCCCGTCGCTGTCTAAGAGCTGTGACAGCTGTCATCCACTGTCCAGCGGTTCTTCAGAAGAAGACGAGTGTCAACGAGGATTCAACCTGACAAGACGAGTTGAGTATTCTGCCTGAAGAGAAACTTGAACTCTACAAGTAAGGTGTTTCATCTTCTCGTCAAGTCAACCAATATTCAAACTGTATTGCTTCACTCGCATTCCCCCGCAGTTCGTTCCCCCGTGCGTTTCTCCTTGCCTTTCCTCCCCTTTGTACCTTCCTTTTTCCTTTTTGCGTGCTTCATGGAATTCGTGAACTTTTGCTTGCACTTCTGACCCGAAGACATCTCAGCACAGAACCCCAAGACAAAGGCTGACGAAGAACTTCACAGGTACAATTTGGGTTCACAGTGAGAGTGTGTGCCAGTGTAGTAATATTCTGGGGAGAGATACTAATGTTCGTATATGTCTTCACTGCAGGAAGTTCAGTCAGATAACATTCCAAAATATAGAAGAGAGGCAAATACCTGGGCAGAAACTGGTAGGACAAGTTTCGTTTATCATTTATGAATAGTCCGCACAGTGTGAGAAGGTTTGTGGTATATTCTCTCTCTCTCCCCCTTCTGTGTATTAGGCACCTATTGAAATGGCGGCAAGATGAATAGCAGTCGCTGGAAGTAGGGTGCCAGTCGAAGTACAGGTATTCTCTTCTCTGTCCACTTCCCCTTTCCCTGCTGCTGGTGGTCTTGCTCTTGTAGCGAGGGTACCGGTGGAAGGGTGATCGGGACATTCGTCAGTACTGCCTCTGCGAAGCGTTGGAGCACCTGGATTCCTGATAGTTTGAAGTGCCCACGTATTTTACCTTCGCCCGGGCAGTATGACTGAGGGAATGGACTTGAAGGAATTAGGCGCTATTTTAGTAGGGATTCAGAGAGATTTGGGAGCCGTCAGAGATGAAAACCAAAGTTTAAGGTCAGAGTTAGTGGCGTCCCGTCAAGAGGCTAGGTTGTTAGCACAAAAGGTAGATGGGTTAGCTATGGGGAATCCCGTACAGAGTTCAGCGGTACCCACCACTAGTGGTGCTGCAGTGGATCCAAAATCTGTAGCTCAGGTAATTCATTCGGTATCTCCGTTGATCCCATTGGCAACTCCTGAAAGGTTTTCGGGAGATCCTCAAAAGGCTCAATATTTTTTGACCCAATGTTCCCTTCATTTCATGTGCAGACCCACCTTGTTTCCGGACGCCCAATCTCGAGTGGCATTTATCCTGTCATATTTAAGTGGTGATGCTGCCAACTGGGCTATGCCTTTAGTTAGTGAGGATGATCCTTTGCTCAGTGACTTCACTAAATTCAAGGCTGAATTTCTTAGAATTTTTGATCGGAGAAGGATATCTCAGGCCACCGATAACGAATTATTGGAGCTGCGTCAAGGATCTAAAGATTTGATTACTTACCTCACACAGTTTAATAAACTGATCTTAGAGACTAATTGGCCAGAAGAAAAGAGAGCTGCCTTGTTTTATCGTGGTTTAAGAGATGAAATCAAAGACACACTGGCTCAAATTCCCAATCGACCCACCGAGTTGTCAGCGTTGGTAGATTTGGTTTTGGAATTGGATTTTCGGAACTCGGAACGCAAAGGCGAGAAGAAGAAAGATTGGAAGATAAATTTCCCGCGCTTTGACAGAGTGAAGAGCGAAAAAGGACCCGGAGGAAATTCAGAGTCGGAACCCATGCAAATAGGAACTGTTCGAGGCCCTTTGAGCAACGAAGAAAAAGAACTACGGAGACAAAAGAAGTTATGTTTGTATTGCGGTACTGCCGGCCATTTTGTGAAGGATTGTTTGAAGCGTCCGAAGACTCCGTTTAAGGGAAACGAGACGAGCCGCCAGTAGACGGGGTCGCTCTGGTGGTGACAGAAGATAAGACGACTCCAAAGCCTCATTTGGTTCTGAATACGCTGCAGACCATGACTCCTCATGTCATCCTTCATGTAACCATGCGATTCCGTGAACACCAGATTTGTGGAGTGGCCATTATGCTCGATTCTGGGGCCACTGGAAACTTCTGTGATATCCGCTATGCTAAACAGATGGGAATTAAGGCCATCGCAAAAGAACATCCCGAGCCAGTACGTGCTGTAGACGGGACCAATTTGACCTCCGGACCCATTACTAGTCACACCGAAGAATTGGAAATTACTCAAGGAGAGGGGCATCGGGAAGTGTTGCAGTTCAATTTGATCGATGCCCCCCAATTTCAATTGATCCTGGGACTGCCCTGGTTAACCCTCCACAACCCGACTATCGATTGGGAAAACCGGACAGTCAGTCTGCATTCGGAGTTTTGCCTGTCCCACTGTTACGGAGTCAAGAATACGGAGAAAGAGTCTACGCCATCCATGCTGTTGTCATTTGGCGGACAGTCTATTGGAGCTATTGTGACGGAAGAGATTCCTCCTGAGTATCGAGATCTCAAGACGGTGTTCAGTGAACAGGAAGCTGAAGTATTGCCCCCCCATCGTGCTTATGATTGCACCATCGACTTGGAACCGGGAGCTGCTCTTCCTTGTAGCCAAATTTATGCGTTGACTGAAGCTGAAAATGTGCATTTAAAAGAATACCTGGATCGATATCTTGCGAATGGATTTATCCGGCCATCTCAGTCCCCAGTTTCCTCACCTCTGTTCTTCATACCGAAGAAGCAAGAAGGTAGTCTCAGAACTTGCATAGACTATCGTGCCTTGAATCAGGTCACCATTAAAAATAGGTACCCATTGCCATTGATTTCTGTTCTTTTGGATCAGATTAAGGAAGCACAAATTTTCACCAAACTGGATTTACGAGGAGCTTATCACTTGGTTCGAATGAAGGAAGGGCATGAGTGGAAGACCGCCTTCCGAACCAAGTTTGGTCTTTTCGAGTATTGTGTTATGCCATTCGGCCTTTGTAATGCTCCTGCAGTGTTTCAACACTTTATCAACGACATTATGAGCGATCTAATGGATAAGATTGCCATCATCTACCTGGATGATATCTTGATTTACTCGCAGAACCCTCAGGAACACACCCAGCATGTCCGTTTGGTCCTGGAACGATTGCAAGCAAACCAGCTATTTGTTAAATTGGAAAAGTGTGTTTTTCATGTGTCACAAGTGGAGTTTCTGGGATTCGTTATTTCGCCTCAAGGAGTGACCATGGACCCAAGAAAAGTACAAGCAGTGGAAGATTGGCCAGCTCCCAAGAATGTGAAAGAAATTCAAAGGTTTCTGGGGTTTGCCAATTTCTATCGGCGATTTATTCAAGGATTTTCACAATTGATTACTCCCATCACAGTTCTCTTGAAGAAAGGAGTAAAATTTGAATGGACAGATGAGTCAAACTCCGCTTTCCTGAATCTGAAGAAACAATTCACCTCTGCCCCTATCTTACTGCATGCGGATCCTGCTGAACCATTTTACGTGGAAGCTGATGCTTCAGATCAGGCCATCGGGGGAGTTCTCTCTCAACGCCATCCAAGGACTGGGCAGTTGCATCCCGTGGCGTACCGCTCCAGAAAATTGAACTCTGCTGAAATAAATTATACCATCACAGAGAAAGAGCTATTGGCAGTAAAGGATGCTTTTGAGGACTGGAGACACTATCTGTTGGGGGCTCGACACACAGTCACCGTCTATTCTGATCACAAGAACCTGCAGTTTTTGAAGACGGCTAAGACCTTGACTCCTCGTCAGTTGCGTTGGTCCCTTTACTTCGCGGACTTCGACTTCGTGATTACATACCGACCTGGCCCCAAGAATGGGAAAGCAGATGCGCTATCTCGACTACAAACTGAAGAATCTGAGCATACTGTAGAAGCAAAACCAATCATCCCAGAAACAAAGATCGTGGGGGCGCTTACGTTGGACAATTTCAAAGAAGAGGTCCGTAAGAGTTTAACCTCAGAAGAAATTCAACAGTGGGTGCTACTCGGAGAAGAGCATCAGTGTCGACAACAGTTACCATATGTCAAGGAAGCCTTATACCTTCCAACCCTTGAGCTTCAGGAAAAGGCTTTGCGAAATTGTCATGACCATCCTCTAGCGGGTCACAAAGGAATTGCCAAGACTCAAGAATTGGTACAACGTTATTTTTGGTGGCCTGGAATGTCCGATCAGATCAAAAAGTATGTTCAGTCTTGCGAATCTTGTGCTCGGAGTAAACCCACTAGACAGGCTCCCCAAGGGTTGCTACAGCCTTTGCCCACTCCCCCTTCCCCGTGGCATACGATTTCCTTAGATCTCATCGTAGACTTACCCTTGAGCAAGGGATTTGATACCATCCTGGTGGTGGTAGATACATTCACGAAAATGAGTCATTTCGTCCCTTTGTCAGGAGTTCCCACGGCAGTCCAATTAGCTAGAATATTCAGTGAAAATATTGTCAAAATTCATGGTGTCCCTAAGATAGTGGTCTCAGACCGAGGTCCCCAATTTATTTCCCACTTCTGGAAGGCCTTCCTAAAGGGGATGGGGATAGAGGGTAGATTGTCCACTAGTTACCACCCAGAATCCGATGGGCAGACAGAGAGGACCAATCAAGAATTAGAACAGTACTTGAGGCTATTCCTGTTGGATCAAGGTGGGGAATGGTCCGAAAAGTTGTGGATGGCCGAGTTTGCCTGCAATAATGCGAAGAGTGCATCTACTGGTTACTCTCCGTTTTATTTGAACTTTGGTAGACATCCTAACTTTATGGTGCTACAAGAGGAGTTAGACGTTCCTGCAGCCAAGAAGGCCCTTGTAGATTTGAGTTCTTTGCATAAATCAGCTGAAAAGAATCTAGAGAAAGCTAAGGCGTCCTATAAAAAGTTTGCAGATTCACATAGGAAAAAACCCCCACAGTACCAAGCCGGAGATCAGGTGTGGTTGTCCACTAAAAATTTACATTTGAAAGGTAACAGAAAATTTCAGCCTAGATTTGTGGGTCCTTATACTATTGAGAAGGTGTTAGGACCAGTTACAGTAAAATTGAAACTCCCGGCCAAGATAGGTGTACATCCAGTTTTTCATGTATCCTTGTTGAAAAAGGTTCAATTGCCTATACGGCTTTCAAAACCGCCAGATCCACTTACAGTCCGAGGGCATCCAGAATATGAGGTTAAGGACATTTTAGATTCCAAGTTTGTAAAAGGGAATTTGAAATATTTAGTGGATTGGAAAGGGTTTGGCCCAGAAGAAAGGTCTTGGGAACCAGTCAGCAACATTCACGCCCCACAACTGTTGAAACGCTTTCATTCCAGATTTCCACACAAACCAAGACCGATAAATCGGTCCTCGGGAGGGGGTACTGTCAGGATTCACCGAGTAGCCACTGTAGCTTCCCCAAGACTGTTGGTTAGCTCCCTGCCTTGGCCCCGCTCTGCACGAGCTAATGTGTGGTTTCCTTGTCCCTCTGGCAGACTGAGAAATTCCAGAGGTAATCCGAGTCATTGAACTAAAGAACTGCTAAGACTGTATATAGTTCCCCTCCCTAAGATGGCCGCTCAATGTTCCATTTACTGCATTCAATCGATGCGCCCTCTAGTGGACTTCGGGAAGGCGCGCGCTCCTAACTGCGCACTTCAACGAAGATTCCGTTCGAGAAGCTAGTTCTTGTCGCTGCTCCGCGTCAACTATTCATGACGGGAGATTAACAGCAATTATCAAAGACTTTCTAAGTATCACAGTATCAGAGTTTCCAGAGACTTTCGTGAAAGAAATCCTTGTCGTGCGCTCTCATTGCTCAGAGAGGCACCTTGGTCAGACGAAGTTCCCCGTCGCTGTCTAAGAGCTGTGACAGCTGTCATCCACTGTCCAGCGGTTCTTCAGAAGAAGACGAGTGTCAACGAGGATTCAACCTGACAAGACGAGTTGAGTATTCTGCCTGAAGAGAAACTTGAACTCTACAAGTAAGGTGTTTCATCTTCTCGTCAAGTCAACCAATATTCAAACTGTATTGCTTCACTCGCATTCCCCCGCAGTTCGTTCCCCCGTGCGTTTCTCCTTGCCTTTCCTCCCCTTTGTACCTTCCTTTTTCCTTTTTGCGTGCTTCATGGAATTCGTGAACTTTTGCTTGCACTTCTGACCCGAAGACATCTCAGCACAGAACCCCAAGACAAAGGCTGACGAAGAACTTCACAGGTACAATTTGGGTTCACAGTGAGAGTGTGTGCCAGTGTAGTAATATTCTGGGGAGAGATACTAATGTTCGTATATGTCTTCACTGCAGGAAGTTCAGTCAGATAACATTCCAAAATATAGAAGAGAGGCAAATACCTGGGCAGAAACTGGTAGGACAAGTTTTGTTTATCATTTATGAATAGTCCGCACAGTGTGAGAAGGTTTGTGGTATATTCTCTCTCTCTCCCCCTTCTGTGTATTAGGCACCTATTGAAATGGCGGCAAGATGAATAGCAGTCGCTGGAAGTAGGGTGCCAGTCGAAGTACAGGTATTCTCTTCTCTGTCCACTTCCCCTTTCCCTGCTGCTGGTGGTCTTGCTCTTGTAGCGAGGGTACCGGTGGAAGGGTGATCGGGACATTCGTCAGTACTGCCTCTGCGAAGCGTTGGAGCACCTGGATTCCTGATATGCCTCGCTACTGGGTAAGCATCGTCCTTGTTCACAACTGCCCTCATGTGCTGCAATATGCGCTTGTGGACTTGTAGTTTAGTACTACCAACGTAGCAAAGTCCACAAACACATTCCAAGACATAGATGACAAAGTCTGATTTGCAGGTTATTTTCTTCGTAATGGGGAGTTCTCTTTCACTGAAAGGGGAATAGTAGGTAGTTTTACTTTTTCCTATAGTGCACGCTTTACATACTGCGCATTTCAAGAAGCCCTTACTTTTGCCTAGCCAGTTGCCTCTTGATGGTTCCTCAGGGCTGCTGCTGACTAGCATGTCACTCTGGCACGGCTATAAGTAATAGCCGGGCATGTGGACAATGTTTTCCCAATCACAGGATCACCTGTGATTTTATGCCAGTTTTTTCTCACCATCCTCTGAAGCTGTCTATGCTGGCAACTATAACCAAGAATGAATCTCGGTTGGTCCACGGTCGCATTGGTCAGTATTGTATCCACCCCTGTTGATGTTTTAGGAGATAATGCTGTCTTGTTTGCCCTTTCCATTGCCTTAGACACTATGTTTTCAGAGTAGCCCCTCTGTAGGAATCGTACCTTGCTTTTTTTCTGTGCTTCAAAACAGGCTTCATCGGTGCTGCAAATCCTTCTGATCCTCAGCATCTCCCCAAAAGGGATGCTGCGGATCAGATGGTTGGGGTGCTGACTAGAGGCATGGAGGATGGTGTTATCTGCAGTCTCCTTCCGATGTAATTTTGTCTGCAGTCCCCCTTTGTCTACAAAAACCTCTACGTCTAGGAAATTTACTTTACTATCACTGATGGTACCTGTGAAATGCAGATTCAGTTCATTCTGATTGATTTCTTCAATGAACTGTTCCGCTTCCCTTGCAGTCCCCTTCCAAATAATGAAAAGGTCATCGATAAACCTGTTACTAGCACTTTGCTGCTCATGACCTCTTTAAAGGCATTGCCTAGGACCTGCTCCTCCCACAGCCCCATGTGCAGACATGAGTAACTGGGGGAGAAGCAGGCCCCCATTGCCACACCTCGCAATTGCTGGAACATTTGGTTTTGAAACATGAAGTAATTATTGTAAAGACACATTTCCAACATCTCCACAAGCATGTTATTGTGTTCCAGCATACACTATATATATATTTATATATATAAAAACATTTTTATAAATAAAGCGGCTTCTCTACGCAGTCAAAGAAAGCCTCAGCACTCCGGTGCAAGTTTAGTCATTTGTTAACCCCTTCGATGCTCATGACAAGCTCAGCTCGCCATGAGGCACAGTTGAGCTGTGCTTATGACGAGCTGAGCTCGTCATGAACAATGGGAAAAATTCATAGTCAGCATAGGAGGGGAAAACCCTAAGCAGCGATGGTGTTAATACATAGGCAAAAGCACTAGTCTTTTCACTCTTGGTTGTGGCACCATTTACTAGAATTACAAGTCCCTGTTCCAAATTTCTCTGTACCCCTACAGTTTTAATTTCCCAGTTGTGTACTAAGAATTTTAAGAAATGTCTTGGCCCTCTTACCAGCAGCCCTTTCCTCTATGACCGTCTTTTATGCATTTTACCCCTTTTGTTTCTAAGTTTTAATGAGATGCTCTATGTGTTGCTGCTTCTTTCTCATCTGAGTTTTTGTTGGCATGGTAATCCTCTGTAGATAATTAGGTATTGATGCTTGAAAACAAAAATAGAGAAGCATATTCATCACTTAATTAAGTATTATCACATTACATATTTTAACTATTTAAGTATTCAGTTTACATGAGCATGTATATGTAGCGGAGGCAATCTTCAGACAACATGTGTTACCTTTGAAGTATGTAGTACAATACCTATTTACTACCCTCAGCCTACCTTAGTGCTCAGTTATATATATGGGGGAGTGAGAGGGTGCTCATGCAACTACTCACTCACAAACACACTCACCCATAGAGTTACTCACACACCCTCTCACTTACCCATAAACCTACTTACAAAGATATTAAGTCATAGGACCATACCCTATTGGCTGACTATGGCCCACCTCAGGAGACATGTACTACACAAAACTGTCCCGGGTCTAAATCAATTACCAAATCTACCTCACTGAAAAATCAACTGAAAATCTAAACAAACACCTCGGGAGGTAGTCATATGTAGTAAATGAGTAGATTAAAGCTTGAAAGAGTTTACATGTTAGACTTAAAAGTGTCTGTTTTTCACTGATATCTGAATGACTGTGTAAGTCCCTATCAGGAGCTGACATTCCATGAGTGTATAAGTTTGTTGGGAAATGAGTACCTCTATTTGTTACCTATATAATTCACTATATGTGTCTGTAAGGAGCTGCATGAATTGCCTCCTAGGTGTGTTAGTGAGTATTCAATTATTTACGTGTGTGCAACTACCTGTTTTACCACAAAATACATATTAGTTGTGCCAGACTATGTGAGTGAAAACGTAGGGGCTTATGTCATCATTTCAGTGGATGTTTTAGTGCCTGTCTGCTTTTCTACTTACATGTGCCAGATTTAAGTCTGGGAAACACAGTGGATATAATAGAGCACATGGATTTCTATGAGTGCATAAGACTCACTGAATCTTAAGAGTACTTGTGTTATCTTTTAAGTAAATAGCAGCCTGCCCTATGGCGTACCTACAACCTTCCTAAGTGGTGAGGTATATATGGTAAAACAATAGTTTATGTATTGTGTATGAGTTATAAACATGTAGGTTGACCTAGCAGTAAAACTACATGCACAGCCTCAAGTGTAGCAGGCCGGAGAGATGATGCAAGAGCTACTTTTCTGCATGTTAGACTTGAAAGTGTGAGTTCTTTAGCAGATATCAGAATGAGTGTCTGAAATCCTATCCGGGGCTGTCATTGCATGTCATTGTATATCTTTTTAAGTTTGTTCGCAAAAGGCTGCCTCTCTTTGTGGCATCTACTGTTCTCTAAATGTGTCTGCAAAAGGCTGCATAGATTGTGTGTTAGTGAGTTTGGGGGGGTTTCAGTGTGTTTGCAACTGCTTCCATTAGTGACAGATGCATATCATTTGTCCCTGTTCATGTGAATGAATGTTTAGGTGCTTTCTATCACTGTCTCACTGGGCCTTTTAGTGTCTGTCAGCTTTTCAACTTAGGATTTATAGCTTGAAGTCTCAGAGGCAGACCGGTTAAATAATTAGGTACATGGGTTTGTAAGAGCACATATAGCTCAATACATTTTCAGTGTACATGTATGAACATTTAAGCACATAGCTCCCTGCCCTATGGCCTAGCAGCAGTCAATGTCAGTGGCAATGTATATACTGTAAAATACCACATTATGCTTTCCCTAGGATTTTAACATGTAAAGGTTTGCCTAGCCATAAAACACAGGCTCAAGTGTACCAAGCCGAAGACATGATGCAAGTTCTGTTTTTTTTAAGTGTGTATACAAATACTTCAGCACTGGATCCATAACAGTTGTGCCTGTCTATGTAAGCAAAGGTTTACATGCTTTTGTCACAGTCTGTATGGCTGTTTTAGTCTCTGTCTATTTTTCTACTCAGGTATATTAGATTGAAATGTTACTGGCAGGGTGGATATATAATTGTACAAAGAGAGTCTCTAGGCCTGCATATAGCTCACTAAAACCTCAGAGTATATGTGTTACTTTTTAAGCATATAACACTCTGCAACATTACGTAGCTGCAGCCTAGCTCAATGGTGAGTTTTATATGGTAAAAGAGCAGTTTATGGCTTCACCACGACTTTTCAATGTGAAGGTTGGCTTAGCTGTACAACTGCATGCATGGGCTCAAGTATAGCAGGCCTGAGACATTATCCATGAACAATGTTCTCAAAATGGTAATCATGAAAGAGTTAGTTGTTTAGTATATATCTGAATGAAGTGTTTCAGTTCCTATCTAGAGCTATCATTCCATATGTATTTAAATGTATTACTAAATCACTGACTCTGATATATGGTTCTCAAACTACATCTGTGAAGGCCTGTAAAGATTGCCTGCTGGGTGTATTAGTGAGTAGTGGGTTATTTAAGTTTGTGTAAAACTACCTATATTAGCACAAGATACAGATCAGTTGAGCCTGTCTGTGTGAGTTAATGTTTACATGCTTCTCTAACTACCTCACTGAGTGTTTTAGTGTTTATCTGTTTTTCTACTTAGGCATGTTTGAGTTAAGCCTGGGTACAGCCTACATGTATAATTGGGCACATAGGTCTGTAGAAGTGCATACAGCTCACAGAAACATCAAAGTTCTCTTTTTATTTTTTAAACACATAGCTCCCTGCACTATGGCCTAGCTGTGGCTTACCTCAGTTTTCAGTTATATGTGATACAAGAACAGGTTACTCTTGCCGAACATGCCGAAGCTCAAGTATACCCGGTCTGAGACATAATCCAAGAGCTACTTTTCTGCATGGTAAAATTAAAAGTGCCAGTTGTTTAGCAGATATCTAAATAAGTGTTCAGTTCCTATCTGGGGCTGTGATTCCATGTGTATGTAAATGTGTTACTAAATCACTGCCTCTCTTTGTGCTATATATGGTTCTCTAAATGTGTCTGTAAGAGTCTGAATAAAATGCTTCCTGGGTGTGTTAGTGAATATTGGATTAGTTAAGTGTATGTGAAACTACCTCCATTACCACAAAATACATATCAGTTGTACCTGTCTGCATGAGTGAATGTTTATGTGCTTCTCAAACAATCAAACTGGGTGTTTCAGTGTCTGTCTGCTTTTCAACTTATGTGCATCAGATTTAAGTCTGGGTGTGGACTGCATGTGTAGTTGGCCACATAGGTCACCAGGAGTGCATGTACCTCAGTCAATCTTCAGAGTAGATGTCTTAAGGTTTAAGAATTTAGCTCCCTACAGTATGACCTAGCTATATCCTTCCTTAGTATGGACTTACATGTTCTAGAAAAGCAGTTTACACCTTGTATAGGATTTTTAAGGGAGAAAACAGCCCTAACAGTAAAACTGTGAGGGCAGGTCAATTATACAGCATCCAACCCAGAATGTATACGTTTCTACTTAGGTGTATCAGATAAAAATGTGGATGACACAGTGCATGTACACTTCAGAACAAAAATCTTTATAAGCACATATAGCTCACTGTCAATACATATCCTCCATATTAGCCACATATCACCCTGTGCTATACCCTACCTAGAAGTATCATAACGTTTTAGAAAATGTACCAGTATCTGACTATGAGCCACATGCATCAAGCATTTTACAGGTCGCAAACAGGCCGATTCACAGAATCAGCCTGTTTGCAACTAGTAAATGCCTTTTCTGAAGCATCAAAGGGAATGCATATGCAAAATAGGTAATCGCAATTTCTTGGGATTACCTCATTTGTGAATGCATTTAGGGAATCTCAAATTGCGATTCCCTATTTGAGATGCATCAAGCCTTTCCTAAATGCGACTTCACATTTAGGAAACACTAACTACCATCAACTTTAAGTTCATGGTAATTTGCAAAATCTTTGAAAAATTCACAAAAGTGCATTATACAAAGTAACATGTGGTGCACACTTACCTTTTGAGGGGTGCATCGGCGGGTCCTTAGGCCCCCTAGCACCATTGCAATTGCATTTGCAATTTGCGATTACCAATTTGGTAATTGCAAATTGCAAATGCATTCCCATTCATTCCAATGGGCCTACAGGCCCATAGGAATGAATGGAGTGACATTAGCTAGTAGCGATTTGCGAATCGCGAATCGCTGTTAGATAATGTGTAGAAATTGCAGTTTATTTTGCGATTCCTACATGCATAGGTAATTGCAATTCCTAAATTTCAATTCCTTAAATATCCCTATTTAGGAATCGCAATTTCTTATATTGATGCATGTACCCCTATATGTTCTGAAAGCTCTAGAAATATCAACCTATGTTGTTGATTAAATACCTCAGAATCTGTATTATGAATTTGTAACATATCTCCAACTGCCTTTGATACTGCTCCACATATATCTACTTTGTGAGTATCTTAGTGAATATATGTGTGTCTTGTGATGCTTGGGTGACAGAGAGCCTCAATAATTTACAAACATTTATGTCACATGCATCATAGGTGTTATACTTTATATAGTGCTTGGCTTAACAGTGCCTAGAGGTGTTATATTACATATTTCAATCTGAATATAGTTAAAGAACATATCTTCCTATTTATGCACATACAAATCGACCCTGTAATTATCCAACACTTACACTGAAGAGTTTGTAATACATAGCTATCAACTTTGAGAGATTCATAATTCAAATACAGCTACAGTGCATGCTTTTCACTTTCAAACATGACTGTTCTACTCATCTCTTACAATGGAACAAATAAGACTAAAACTCCCAGAATTCAAATAAACACATTCTTTATAAGCTGCACATCATATATAAACATGTAAATCTTTAACATCTTACACTACATTATTACATATAAGTTTAAACATTACTGTGCATTATTTTATTCTACCACTTACAGAATAGAGTAAGGGAACACAAGTGCAATATATACCTCCATAGAAACACATTCTAAACTACGTTGACATACACCTAGTCTGGACACTAGAAAACTATATCTCTTAGTTACCTATTAATAGATACATAAAAATACTTACAGTTTCAATTATATATCATCCTATATTTTTTTAATACTGATATATATATATATATATATATATATATATATATATATATATATATATATATATATATATATATATATATATATATATATATATATATATATTGAGCTTGTTGGTAAAAGTGTTTTTCTTCTCTTTTTGATATATGCAATATACTCAGAGTTTGTAAAAATGTAGCACAAGAATGGCATGCCACTCCTATAACCTTCTGATCTTTGCATTACCTAATACTGAAAAAGTAGGCAAATAAAAACATTCCTTTCATATTTCATTGCTGTAACTACATTTCTGAATGGTTACTGTTTGTTCACCATTTCACTCCTTTTTCAAGGTAGCCCAACATGCATGCCTTTGTGTCAACCACCATGTGGTAATAACAATGATTGCAATGACTTTGCGGAAAAAAACGTGAATCTGAAAACTTACTTTCCTTTATAGTTTTATATTTTCAACACCATACTACACTGTTATGCAAAATCCTCAGTAGGTATTCATACTTACCCTGTAAAACATTGAACCAGACCTCTCCAATTTAAAAATATTAATACCTGTCTATTTAATACCCTTCCTCCAATATACCCTCAGAAGAATCACCATTGAAACCTACTAGAACTAGTAGGTTACAAGTTTACAGCACATTCTAGAAGGATCATGCTACTTCCAAATGAGATGCAGCAGGTGTGGTTCACTCCACAGATTCAAAAGCATATCCATGTCTGTATTACATTTCTTTTTTTTAACAGCAGCCAATATTAGGATTACTTGCAAATGCATCTAACACACCACCTGATTTTATTCACGTACATGCTCACGGCATTCAATGAAATATATCTTTTTTTAATTGAATTGTTTTAAAACACCTCCATTTTAACTGCTTTTATTTGCAAAACGTCAACATTAAGCCACAGCCTTTTCCTGACTGCTATTGTTCCTTCACTTCAAAATGCCTAGAGTGTAGATTGTTGGCCACAGCTATTTCTATTGGGCTGAAGAGGCTGCAAAAAGAGAGGTAATAACAGGGACTTTGGTTTGCGAAATGGGGAGATTACTTGGTTTGGACAGAGAGGGTTAAACTATCATCAGTTGCTGGATTTGGTTAAAACCATTGTGGATTGCCAAGCTCCACAACTCATGATTGTTCACTGTGGTGACAGTCAACTAGTCACATTGACTGGGGTACTGATATAAATCATAATGAAGGATACCTTTGCAGAACTGATGTCGCTTTTCCCTCACATTGTCTTGGTGTACTCTAATATATGCCAAAGACAGAAATGGATATTTTCAATCAATTCTGTATTCAGATAAAAAAAAGCCAGGAAGCATGTTAATAAAACTGTTTCTACATACAACAGAGGCCATCGCATGGGCTGCATCTATAACAACAATCTGCATTTTGACATGCATGGAATTTATAGAAATGAGGGAGTGCACTTTACAGATATAGGCAACAGGGTATTTTAAGTAACTTGAAACTCTGCATCCAGTCTTATCTGTAGCTGTCATATACACACAATCAACACAAAGGCTCTTGTCATAGCCAGCACAGTACCCAAAATATATGTATATATTTTTTATAATGATCCTTTTTTCCATTTTTAGTCGCGAACAAGTCACAAAATCACAAAACTAAAGCAGACATACAATGGCCACCAGCACATGCAAAAAATAATAACAAAAACAATTCTATTAAAAAAATTGCACTACACATTTTGCTACATACATGCTTCTTAAAAAAACCTGTTTAAACTCGTGAATGATGATGGATTCAACCCAGATCTGTGACTAGGGGTGAGTGTCTGAAAAGTTTCAACGCTCCATCCATCTTCTCCTTTGTGTTTGCTTTGTTCGCCCTAAGTTGGTAGGATATGCCCAGACGTGGGTCCCTTGCTCACTTTGCCATTGGAATCAAGCTAGCCTGGTTGATGAAGGGTGTTACCCAGAAACCGGTCCCAGGATGATTGGTTCTAGTTCAGGGAAGACCAGCCTTGGCAGTTCAGGCATCATCTCATTGTGTTTGCTTTGTTCGCCCTAAGTTGGCAGGGTATGCCCAGACGTGGGTCCCTTGCTCACTTTGCCACTGGAATCAAGCTAGCTTGGCTGATGAAGGGTGTTACCCAGAAACCAGTCCCAGGATGCTTGTTTCTGGTTCAGGGAAGACCTGGCTTGGCAGTTCGGGCTGGGCTGTTCCCATGAGGCACAGGGTCAAGACTGATTTGCATTAAGCTGGGTCTGAACTGAGGTGGCGAAGTGAGCTAAAGAATGATGATGGATTCAACCCAGATCTGTGACTGGGGGTGAGTTTCTGAAAAGTTTCAGTGCTCCATCCATCCTCTACTTGTGTTTGCTTGAAACTCATGTTTAAACCATCTTTAAAACCTATTTTCCATTTTTGCGGTTATTTGGGGCATCACAACAACTTTGTTACCCATGGGAATCGCACCTTTTACAAAACGTGTAAAACACATCTATGAACACATATGACAGTATTTTACACACTAGGGGTGTATTGCTATATTTTCTAAAGTCATGTTTTTCTAGTGTGTTTCTATAAAAACCAAGTCTAAAATCTATTTTCTGTTTTCGCAGTGATGTTGGGAGTCACGAGGACGTCAGTACCCGCGAAGATTGTGGATGTGTCACAAAAATGCAAGGAATTCAATAACCACCATCACATTCAAAGATTATGACTATATAATTCATTATAACCATCAGACTAGACAAATCACTATCTAAATAACTCTAGAAAAACATTTATCAGTCTCTCAATGTCTCTACAACAGTGTGTATTAATGATTCACTGGGTTATGAGTGAGTCCAAAAGTCTCTAAGTGGGTCCGTGATTGGCTGCATGAGTCCTTCACCAAGTCTATAAGTGGTGCATTAGTCTATGATCGGATATGTGAGTGGGTGTGTGAGTGTCTCAGTTGGTATGTAAATGGGCGTATGAGTGTCTGAATGGGTATGTGAATGGGTATATGACTCTGTGGCTGGGTCTATGAGTGGGTGCTTAAGTGTCTGAGTGGGTTTATCTATCAGTGAATGTGTGAGTGGATGCATAGGTCTCTCATTGGGTCTGTGAGTCGGTGTGTGAATGTCTGAGAGTGCAGTGCATGAGTCTCTGTGTGGGTCTGTGAGTTGGTGTATAGGTCTCTGACTATATATGTGAGTGGGCGCATGAGTCTGTGAGTTCCTCTGTGAGTGGGTATATGATCCTCTGAATGCTTATGTGAGTGCACATATGGGTCTCTAAGTGAGTCTGTGAGCGGGTGCATTAGTGTCTGAGTGGGTATGTGAGTGGGTGTATGAGTGTCTGAGTGGATATGTGAGTAGTTTGTATAAATATATATATATATTTTTCATATTTCCACCAATATTTGCGGTGTTGCCACAATAGTTGCAATGTACCTGCGACGGTACATGGGGCCACATGGGCAGCCATGGCGCCATCGCAAATATCACATGTGATTAAAAACATCCATTTTGGACAATTAACTTGTGTTACTAACACTCCCATTTCTCAAACATAGGGTCAGAGTACCTCCACCCTGACCCCTTATGTTAGTTTTCACAGAAATGTTTATCACCCGGAACTGATAAAATGGCGGCTGCAACTTACTGTGCAGGTTGCATCCAGCCAATCACAGCACTCCTGTTAGCACGTGTATTTGCGATTCATCGCGGAATCGTTGCAAAATATCCGCTGCCAGTGATATCAGTATAATTTTCAACTTATTTCCTCAAAAACTACTGAATGGATGTGCTCTGTTTAACAAAAAGTGCAATTTGTGTAAGAACATCTACCTTGGTACCAAATTTGTTGTATTTCCATCCAGCAGTTTGGGCTGTAGGTTCGACAATACATTCCTTTGGGAATTAACATTACAAATGCACCCTTATTTTGTGGCCATATTTCTCAGTTCCCAGTGCATGGATCACCCCTAAACTTTTCATGACACACAGAACCTACCTTGGCACTTTTTTGGGAAAATTTCATGAAGATTCGTCAAATGAATCCAAAGTTATAGGCATCTGAAAATATTATTTTCCTATGGACACCAGGTCATAAGCATAACTATGTACTGATGATAAGTTAATGAGTAGGAGTAGTGTTAAAAACGAATTGTCAGACTTGATTCTCAAAAATATTGAGCAAACAAGGATCTAGCTGACTAGTAAACATAATTATTCAAGATATCTTTAATCTTATAACACAATAACGTTTTTACATAGCTGTTTTTAAAACTGTGTATTATTCTTAAACTGACCGCACGCACAGATTTTACATAACCTACAAATTATTAAAATTGTGGCTATTTTATCTGAAAATCTTTATATGTATTTATTTTTTTAATATCACAATGTGTTTTTACTCTGTGTTGCTTTATGGTCCTTGACCAGAATAAAGTATTTAAACCTAAACTGAATGGACAGTGAAATGTTTCTCAAAATATCTAGATATTTAAATGTTTTGGATCATCATTCTTATCATGCACATCAGTACAAAATGATCATTGTCATTTTTTTGACTGTGACTTGATAACGATCCAGTGGTCTCCAGTTATACCTAAGTTCCAACCGTGAAATATCAGTAAACTCCAATAATGATATTTCAGATAGGTGACTGAAATATTTGGAAGACAAACATATGAAACAGGGATAAAATACAATATTAATTTGGACTCTGGTTAATGTAATAAAATAAGCCAGACAATTTTGAACAGTTTTGTGGGAATTAAGGAAACTGTGACTGCACCCATCTAGTAGTAAAGCTAGAAGCCAAAGTGAACCAATTATTGCAGATGAGCCTTGAGACTCTCTACCAAAAAAGTGACAATAGGCTTTTCTGAGTGTGACTCTGAACTACAATGACCATAGAATTCCTGCATAGACTATTGTATTAAGATCTTTCAACCCACAGGACATCTCATAAGTATCCATGGTGAATACATCTAATATTATTGCATTACCATAATGTAGTATACAACAGGTGCACTGCTGATTAGAATTATGAAAAAGGAATATGACTAAGAACACGCACCTGGAAACAGAGCTCTACGTCTAGAGTTACTGTTTAGTGTTTTTCGAATAGACATTGCTAAAGACTTAGTGAACTCTATTTTCTAATGCACTACGATTTCAAGATAGGTATTATTAAGTTGTAAGTGATCATAATCAATCTGAATTGAGCAGCGGGGAAACACATTCATATTTCTCATATGAGCTGCAACAGATCAGTCACACTAACTACATAGAAAAGGAACAAGTGTACAAACCAATTTTCCCTACATGCATTTGTGGTTCGCCTTTCGAATGGCTTGTTCTTAGCAGCGTGTCAAACTGCAAGGGAAACATGTGAGAGGTAATATGTGTGTAAACTACCAAACTAATAGTAAAACAAGTAAATTACCTTGGAGACATCAAGATAAAAATATAACTCAAATCTGCGTAAATGAAGACTATCAGCAAATGTTTCAAACACAAAAACATTTCCATAGTAACAATTGGAAATGTTGTTTTACTAAAAATGAATTGCAGCAGTAAAAATACTGAAATATGACAATGACCTGTTGGAAAAGAGAATAAAAAACACAAATCCCCCTTCCACTGCAGCAAATAGAAAACAGGATTCTTCTTTCTATTCTCCAATCAGAGCTCAAACGGAGGTGCAGTGGGGTTTTAAAGAAAACATGCAAATATACCTTGTACTATGAACCAATCTGTGTGTCTCTCCAGTCTGTACCTCTCTCTGTTTCGCAACTGTGTATTGCCACTGTAACTCTGTGAGGTCACTGCACTGTGTGTGGCAGTCACACAGAGAACAACCAAGATAGTGACCTGTCCGTTCTTTCATAGAATTTTTGTTCTTCTTGCTCACCACTGCTCATCCCTAGCACAAAGCCAATTTCCAACCTAACCACCATGCAATTCCAAAGGCCTCCTATAATTCTGGAGTATGGCATAATAAAACTCTCTATCCAACCCAGGGATGTGATTCAGTCCAAAATTAATACAAGGTCGATACAATTTGTTTTGATTTATTTTAAATTGAGTTTTGTTACTAATCAAAGTGAACAGGCGGGCAACTCATCTAAAGTGCTATTCAAAATTCTACTCGATTTTATCAGCCCTCAGGTGTGCTTCCAGTCTACTTTTGCATCTCAGGAATTATGTGATTCTCTTGCCAATTTTTATCATAAAATGTCTCAGATATATTTGAATTTAAATATCCCAGCCGAAGAAAACAGCAGTGATATAAGGAGATTTGCCTCTATGGGAGCAGAGGGAATTCCTATATATTCCAATGTTACCGAACCGGGGGAACTGATTACCAAACGGAACTGATATTTGGGAAACAACTTTCCAACACCACACGACGGAGACGCTGTATTGATATCATTGTTATTATCGAACAGTGAGAGCTGTGTTAAAGCCTGTTCTTGCATTTAGCTGAGAATATTATATTTCTTATTTTGGCGATTTGTTCATTTTAAAACGTATGACATATTTTCTTTCACTTAACTGGCAAATTTTATTTTCATCGAAAATTCTATATTTTAGTGGTGTGTAAACGTACTTGTTTACACTATCTTGTAGTCAATATAAGATACATAGGTATCAGTTATCTTATACATTCACGACCATGCAATTCGATCCTCCGCCAAAATTTCTCCAGAGCAAGGTTGATCCTCCTATACCTTGGACTAGATGAAAGGAAGAGTTTTTAACTTACCTTAAGGCTATAGATGGGGAAAGGATGGGTAATAGGAGGAAAAAGAATATTTTTCTTCATTGTTTAGGGTCGGAAGGACAAGCTATTTTTAGGACTCTTCCTCCAGTACCTGGTGATTTGGGGAATTTTGATGAAGCCATGTTACAAGTTTAAACAAGATTTAAACCCACTACTAGTATTGCGGTTAACCGTTACAAATTTTACACCAGGACGCAAAAAGATTCTGAAAGTTTTGATGATTTCTTAACTGCTTTGAGGTCATTAGTTATTTCATGTAATTTTGGGGAGATTACAGATGAAATGATAAGGGACCAAATTATAGTGAATGTAAAGTGTAAGAAAACGCAAGAGCAGTTATGGATTTTGGGGAATCCTACATTAAAAGAAAGTATATCTACTGCAAAGGCATTTGAACAATCCAATTAATGGATGAAAACTATTGAAGAGAATACTAAGGGTGTGAAGAATGACAAAACGGGAGATGATGTTTGTGCTATAAGCAATGTAAAGAACAATTTCCAATCTAATCAGAATGTTGGAAGGAATCAAATTGTGTGTTACAGATGTGGTAGTAATAATCATGTCGCATCTTTTAAGTTCTATCCAGCTATTGGTAAAGAGTGTAGCAAGTGTGGGAGAATTGGTCATTTCTCTAAAGCATGTAGGGATTTGAAAAAAGGGAGTAGTGATCGCAGTGTCAGTCACTTCAAGAAAAATGAGGTTTCATGTGTAAGGTCTTATACTTCTGGCGAAAGTTCTTGTATTCAATGTGAACATTCTAAAGCTGGGGAAATCATGAGAGAAGGTGGCATGGTTGTTTCATTGATAAATATCGGGGTTGTTGATGGGGAAGTACTTAATTCACCCAAGTGTACTGTGAATTTTATGGATGTAAATCTTGAATTGATGGCAGACTCTGCTTCTCCCTGAACCATCATTACTAGAGATTATTTTCCTGAGAAATATGGTTCAAGATTATCTGAAAAAGAGCTTTCCTCCCCTGATATCAATGCTCTGTGCTTCAATGGGTCGAACATCGATTTTATTGGTTATTTACAGTCTACTATTTATTTTAAAGGGAGATCTGAAGTTATTAAATTGTATGTAGCAAAAAAGGGTGTTGATGTACTTGGTTGGAGGGATCAATGGAAGTTGGGAATTATGTTAAATCCACGGGGTAAAGAACCTGTCACAATATATAGTGATACGTTTCCTCAAAAAGGTTCTATTGTCACTATAGAAGGTGACTGCAGATGGGAAAATTTGGCTAAAGAATTACCTAAAGTATTTTCAGAAAATTTAGGCAAATTGAAAGGTTTTGCACATGCAATCAAGCTCAACCAAAGAGATGTTCCCCTAGTACAAAAACTTAGGAATGTGCCATTTAATGTCAGAGAGGAATTAGGAAATGCTCTTAAGGAAATGTTGGACAATGGAGTGATAGAGGAGATTGAGTCATCTGAATGGGTTTCTCCAGTTGTTCTTGCTCTTAAGCCTGATAAAAGTTTGAGGCTTTGCATTGATTTGAGAGCTTTGAATGCGAACATTGTTGTTGATTGTCATCACCTGCCCAACATAAATGAGGTGGTGAGCATGCTTGGGGGTGCCACAGTGTTTTCAACTCTCGATCTTAGATCGGCTTATCATCAAATTGAATTGACGGAAGAATCTAGACACCTAACGGCTTTTATTACCCCTCAAGGATTGTACCAATTTAAGCGAATGCCGTTTGGGTCAGCCTCCGCGGCATCCGTTTTTCAAAGGTCAATGTTACATCTATTCAGGGAGATGGGAAATTACGTTAAGTGTTTTCAAGATGACATTCTCATTTTTTCAAAGAATAATGAAGTCCATTATGAACATTTAAGAAATGTATGTAAAGTTTTAAGTGACTCTGGTTTGACTATCAAGAGTAAAAAGTGCAAATTGTTTCAGAAGACTGTAGAATACTTAGGACACACAATATCAAAAGATGGTGTGTCTCCAAAGAAATCATTAGTTGACGCTATTTTGAAAGCACCTGCACCGGTTTGTAAAGATAAAATGCTATCATTTTCAGGTCTTTGTGAGTACTACAGCAAGTTCATCAAAGATTTTGCTACTAAGATGGAGCCTATTAGAGAACTTTCTAGGAAGAATGTGGAATTTGTATGGGGCAGTAGACTGCAAAGTGACTTTGATTCTATAAAAGCTGACATGGTGGCTGCTCCTACTCTCAGACCTTTCTGTTTAGATAAATTGTGTTTATTGACCGTAGATGCTAGTCTTTACCGGTTTGGGCTGTGTTTTGTCACAACGTTCAGGAAAGGAGGAGTGGAATGTGGCATTTGCTTCTCGTACACTCACTGCCACTGAGAGAGGATATGCTGTTATTGAGAAAGAACTTTGTTTCTGAAAATGTTAAATTGATATCTGAAGAGATGTGGATGAGAAGTATGAATGAGGACACTTTACTTTGTCAACTGAGAGATTTTGTCAAGAAGGGTTTGCCTCCTAAGGGTGAAGTGTCTGGTGATCTCATATCTTTTTTAAATATTATGGAAGAGTTAGTTACTGAAGGAGATTTGTTTTTTAGATCTGGGAAGTGTATTCCGCCTTTTGGGATCCGTGAGTTTATTTTGAAACTTAGTCATGAGTGTCACATGGGTATGTCGTCCATGAAGAGGTTGATTAGATCAAGTTTTTGGTGGCCTGGAGTAGATAGGTTTGTTGATAGGTTTGTGAGAGAATGCCCTGATTGTATAGAAAGTGACAAGACTTGTAAATGTAGTCCAGCTCCTTTGATTCCAGTTAAATGGCCGGAGTATCCATGGCAAAAGTTAGGTATTGACATTTCTGGTCCTTTCAATTTTTTACCAGCTGAATGCAGGTTTGCAGTTGTAGCTGTAGTGGTTGACTACCATTCCAAATGGCCAGAGGTCAAGCTTATTTCTCATCCCAATTCAGGAAATGTGATTTTGTTTTTAAAAGAGCTGTTTGCTCAAGAAGGTTATCCTGAAATGAAGATTTCTGATAATGGTGTACAGTTTAGATCTTCAGAAATTCAAGAATTCTTTAAAGATTGTGGTATCAAACATGTCACCACAGCATTGTATGAACCACAAGGGAACGGACAAGTTGAGAGATACAACAGGGTGCTCAAACAAGATATTCTTTGGGCCCGGACTTTTGGTAGCTTGTGGAGACAAAGGTTAAGGCAAAGACTTTGGTTATATCGGATAACACCTCATACAACTACTCAGATTTCTCCTTTCCAGTTGTTAAGGGGTAGAGATCCCACGTCTAAATTGTGTCCTTGGTAGTTTAAAAAGAGTACTATTCCTCATGATGTTATGCCTGATATTTCTGATGTAGCTCGTAAAGTTGAGATAAAGCAAGACAAGATCAAGTATGATTATGATGTCCGGATGAAGGTAAAGGTACCTATGTTTAAGGGTGGTGATTGGGTGAGAATTCGCAAACCAGGTTTTGTATCCAAAGGTGATATCAAATTTGGTAAACCTATTAAAATTGTGAAAGTAAATCGTAACAGTGTTGTCACGCAGGATGGTAAGGTCTGGAATGTCAGGCGTGTTTCTTAATGTATTCCTTTATGCCATTGATTTTCTTAAGGGGGGAAATGTGTTGCATTTTCTATTCATATTCGTATGTACTATTTCTCTTTCAAGATTATCCTAATGTGTTTCCCTTTTAATCTGCTGTTCTTTAGTTCTGTGCACATGCACCAGTCTGAAGATTCCTTTTAGAATTGTTTACCTGTAAATATGTTTGTACTGGAAGATCTCTGCTTGGACTTGAAGAAGAGAGTACTGTGCTGATATCATTAAACCAGTACCATCTATACTTGGATTATTTGAATTATTTACCACTATCTACTACAGCACATTTAAACCTTTTTCTCTGTAGGATGCCCAGAGATCCTTGGATACAGCGAAATCTGGCTCTCCCCTGGACCTTTGCCCTCCTAGGGTCTTGGCTCTACTCTCCAGCCATATTGCCCTGGCTATTCAGACACTGTTTAATTTAGATTTTGAAACAGGCATCCTCCTCTCTGAATGGAAATCTGTGCAAGTCCTACCTATCTTAAACAAAGCATGTTTGGATCCTAATATCTTATCAAACTATCGCCCCATATCTAAGTTACCCCTTCTGGGAAAACCTTAGAAGGCTTAATTGAAAAACAATTAACAGCCTATCTCAAAGAGAATCAGATTCTGGACCCGTGCCAATCTGGATTTTGATCATGCCATGGCACTGAGAGAGCCCTTTTGGCCATCACAGAGTCTTTAAGACTCTTACTTAATGCAGGACATTCATCTATGTTAGCGCTGCTTGACCTTTCCACAGCCTTTTTATGCGGTGTCTTACTCAAGGCTGTTGCAGAGATTGCGTGAGATAAATATCTAGGGTACCGGTCTCAAATGGATCCAAAATTTCTAGGAAGATAGATTCCAAACTATTGGTCTTGATCCTTATACCTCCCGCATGATGCGGGTGGACAAAGGTGTAAAAGATCGTTTTGCAAAGGGAATGCTAGCCATCTCTAGTTAGATGACAGCTAATTGTCTACGGCTGAATGCTGATAAGACTGAGATCATGCTGTTTGGCAAGGCAAATACTCTTTGGTCCGATGAGTAGTGGCCAAATGAGTTGGGCACAGTTCTGACTTCCAGGAGACTGTGAAGAATCTTCACATAAAAATTGATCACGCTCTTGCTATGAAAGAGCAGATTTTGGTTACCACTGGATTGCGATTTCATACTATGTGTTTAATATGTAGAGTTTTTCCTTATCTTCTGATATCTGTCAGAAGAATGCTAGTATAGGCCCTTGTAATTAGCAGACTGGATTATGGGAATGCACACTGGCAGCAGTAAATGAGACGCTTATGGATAAATTGTAAGTGGTTCAAAACACTGCAGCCAAGCTTGTTCTCAATCTTCCCCCCAGAATGCCTTTGGCCCCTTCATTGAAATCTGAAATTTGAAAACTCAAATGCTACATACTTACTAGAAGCCTACGATCTCAGGACAAATCCTTGTTGAGGGCACCCCTTATCCGCCTGTCTAGATGCGGTGGCAGAGCCTGTTCCTACCTGGCACCGCTTCCCTGGAAATAAATACCTCTTCACATGCAACTCTGCACCAACCCCTGTCAATTTAGGAAACTGCTGAATGCCTCCTTATTTTAATTGATTGTCTCCAGTGTATGCTTGCTTGCTGCTGTAGGCAGCGCCAAGATGCCCTTGGGTAAGTTGTGCGCTGTACTAAAGACAAATAAAATTGCATAACAACAACATTTGAACTTTTGAAATGAATGAGATAATGTACATTTGATTTGAGAGTTTCTTCCTAATTTACATGCTTTTTTTATTTATAAAGGAACATATAAACCTATATTATACCAGGCCATGAAGTATAATTACGAGACAATTTTGTAATTTTTAAAGAATAGAATTATCGCAAGACATCTGCACAGCTCCCTGTTTGACACAATGGCCACATTTGTAGCTGGGGGGAAGTATTCCCATTCCAGTGCCATATAGCACAGGTGAACATGGTATACTTTTTATCCACACTTGACATCTGATGATCCTGCTTCTGATGTTCTATCTGGTACTGAAGGTTTATTCATTTTCTTCAAAAGCATGTAGTGGCTCAAGCAGGTGAGGGTGGTCTTAGGTAACAACATAGAAAGCATTCCTAGGGCCTTTATAACGACTTTTTGGTGCAGGCCAGCAACACAAGGCTTCTTGCTGTGTTACCCTGTATCAAAAAAGGGCAGAATGCACCATATCTCCGGGATACAGCGCATTCATGTCCTCTTTCACTACGCTAGCGCACAAATGGCTGCCTTGTGCCAACACAGGCAACCTTGCTCCATGATGCAAGGGTATCAGAGTAGTAGGAAATATTGATTTTGTGCAGCATGCATAGAGGAAAAAAGTTATTTCTCCTCGTTATGCCACCCCTGGGGAGGCGCACAGTTTTGACTCATTCCCAGATTTACACTATGGACCTTATTACAATGTCAGTCGGAAAGGCTTCAAACGGCATTCGGATCTTCCTAAACCGAGTTGGAACACATGATTCTGATCGACTCGGAAACATTTCTGATCGACTTAGTACAATGGAAAGATAACGATTTGGTCCTTCAACTCGGTTCCAACCAGCATTTGGAGATTGCGAGTCAGTCTGAGCCGAATCGGACAGGTCTATGGACCGCGTTGTCGACAACATGTTTTAGAATGTCAGATTCATACAGCCTTTCCGAATCGGTCCGTCTGACATGAAACAGCTGTCGGAAACTGACTTTGGGGACACTGTAGCAGCCCTCACTACACCCATAGGTCTCCAATTGGGGCCCGTGGGGGAGCCCATGGGACTCCTCTCTACAACCGTGCACAATGTGGCAGGCACAATGGGGTGCCTGCCTCAGGGTGCAAGGTGTACCGCGGCCACCCCTTTTTTCAATGGGAGCCTGTGTTGTCGGTCGGAACACAGGCTCCCATTGAAGTCAATAGGAGTCCGACCGAACTGTGTTGGGAAGCACCGTAATCTGTCTTTCCGACCCCTTCAACCCAAGTTGGTTTGAACGGATTCTGACAAGGAGTGGGTCGGAATGTATTCCGAGCAACATCGTAATGAGGCCCTTTGTTGTAAATCTGGGAATGTGTCAAAATCCATGGGCATTGGGTGGGAACACCGACCGCAACGCCAATAGCATGCCTCCCTGACACAGTGTGAGGCAATGCAGCTACTTGCAATGCATTGCCTTACACCATACCTATAAGGCCAGGCCATGAAAAGCCATGCAGGGTGGCTTTGCATGGCCTTGTAGAAAGGGTATGCACTCTGCGCGCTGGAGCATCAAAAAAAGTGACGCTCCGGCGGCACACAGGACTTGTGTCTGTGTTGTTGGCATGATTGTCTTTGCACAGGCAAGGGCACCTTCCTACACAAAAACAATCATGAGAGGCGTTTTTCTCTATGTGTGCTGCAGAATGCAGGACATGTGAAAAGAGGAAAAAACAAGAAGAAATGTAAACATTTCTCCTTGTTACGTCTGGTCTGGGGATGCGTACATTTTTGGCACTGTCCCAGGTTTACATCATTTTTTAAATCTGGGACATTGTCAAATCCATAGGTGTTGAGTAGTAACACCCACAACAATTCCTATTGGCTGCCTTGTCTTACCCCATTTCTATAAGGCCTTGCAGAGCCACACAGGTGGTTTTGAGTTACCTCATAGATATGATTGAGAGGCTTGCACCACTGGAGCATCATAAAAATGAAGGCCATATTTTCTAAAGATGGTTGTAAGAAAGACCAAATGCTCACGCCTGATTAAATGGAAAGTACTGTCAAAAGAGTTGCAAAATAGCACGCTTGTTTTCAAAAGTATCCCGATTTATCACATGGTTGGTTCCTAGCTCAATACCAGGGCATTTCTTTGGAGAATGAACATAGTCAATGCATTCTGTTTGATTTTATGAATTGTTTTCGAAGACTAGCGCAAACACATTACAATCACGAGGGAAGCTTTTTTATGCTTCCAATTTCGCTGTAAGTTGTACTATAATTATGTAATTATGTTAACTGCAGAATTCATTTGACTTGCATTTCGTCCACTTGTCGCTGTAAACGTTTTTAATAATGCAGCATGCCTATGAAATCATCAGCTGGAAGAGCCGGGAGGTTCTGGCATTGCCGGTTGTGGAAAGCACAGGATGTGCCCAGGTCCGCTGTCACTATTGCTGGTGTTAACAAGAAAAGGAAGCTTTATTTGTAGCGAAGAGGGGAGTTTGGGTACTTTCCAGCATTTTATTGTCCCTGCCGGAAAAGGGACAGCTAGGCATTTGTTGAAAATTGCATGAATAATTCAAGCCGCAATCATTGTATCTCTCGCTTGAAGTGGCCATTACCGTCACGTTGCACAGCCACTTTTTCACGACTAAATCGGCTCTGAAATGCATTATGTGCTCAACCTTTGGCTTACAGTGGACCGCGGGCCTGGTACAGTGTTATTAGCTCACTCTGCAGCGAGTACTGATAGCTGATGTCCTATTTTATGACAACGATTAGTTGAAGATGAGTGGCCCCACTTATTGAATTAAAAACGTCCAACATTGTAAAAAACGGATACAAATTAGGATGGTTTACTTTTCAAAGCTGAGCATTCTCATTGCAAGCAAGAGCTAGTAGTAAATAATACTTCTGTGTTTAAAAAAATACATACAATAGTAATATATATTTCTTTTATTCTTTTTATTTGCATTTTCAAACAACAAATACAAAAAAGACATCCTAAACAACTAGCCAGCATGATCGAATTACATCTTCAGGAGTAGAGCTGCACAAACAAAACAATCCAAGCATTATACACCTACACCATGTGCCCCACCCATTGATAATAGACCAAGGATATGAAAATGATCACCACATTGCGAAACCATTTAAGAAATAAACATATGGGGAACTTGAGACACATATCAGGGACATCCTTCAGCATTGCAGGCATGGCAGCTGAGTAACTTTAAACATAGTTATTGGCAGCATTTCACATCGTCCCTTAATGCGACCCTGTAACGCTCAAGGTGTCCCCCTCTGAGCCCTGCCTTTCACAGGCCCACGTGATGAATGGTTCCCAAATGTCCCTGGGTCGTGAAGTGGGAGACATTAACTCCCAGAAAGTGGTGAGTTGGGAGGGCCCATATGTGACATCTCTGATCCACTCTTTAATGGAAGGCACCCTTTTCCTCCCCCAGTGCACTGCTACTTGACGTTTGGCAAACAGGAGAAGCAATGCATACCATTTACGTATCTTAACTGGTGTGTCTTTGAGATAGCTCAGCAAACCCAGTAGAGGAGTGGAGGCCACATGTGCACCAATAATTTGGCTAATCAATGTAAAAATTGCGGACCAGTAGGGCGTGAGCTTCGGACATTCCCATGCCATATGAAGGAAAGACGCGGGAGTGAACCCATAGCGCCAACAGCTTTCATCCTCCCTCAACCCCATACGGTGCAGGCTTATAGGTGTCCTGTAAAAACGGTGGAGGAACTTAAAGTGTATGATGCGAAGCCTATAATTGGGGGACAGTTCCGTGAGCTGCAGCAGCAGTACGTCCACTGGACCTCATTGATCGGCTCGGCGAGCTCGTCGTTCCAACCCTGCAATGCCCTAGGCTGCAGCAGAGGCAGAGTGTTTTGCATGTGTGTGTATAGCGGTGTGACAAGTTTACGGGGCGAAGTGGAGCTTAACAGATTTTCTAACGCTGACAGAGATGGAGGGGGCACCAGGAAGCCGTCATGCAGGGAGTGACAAGCGGCACGTATTTTGTGATATAAGAAAGTTTCAGCAATGGCCACTGTCTGTCCCTTCTCTACAACTGGCGGGGGGGGGGGGGAGGCAAAATGTGTTCTCCGGATATAGGTCTGCAAATGTGCGTAGGTTTAGCTTTTGTGCTATAGTTTTGCTGATTCAGTCTCTAATATTAGGTAACATAGGGTTGTGTGCTAGTGGTATCAAGGGGCATATAATATTGGAGCGCCAGCCTTCTTCCGCAGTTCATCCCACACCCAAGTTTCCATGTTATCTATCCCCTCTCAGGTGCAGCGGTAGGGTTGGTACAGTGCCACATTGAGTGGAACAGGCGCCACCGCGTCAGTCTCCACAGCTACATGAGGATGAAAAGGTGTCGGGTAAACGCAGTGATGAAGGAATTGAGCCTGAGCACACCAGGCATATAGTTACATATCTGGGGCGCCCATCCCTTCCTGGCACAGTGGAAGCATCAGCAAATCCCAGGACACACAAGCCTGCCCGCCCGCCCATACCAGGGACACCATCAATGATCTGAGGGACTGAAAGAAGGCATCTGTGAGGGTAATCGGAATGTTTGTAAATAAATAAAGATATTTCGGCAATATTTCCATTTTAGCTAGGGCGATTTTCCCTGCTGTAGATAACGGGAGTCCAGCCCAAAGTGCAACCTTCTCCTCCAACCAGGTAATGGCACACTCGTAATTCAAGTTCCATACCTCCTGTATGATTCTGCTAAGCCAGATGCCCAGGTACTTGACCGTGTCATCTGCCTATTTCAAAGGAAACTCAAAAATCATCGGAGTAGTGTTGGCTGTCAAAGGAACCACAACTGTCTTAACCCAATTTATGGAAACACCAGACAATCCTCAGAATCCAATGAACTCTCTCAGTAAGGGGTCCAGGTTGACTGCGGGGTCAGTAATGTATAGCGTGACATATTCAGCATATATCAAGAGGAGAAGACTTCTGGTATTAAACCCAATCCCCCTGGCCATGTGGTGCTGCCTGACGCACGCAGCTAGACGTTCCATCGCAATCGCGAATAGTAGAGGAGACAGAGGACAGCCCTGCTGTGTGCCTCACGAAATAGAGAAGGGCTCCGACATGAGGACATTCGCCGGAATCCGAGCTGTTGGCTTAGTGTATAACAAGTGGAAAAGACTTATAAAAAGTGGGCTTAACGCTAAGCGGCCAAGAATAGCGAACAAATAGGGCCATTCAAGCATATCAAATGCTTTGATAGAGTCAAGAAAAACTGCAACGGCCTGTACGTCTGGACAAAGACAGTGTAGTACCGAAAAAAGAGTTCTGAGGTTATGGGAAGTAGACCGCCCGGGGATGAATCCTGATTGGTCGGGAAGAGCATCTCTCCTTCACATTGCAGAGGGACAATCATTACCTCCTGCACACAGATGTGTCGTGTCCATGACCAATCAAGTGAGAAAGCATGGACAAATGCAGGGGCAGTGACTGCCCCTTACGTACATGTTGCTCATGTTGTGAGACATGAGTCCCAGGGTGCATACCTGCATCATGGTGGTACATAATTGACCCCAAAAGAAGCCCTGTTGTCACTTGTAGGTTACTATTGATAGCCTAAATGTAATGATTTTGGACACATGTGAAACGCTGAAGAGTGGGATTCCATACTATCTGTGACACACAGAACTGGCATTTCGAATATGTGACACCCTAAACAGCCTTTCCCTACAGAGGTGACACACCCACCATCTCTCATCAAATTATGAAATCGGTAGTACTACATGTCGCACTTACACTTGTCTGAGTAATGTGCCTGTACAGATGAGTGACATGCACTAATGGAATGTGTCTTGGAATGCAGTAATTTGCACATGCTGTGTCTGTGATCATTTTGTACTGTCCCATGATTGCTAGGGACTGTCACAATGCGTCATGCTCATGTGAAGAAATTGTCAATGATGGCGTTCCTATAATCTGTTCCTGCTGCAGTTGCTGTGGGGTGTGGTCCGCCTGCCTCATCTTCCTCATCATCGTCCGGTGCATCAGGCACTGGTATACATGGGGCATTCATGCATACACATATGTTGTGCAACACACAACATGCAACAATCATCTTGCACACGATGCCTGGGCTGTACAGGAGCCTACCACCTGTGATGTCCAGGCACCTGAAACTTGACTTCAACACGCCAAATGTGCATTCCACAATGCCCCTGGTGCGTTTGCGGGCCGCATTGTACTGCCTCTGGGCCTGTGTGTTAGGGGCTCGAAGTGCAGAGTGCATATTCTTGATCACCTGTGACAGTGCAGAGAGACATGAGTCAATAGCTAATTCTCCATGATGTGTTGGCAGGCACAATGGTACATTGGTGTGTGATATGTGTGACTTTGTGATTCCTGTTTGACATGTACTGCTTGTAGCAAATGTGCAGCTTGAATGTGTACTACGTAGTCTCATTGCTGCCCCTCCACCCCCCGGGTCTGTTTACAATAGTGCGTAGCGCAGTTGCATCACTTGCACTCCCAGGGCACACCATTGTCATGCCTGTCTCCACATGTCCACAAGCCTGACAATGACACTGTGATGCTGTGCGCTGAAGGTTGGCGGCCACATGTGTGTAGGCCTATGGTAAGGATAGGGCAGACACAGATGTAGAGTGTATGGCTGGCTGAACTCGCCATGCGGTTGAGGGTAGACTTTTGGCTTATGCTGTGGTAATAGTGACTCACACAGCAGTTGGTATGTATGAAACGTGACCCCAAGCAGGCTTGCGGTCCCTCATTTACCCCCCTCAGCCGAGCCCACACTCTGGTTGCATGCTACATAGCAACATTGTAAATTGTGTGATGAGTGGTGCCGACACTACAACAGAGACATACGCATTAGTTACTACCTTGACAAGGCCTAAACTTAACCACGCCCAGAGCCCCGGGTTAATTAACGACATCCCAACGCTGGACTGTGGTATGCAAGTTCACTCTGCTTATGCTCAAAGGGGGGTACGACACAGCTGCATGGCTCAGGTCTACCCCACTGCCTGAGGTGTCATGGTTGCGTCCTCTGTACACAGCACAATGTAATGTGGTAGAACCGGGGCCCTCATGCATACATAATGACCACACAGACACACTTAGATTGTTTGTGGAACTGGCTATAGGCAAGGGGTCCCGGCCCCTTTTATTGCCAGAGTCACATGTCCAGTGACGCCTGTGCTGGATGGGTGTGGGGTGAGTGTAAGCCACCCCTCAGGGGCTGGTTGGTGCTGGGAACAACTGCAACAGTGATCAGACAATCAGAAGTTCAAAGTTCAAACTGCAAGGTCCTTTACTTGAGCAGCACAGAGTTAGTGGCCCCGGATGCACTGCGGTCGGCACAGGCACACCGCCACGGGACGGTGACTTGCGGTGCACTGAGGTAGGGTCACGCGGTGAGCGAGTTCTTGTCGATGTCGAAGGTGAATGTAGCAGAGGGTTGCAGGGGACAGTGGAAGGTGTCCTCCAGGGCATGATGTAGAGTGTAGAAGCTGGCAGAAAGCGACAAGGAGGAGTAGAATGGTACAGCCTCGTTTTTACCACCAAGTTAGTATCAGCTACATGCTGATGAAGACAACCCCCAGTCCATAGACTCAGTCGCCACCAAAGTTCAACCAGAAAGTGTTCATGAATATCGGGGCACAGACTTGGTGGCAACAGAGCTGAAAGGGTATGCAGTTTGCGATGAGGCCTGTACAATGATTTAAACTCAGCCATAAATAAATCAAGACTGAGTTCCAAATGTGTGACCTACTCGACCACAGTGTAAACCGGAGGCAGCGGTCAGCAGGGGCCCACACCCATGCGTCGTTGGCTCGCAATGCACAGAGTTAGTGACACCAGAGCAGTTGTTGGCAGTGTTCGATCACCTCCGTAACGATGATCAGTGTTTGCTCTGGACTCAAACGCATCTTCCTCGTACACCTCTCCTTGCGTGCAATGATATGAACTCTGCCATTGAGAAATCAAGATTCAGTTCCTAATGTGTGACCTACTCGACCGCAGTGTGGGCCAAAGGCAGTAGTCAGCGATGGACCACAGACATGCGTGATTGGAATGCTACACACAGACTTGTTGGCACCACATCGAAGGGAGTATGGTGATATCAAACGTCCCATGAACATATGAACTCAGCCCTCAGGATATCAAGACTCAGTTCCAAATGTGACCGTGGTGTAGGCCGGAGGCAGTGGTGGAGTACGTCAACAAGAAAGGCCGTGATAGTCGGAGGAGGCTGCCAAGGTTGCAGGCCTCTGGCTTGGAGTTTGCCCCAGCACTTGGTGGGCCCTCTTTGACACACGCTGTTATTAGCAGGTACGCAGTGAGGCCTGGGTGTGCAGGGGTGGTCAAAGCGAGTTTGGAGACCAGCATCCCGGGTTGCAGCAGGCACACAGGATCACAGGCAACACCTATCTCTGCATCTACCTCGTGGCGGGGTGAGAGGCGCCGCCCTGGCAGACATGTTAGGCATTCTGGAAGAGAACCACGCCCAGAGCTACATGCTTTTTATTCACACCCCTACGTTAGCCTGGCATACGCCGGGTCAGCCCACTCCACTCATGCTTACAGGAGGGGCATAACAAACTACATTTCCGCGATCTTCCTCACTGGCTGGGGTGACATGGTTGTGTCCACTGTCCACTACACTCCAAACAGCAGCAGTGTATGTCGATATGGATATGTCTGTGGTCTGCATACAGAGGCAACAGTTGGCATTGTGTACATTCTCATTCATGGGTCACTTGCCTCCTTCGCACATGCCTGGTTCCCACTTCTCCCCACATTCTGCTATTGTGTGGCTGGGGTGCCATGCCATTGTTGACTCATGTACATGGCTAGCCCTGGTTACCACAGTAAGTTATGCTATTGTGTCTGGTGGGTGGGGATGTTGTTTGGCATGTTGTGTGTGAGTTTGTAACATGTGCATTCCCAGAGTTGTGAGTTGCATGATTGTGGAGTTGGGGTGTGTTCATTTGATACTTACCAATGAGCAGAGCATCTACGAAGGTGCCATCCGGGAAGCACCGGTTGATGTTGGACTGTTGGGAGATGTAGGTGTCATGCACACTGCCTAGATAGTTGGCGATGACATTGGTGAAGAGTCCCCGGTGGTCCACTTTGCCTGCACATTGATGGAAGGCGTGTGCTTTCTGTTGCAGTAATTGTGTACGGTCTCAGCAGGGTGCACAAGTAGGATATGTGTGCAGTCAATTGCCCCAACACATGCGGAAAGCCAGCTATGGCGTAGGAGCCTTGCTTGGTCTTAGTTGTTCCTGCGCAGTGTGGGGAAGTGAAGGTGCTGAGGTATCAAGCTGATGATGGCATCCAAGACAGTTGTGATGAACTTTGATAGGGCTGGCTGTGAGACTCCTCCGACTCTCGCAGTTGTACGTTGGAAGGTACCTGACGCCAACAGATACAGCAGAGCCAGCAGCTTTGTCTGTGGAGGGATGTTGGTTGTCCGCTGTGAGGGTACCGTCAGCCTGTGGGCAATGATGTCAGGATGTGGAGAATGCTTGTGCTTTTGAGCATGTAATGGGCAATGACATCCTCTTGTGTTGGGTTTGTGAGGCTGCTGTGTTTTCTGGAAGTCCGCTGTCTTGGTCTGCGCTGCCTCTGTGGTGTCCGGGTGGGTGCGGTGGTGTCCAGGGTGGGTGGGGGGCCTGGGTGTGGGGCAATGATTGTTGTTTCCCTCTTGGGGCTTAGGGCTGCATGATCAGTAGCTCCATGGCATCTGTTGTTCTTCGGGTGTGGCTCTGGGCTGGGCTCCCTTTTCTAGTGCAGGTTGACATCCGACTTCACACCAGGTCAGAGCAGGTGTTAATTTACTGCTGCTAACACGCCTTGTTGCCTTTTTTGGGATCTTATCGCCGATCTGGATGGTTATTAAGAATGTTGCGGAGTGGTGTTGTTGCGGCTTTTTGCACGGGAACGCCTACTCTGCATCTCATCAGCGATAGCTGCCGAGCTTATCTGTGGCAATGTTTTTTGCGGCTCCTATCTCAGTGATATCGACTGTTAACACCAGCTTGTGACTAGGGTGATAAATCTATTGCCACTTTAGCTGCAATAAAGTGCTGGTAACTCGGCGATAAATCCTTGGGAATATCCCCCAGAGGTGCAAAGTAATACCCAACTTTAAAGGGTAAATCATACACAGTATGTTAAATTGCTCAGTTCAGGAGACTACCTAGTAATGTTTTCTCTAAAGGACTTGAATGCATGAGACACACCTATCTTCTGCCAAAGAAGGGGTACTACACAGTAATGTGTGTTTGTTGCTAATCCCCCTTTTAACTTATGTCTTTGGGAGTGCTTTTTATCCTCCATGAAGTACAAGCAGGATGAGACTGAGCAGTATCAAAGTTTACACATCCCCACAATAGAACTATTAGTATTATAGACACTACACAGATTTTAGACTAGTAAAACAGCATCGCTGTATTCCAAAAAGTGATCAGTGCACCAGTTGAGGAATGATACCATGCAAATGAGCCAAGGCCAGCAGACATCCAGTTTGCTGTCATTGAGGGTAGGTGCATGTCATCACTAAATCTTGGATGATAGGTATTAAACATGAGTTTACTACCAGGGTAGCTTCTGTTTGCAGAGTAGGAGCTGCAGGCATTTTTTTTATTCATTTTACTTGCAAATAAAGAAACTCTTTGTGATCAAACAGGGAGATGGTAAGTGCTGCCTATCCAGAGAAAACAAAATAAACCTGTGTATTTTATGTGTATTTAAAGGATGTATACAGAAAATTAACCACATGACTCCTGACTGGATGTTCTCCATTCAGACACACAAAAACCACCATGGCTGTGGGACTGATAAAATGTTTTGTCCGACAGCATTTTGTCCCCTGGGACATAGGTTGGACAAGTGTGAATTAGAATAATGTAACTTCTTTAAAAAGTGTGTATGAAACTATTAGAAAATTAGTTATTAGTTAGGGAGGATGTGAGTCATTCCCAAGTAATAAGTCCAAAATCTTATCAGGTTCACCACAAAAATTAAATAAAATAAACCTGGGTTCAGCCATTGGAAGCTGTCACACAAAGTATCAGGCTCAACTGAAGAAAAAGTGTATAAAGAATTTAACAGTCTCAAAAGGATTAATAACTCAAACTGGCACAACACAAAGAAAATACCTCTACCATCATCTAGGAATCAAGACAAAAATAATTAGAAAAATGGCACTAAAATGATTAAAATACATGCAGGGGAAATGGACATATATCTTTTGAAAGTTTAAAGGTAAAAAGATCCAGGAACAAGTAACTTAACAAATAAATCAGAGGTCACTGTCCATGACATACATCAGGCTGACCAAAAAGAGATGTAGTTGGATACAAAAAGTAGTTTGTCCTGGTCAAAGTTTTTTTACTTTTAATGTAGTCAACTTTTTGTAAATGCAAATCCTCAAGCAAGGAAAGATTGCATACTGTATGTGACAAAGTACACTCAAAGTTAGATACCCATTGCTGAAGCCCCTATTGACGCTGTTGTTTTTACAGGTAGATATCTGTGAGGGAAGAAATAAATCTTGTCCCCAGTGAAGCCCTCTCATCCTTCCAATACTTTTGGTGCCTTTACCAGTCAACTTAATAATTGAGGAGTTAGTCTCTGTTTTGGAGCTCAAAATCCTCCTGTGGGACAAGGCTGCAGTCTGTATCCTAGGAGGTAGCACTGAAGTCAGATATCTTTTCTGGTAGACCCCACTGAGCTGTGAATGTCTAGGACTTTAAAATTCTTCCTAATACCACTTTTGCCAACTTCCTGTTGCAACTGGTCACTCTTGTAGTTAAAACTTGACTGTCTCTGTAACCACAGAGACGGTCAGCTACCTGATCCTTGGAGTCCACTTCTTAGTCCTGAGTACCAGTGGAACACATCTAGCTCGTCAGGTATCCACGCAGGTCACCAATTCCAGTCCACATCTGCTCGTCCTTAGGTTCAGATGTGCTATTATTGTAGCACTCACTTGCTAATAGGTGAGTATGATTCATTGACATTCCATAACCAATTTGTAAAAGGTTTGCAAAGGCAAAACACCCCTTTTTACAGCACATCCTGTTGACCTTGCTGCAACGGATACCACAGTGCACTATTGCAAGTGAAATGCAAAATGGCAGAACCCTTCTATCCCTAAAGGAGGCTTTAGGCACATGAAATGAAATGAAATGAAATGAAAAATTGCATTTGTATAGCGCATAACCGCCCTGGGGCCTCGCAGCGCTTGAAGATAAAATGGTTTTAGCGCAGACTCGGGGCAGATCAGAGAGATTTAGCAAACAAATGCGTTTTTAGGGCCTTTCTGAACGAGAGGAGGTTGCTGTTACCCCGGATGGCAAAGGGGAGGGCATTCCAGAGTCTGGTCGCCGAATGAGAAAAAGAGCGGCCACCCCAACGGGCTTTGTTAATTTTAGAGGAGGTGGCCAGCTGCAGGGTACCAGACCGAAGGGGGCGTTTTGGAACATAAGGCATAACCAGCGGGTGCAGAATCGCTGGGCCTACACGGTGGAAGGATTTGTGCATAATGCACAGAGCTTTGAACTGCACTCTGTCAGCCATTGGGAGCCAATGAAGGTCCTTCAGGGCCTTCCTCGCCGACTGCCGACGGGACAGATTGAACAATAGGCGGGCCGCACTGTTTTGTGTGACCTGGAGCCTCTGAAGGACCGAAGCCGGTGCTCCCAGGTAGAGAGCGTTCCCGTAATCCAGGCGAGAGAGAATGAGGGCCTGGACCATGATCCTCCTCGCCTGGAAAGGGAGCAAAGGGAGCACCCGCCGGAGCATCCTCATTAGTCCGAAGCAAGTGGCAGCAGTCTTAGTAGCCTGGACAGAGAAATCAAGGGCAGTGTCAAGCCAGATCCCGAGGCTCTTTATCTGGGACTTGGGCGCAGGAGGAGCGCCAAGACATGGTGGCCAGACGGGTGCAAGAGCAGACGGGGAGGGATTTCCAAGGAGAATGATGTCTGTCTTCTCCCCGTTAAGCTTGAGACAGGAAGCTTGCATCCAACTGGCAACAGCCTCTAGACAGGGGCCTAAGGTGTTGGATGATCCATCTGCGTGGTCTAACGAGACCACCAGCTGCGTATCATCCGCGTAGGTGACTATACGCACACCAAAGGGATGGACTATCCTGTCCAGAGGTTCCATGTAGGCGTTAAAGAGGGTCGGGCTCAGGGAGGAGCCCTGAGGGACCCCACACCTGAGAGGATGTTTAGGAGAGACTGTCTCACCCTCAAAGACCCGGAAAAAGCGCTCACTCAAAAAGGAGGTGAGCCAGTCCAGAGCTGCGCCCGACACGCCCATGCCCGCCAGTCGGTATACTAGCGTGGCATGGTTCACCGTGTCGAACGCGGCACTAAGGTCTAACAGGATAATGGCCACCTTTCCTCCCCGATCCAAAGTCGTTCTTGCTTCCTCTGTGACCGCCAACATGGCAGTTTCTGTGCCATGTTGAGGGCGAAAACCTGTCTGGGAGGCACGCAACAGACAGTTGGACTCCAGATAGTCTGTTAAGATATTGTTGGTGTGCCTCTCCAGCAGTTTACTCAACCAGGGAAGCAACGAAATGGGGCGGTAGTTGGACAGGTTGTTCTGGTCCAGGGAGGGTTTCTTGAGAAGCGCCTTCACCATGGCACACTTCCAAGCGAGTGGGACCGACCTGGACACAATGGAGGTGTTTAAAGCTTCCAGGATCACAGGACGAATCACGTCCAGTGCCTTGACAAGGATCCGGGGGGGTGCCGGGTCATTGGGGGAGCCAGAAGAAACTTTGGAGATTAATCTATCCAGGCTGGCGGCATCAAGAAGCGGAATTGTGTCCAGTTTGCAGGGAACCGAGGAGTCAGCTGGCCTAGGAGGGACGGAGGGGGTATTGACTGTAGGATTACTAAAAGATGAATATATGGTCGAGATTTTCTTGGAAAAAAAAGCAGCTAGCTCATTACAGCGGTCTTGTGCCCCTTCAACAGAAGGACGCTCAGCCGGAGCTGAAATGAGGGACTTAGCTATCCTAAAGATTTCTCTAGGCGCATTTGCTGCAGCACTAATTTTACCTTCATAGAAGGAGGTTTGCGCCATTTTAATCTCTGATTTATAGAGCCTCATTGCGGACCTGTATTCGTCTTTCCTAGACTGAGAATGGTCCTTCCTCCATGCTCTCTCTAGTTTGCGGCAGTCAAGCTTTAATAACCTCAGAGCAGGAGTGTACCAGGGTGCAACTTTAGGTCTTCTGATGAGATTACAAGGGCGTTTGGGAAGAACTTGATCTAAAGTGCTGGAGATCCAGTGATCAAAGTTGCTAGAAGCTGAGGCAGGGTTCAAGGCCTTTCTCGGGGGGTCTTGAGTAAGGGCCGTTGTCCAATCGGTGAGGGGAAGTGAGGACCATTTCCTGCCCATGTACTTTATAGAGGCTTCAGGAGGGGGACAAGAGTTAGAAAGCCAGGTGAACGGTATCAAAAAATGATCGGTCCAAGGCAGAGGAACAGGGGACTCTACATTAAGGTTGATATTACTGTATATGTGATCGAGAAGATGTCCCTTCTTATGGGTCGCCTGATAGCCTCTCTGGCAGAGGTCTAACGCTTGCATGTTGGCCCGCAAGTTATTAGCTGCCGTATCCTGGGGGTCATCTGAATGAATATTAAAATCCCCAAGCAGAGTGAGGTTAGATGAGGTCACGGCTGCGTTAGCGGTGAGATCAGTAATTTGAGTGATAAAATTGTTGAGGGAGCCTGGTGGTCGATAGAGTAGAATACCAGAAAAAGTGGTGGTAGGGGAGAGATCAAGTGCAAAGTGTAAGCTCTCACAGGTCAGCAAGGAATATAGCAGGGGTATAGCTAGGAAAATGTGGAGTCCCCTTCCTGTCAACCACATCAAACTGCTTCTGAGACCAGCTCACTCTTTCACTGGAATGGAATCAGGCTAGCTACAGTTGGCCATAGCATCAAAGGACCCATCGTCCCTAAGTCTCATTTAACTATGAAGGGGAAAGCTTCCCCCCTGGTCTCTTCCAAGTTAATGAAGTTCTTAACTGTGAGAAATTGGGTTACTGGTTGATTGGGGTGTGAGATGTAGTCAAACATAAACCAAAATCCCTGTCTGGTTGTGGCACAAGCAAAACCCAAATTAACCATGTGATCAAACCCCTGGTAACCTTATACAAAACAGTCAGGCTTAACTTAACGCCCATGTGTAAAGTATTTCTGTACAAGGTTATGCTGGACCGGGTCAAGGTAAAAAGTTCAGGCAGACCACGACAGGGTGCAGGTCAGATGCAGTTTCCAATTATTCCTGCTGAAGTTTAAACATCTCAAGTTATGTGCCAAGAGTCTTGATAGCATTGAAGAGGGTCTCTGAAAGCAAGAAGAGCATCACAGGCGGTTGTTGGTGTCGAGCAAAGAGCAGGCCTGGCAATGAAGACAGACATGCTGGAGCTTTGCTTTGGCGGTCCTCTCCGAGCAGTCGATGCTGTGGTTCAAAGAGATGGGATGGTGGCAGCTCACGCTGATTTCTGGTTCGAGCAGCACAGTCAATCTACAAAGGTGCTCGGTTGCGGTGGTGAAGAGCTCTACCGCTTGATTTAAGAGCCATGAAGTTCCAGGTCTCATTCTTCTTCCCCAAGCAAGAGGGCAGCAGGCAAGCACAGCAGACCAGCAGAGCAGAGTAACAGTCTTTGTAGCAGCACAGCACAGGTCCAGAAGTGTACTGAACATTTGGTGTCTGAGGCCCTTCTTTTATGCACAGTTGTACCACTAAAGTGGGGGAAAGCTTCTAGAGGCAGGACTTTGAAGTGCACAGATGCCCTGCCTTCCTGGCCTTGGCTCCAGACTAAATACAGGGGGTATGCAGCCATTTGTCTGGAGTCAGGCACAACCTATCAAATGTAAGTGGCAATGGGCCCAGCTCCACCCACCCATCCTGCCAGTGATGTCTGATTGTGTGTGGCTATCTAGGAGGAATATAAATAGCCCAACTGCCTACTACACAGAGTCATGTGACCAGGCAAGAAAATGGCAACTTCTAAAATTGACATTTTCAAAATTGAAATTGTAAATCCGACTTCACCTTAAGATAGGATTTTAAATTGTGATTCCATACACACCAAACATGAACAGGTTATCTCTTCCTGTTTGGAAATTACATTTATAAGATGTAATGTGGTAACTCCAATGTTATCCTATAGTAGAGATAGGCCTTGCAGTAGTGAAAAACTAATTTAAGAGTATCTCACTACCAGGACAGGTAAAACCTAAATGTTCATGTCCTATTTTTTTTAATACATTACACCCTGCCCTCTGGGAAGTCCAGGGCCTACCCTAGGGGTGACTTAAAGGTTTTAAAAATAAACGTTCCTGGTGGCAAAAAGTTAATTTTGCTAGGTTGCACTGGCAGTTTAAAACTGCACACACAGACATTAAAATCGTAGACCTGAGACATGTTTAAATTGCTACGTTAGTGTGTGGCATAATCAGTGTTGCAATTCCACTAGTAGCATTTAATATACCCTGGCATTGGTAGTGACACTTTACTAGGCACTTACAAGCAAATTAAATGGCAATTAGGTATCAGCCAGATCTATCGTGTTTAGCACTTTAGTACTGGTTAGCAGGGTAAAAGGCAGAGTCATAGGGCCAACTAAAACAATTTCAGAAAAAGTAGGAGAAAGGCAAATAGTTTGCGGATGATGTTGCAGAAAGGGCCAAGTCCAACAAGGACTCACCCAAAACTGCCATTCCTGAGAGAGTATGAGTTAAACACCTCACACCCATATTTTACAGAAAAATGTATAAACCATGGCTTATGCTTTGGAAGTAATATTCACACCTCATTAAAGAGAATTCCCTGAAAGGTGGGGAAGCTTCAAGGGAGCTAACCTTACATTTTAATTAGCTTACTGGAGCTTTAGACAGGAAAAGTCAAACTTTCTTGAAGATGTTTTTCCTGTATATTTATCAAGAACCCAACTTCACCATTGAATTGAAGTTTTATTTGTGAAGAAAGCAGTGCTTGAATTGTTGAATGTTATTGCAAACACAAAGTTGGCAAAAATCAGTGTGCTAACTGTACTTTAATTTTTCTCATAGAAACAGCAATAGCTCTATATGGTGAAAATAGCTTATGGAAGTTAGTCAATGTTGGAGCATTCCAACCTACAAATTCTTATAAACTATGCACCTTGCCTTTTGGGGTACAATGCCTACTTAGGGGTGACTTACTTATTATTTAAAAGTAGGGTTTCTTCCAATTTAAAAGGGTTTTATGCAGGTCCCCTGCAGGTTTTGCAGGTTTAAAAGTTGCATCAGTCAGGCTGCACATGTAGGCCTCAAGCAATGTTTTCTTTGCCAGTTTAGTGACATTTAGCTTCCATGACATTTTTGTAGTTCATGTACCAAATACTATGACCTTATTGGCGAGTTAAATAAGCTAATTAGGATTTATCCAATTTTACTATTATTTGGGATCAGAGTACATACACTGGGAACTTTCAGAGGTGCACCAGTATGCAAAGCTTTCACAAACCAGAAATAACTGTCTACAAAAAATGGGGAAGATAATGTAAAAATTGGTACTTGCTCACATAAGTCCAATAATGAATGTCTGCAATAATGGAAGGACTCATTCCCATAACTAATATTTGCTTTAATTAGTAACATGGCATCTCTATAAAATAATTACAAAATAACAAATGCACATGCATTAGACAAGCAGCAATGCCTCATTTACTTGAATCAGCAAGGGCATTCACAATTCAGCCACATGCATTAAAAAAGCAGACTTTTTTTATTTTCTTGCTAGGAATGGCATGTCTACTAAACTGTCAGCATTAATGTTCTCACCCTAAGCTTTTTGAAAGGAAATCTGATTGTGTTTGCTCAGGGAGGAAAAAAGAGAGATCAAAAGAAAAGTAGAGATAATTTAATTAAAGAAAAATGTAAAACTATCTTTTGCTATAGAGTATTATTATGTCAGGAACTTTTCCATGTGAATTCCTAAACCAGAACCAACATTATAATTGACAATTATAAATAGCATACAACCAATACACTTAAAAAATCATGAGTGTTTTTTTGCCAATCCTTATGAGTGTGCATAACACCCATACTTCAAATATCTGGAGAAGGGTATTCAGCCCACCTAAACCTTTGTTTTTGAAAGGGTGCCTGGGCAATTTTATCTCTTTGGGTTTATGTCACATTTAGTTCTCTTCTCCTAAATGTGCACCTGGAAGGATTAAAATGAAAAGTCATCCACTAGGTTGTCAAGATTCTGTAGACTTCAGTTGAGAAATGAATCATTGATTCTTGCTCCACAATAATCTAAAGTCAGTTTTAAAATCCACCAGGTAGGGTATGGAGTGGAAGTGGCGAAGAGTATTATTTTCCACGTGGATAACAGCTTTTCTCTTGACCCTTAGATATTTAGGGTATTCTCCTTATTTTCACACCCTCAAAATTCACTTAATCTGAATCTTGTTTGGAGTGTTTGCATTGTGGGACTCACCAGACAAGAATGCCCATGAACTGCCAAGAATCCATATCATACCTCTAGCTCTAAATTTCTGACTGTAGAACATCGGTTGATTGCAAACCAGTTTCCGGCTTGATTTAAGGTATTCTATTCTACAGGTCACACGAAATCTAAGATGTCAACTGTGTTGGCTTACCCTGAGTGGTCTGTTCTCTTAGCTGCTTTGGGCTATAGTCAAGTCCATTCTTCAGGACCCTATTTATGAGCCAGATATATTTGAGGTATTTTATCTTTCATGACTCTTTCCGGTCCTTGATTACCTTTTCAAACTATTACGTAAGATTATATGAAATGGGAAGTGCAACCACCTTTGTGAAGGCTCTTTTATTTACCTTGAAAGATCCTTAAATATATGCACTAGTTTAAGATTTCAGGACCCCTTTGAGATTGACTAAACTTAAGCATGCAGGTAATAATCATTTCATTGGATGTTCCTGTGGAAAGTGGACTGTTACCAACCATATGTCCACTAAAATGTGCGTCAACGGTTTGAATTACCCACTGGTATGGGCCTACGAAAATGGAATTATATTTGTTTCATCTTCTCTTTGGTACACAACAGGGATCATGATTTTCATTTATCTGGACTGAATGGACAGCTAGAACTTTTTTTGGGTGCTGTCACTGTCTAAAGTACACAAATTCTTATGCTACCCAATGTCTTTGTTGAAATGTTTTTTTTGTATGGTTTTTCACAAATCAAGTATAGAAGTCATAGTATGTTGATTACAATACTCTGTGAATTGATAATTTGAGATTTATTCTGAATATATTACAGTATATTATTGAAGGAGTTAAGGTATGGTGCTCGTGTGTTGTTTTTCAGTGATTATAGAAGTGTTACATTGTTGTTTCAATTTCTGGCGGGGACTCTTTTACTCTGTATTTTCCTGCATTTTCCCACACCCTATTTCTATCTAAAAGGTTTAGAATATTTATCATACATGCAGATTTTCCTCTCTTGCAAGCCACATACATAGCTGAAACCTTTCCATAACCAAATAAGGTGTAAATATGCCTTGAGGTGTTATTAACACAGCTAAACTGGACCGGGAATGATCGAACTGCACTATTTGACATTACAAGTGGAAGATATCTACCATTGTATTCAGAATTGTTAAAAGGATGATGTTAGAAATGCAGCCCATATTTTGAAGACAATTGCTGATTTTTTTTTTTACAGCTCTGGGATCTGCAGCATAGCTCTCCAAGCCCCAGTAAATGTCTACCGACTCCTAAAACATGATGCAATTGGCTAACCCCAATTGGCACATTTACCGTTCTGATAGGGCCCTAGTATATGGTGCAGAACATACACAAATGGCATAGAAGTAGTGTGGCTCACTGGTTAGAGGCGGCAGACCCGAGAGCAGAGGACGGCCCGGGACCAGGGTTCGATTCCCGGCGCGGCAGGTTTCTGGACCAGGGTCAGCGGACTCGATAATTCTCTCGCCTCGGTGCCCACTCTGATCAGCGATCACACTCGGCAACTCTGGGCATTAGCTTGCCTCATCTTCACTAACGGCCCCACCAGACCGCCGGGGATGCCTGGTCTCACCCTGGAGATACCCATTAAGGGACCATCTCTCAGGGAAGCCAGGAAGGGTTTTGCAGCGGTCGAAGCGCCTTGGGACCCTCCCGGTAAGTAGTGCGCTATATAAATGCCTATACATACAGAAGTTAAATGCTGCATGTGAACTGCAGCACTTCTTGTGCCATTACTAGGCTGCCAAGGAACACACAGCCTCATAGTAGAGCACTTTCCTCCTTCCACGCTGAGGGCCAGTGGACATCTCTTTCATTTTCAGGAACCATGTTAAGCCAGTCAATGTAAATGCATTGAAAGCTTGACGGATGTGTATGTCAACATGAAGGAGCTCTAGATCATACTTCAAATTTTTTTATATTTCCCAAAACAATATTTCTTGAAAATAAAAAGAGCAATGACCCCCATTACGTGGGAGTCATTTTGCATTGTTTGCTGTCCCTTAATGCCAGGTTTTGCAGACAATGTAAACTTGCCATTGGTCTGCCCACTCTTAACAGGTTGGATGGACCAATGTCAAAAACATCTGTCGGGCTTGCGAAGGTGTTTATTAGTTTGCAGAGAAGGAGTAGTTTCTGCTGTTGACATACTGAAGGCCAGGGTGACTCTAATTGAGGAGGGGAGGCTTTCATTTTGGTGGATAGTGTACTGCACTGCAACTCTGCCAAACTCTAAATCAGGCCTTAAGTAAGTATTTTTTAAGGCTTTGCAGCCCACAAGGTAGAGTTTGCAGTGCATAAAAGTGGAACATGAAAGAAATTAGGTTTGCCATGTTCTTTCACTGACTAGCCTTCAAAGGTTGTTTTCACTGTATAGGGCTGTGGCTTACTACACAAAAAAAGGTTATGTGCCAAACATACATTTTTTTAAAACCTTTTGCTTCGAACTGATTACAATGTCCATGTAACTGCTATTTGTGTTACTGATTGAAAATCCAATTCAATGGTGCACTTGGATTTTTAAAATAAATATATAGAAATAGTAACTTTTAGGAAATTGTACTTTCTGCCTAAAGCTTGTGTAGTCTTGAGGACATACATGCTTGGAAGAAACTGCATTTAAAATCCAAGAGGGTTCAAGATATCCTTGATGTGTAGATTGTATGCTGTGAATTTAAAAAACACTACTTATCTACTCCCTCAATAAAACTAAGCTTACAACTAAAGATGTGTACAATACTCTAATATTATTTAAAGTAATTACAATTTTATTTGACCATAACTTAAACAATTATACAAATACATAATACATAACAATATTGCAGTAAATTATATTTAAAATGTCAATAATACTATAAAAGAGTGAACAAACGATATGTTTAGATTCTATATTTTTGCCCATGGTGTTTTTGCCGCCACAATATTTTAGCAATGATAATATTGTTGAGTTGATATTTAGGTGCAACGCCAATCTAAGAGTAGGTTGCTAACAATTCTTCCTATACAGCTTCTTTTGAAAAAGTTTGGTTTTCAGCTTAGTAAGAGTGCTATTTTATCTGGTTTACTAAATGATTTCTGGGTTGCATCTCAGTCACCTCTTACTTACTGCTTACTTTTGTTACCTGAAAATGTTATAGTCAAACCTCAAATAAATCCCTTCATGGCATCCCAAACCTTTCTTTGAGAGACCGTGTCAGTTCAATATTTTCCTTACTTAACTCTCATGTATGTATGTATGGGACACCCAAATTAGAATATTTATGAAAAAAGATATGCCCTATTTATGTACTAGGTCTTACTGACCCATATCAATTTGTTTACTTGCCTCGAGCAGCTGAGATGCCATGATCACATTTGACAGGAATGAGAAAGTATGGTGAGCTGCCTATTTCTACGGTCCAGTAAAAGGTGCAGGTATAGGGATATGGCCAATAAGATAACAATAAGATGTAGAGACGATGATGGAAGCAAAGTGAGCAACAAGCTATTAGGCAGCTTTGCTGAGTAATGTAACAACAGAGGAGTTGTGGTTTTATGGTTCAGTCATGAATTGCCTGTCAAATAGATACATTTTTATTTCAATTTTGGAAAACTCATAAGTAGTACTGGTGTGTAGAGTTGGTAGAGTGGATTTCTTGCTAATGTTACCCTGCCAGAGAATGATTGCATCAAAGTGCAGTTGTTTTGAAGATTTGGTGGCGCAAGAAAATGTGAGTTTGCAGTGATTAGTTCTCATTGTCCATAAGAGATTTCCAATTTTTCAGTTAAATAGACACACATAGGGACTTGTGTGTGATGCAACCAAACTTAAACTGAGCTCTTGATTTGAAGGAAGCCATGAGTCAAACCAGTGGATTCAGAAACAAAATGACTAGCCACAATGTAAATGTCTCTGATTTTTTGGTAGGGCGGTGAGGAGCGAGTTAAATTAGTCAATTTGATGCAAAAAGATGGCTTGTACAAGTGAATCATGGTTTTGCTCAGGAATTAACTGCTTTGCAAAACATAGCAATCTGAGGTGGTAGCTAGTATTTCATTACATTTACATTGTAGCTTGACTCTGTTACTGAGGATGATGAAACCTAGTTGATCCACACTTCAGTGGGTAAATTAGAAAATGTGTAGAATGTTTAGCAAAAGAACTGTTCTCAGGGGACTGAGTTTCAAATGATCATTAGACATCCCTCTTTGAATGGTCTCCAAGGCATTTGAGCATAGTGAAATGCCACTGGGGTAGAGATTTTAAGATACAACTGTGTATTATTAGCATATTCATGATATTGGATCCCGGAGTCCCTAAGGATTACCCCAAGTGCTTCCATATATAGATATATTTTAAAAGGATGGGATACAATATGGAGCCTTGAGGGACTCCTTGTTTAATACTGACCTGGCTGGATAAGGAACTATCAATTCTGAGTGATGGAGAAGGGCTTGACAGCTAGTTATGGAAAACAATTCAGGGCTATATCGTCAATGCCTATTTATTCTTTAAGGATGTTGATCAGAGAGTTGGAGTTGGCTGTGTTAAAAGTTGTAGAGTGTTCTAGAACCTTGATTTTTCCAAATCGTGAAAGCAGAGCAGATAATCATTGCAAAATACCTGTCTTTGCGCTACAAACTAATCTAAAGCTAGACTGTAAATTGTTAAGGAGATTGTTATTAAGGTTATGCTTGCCAGGTTATAAAGCTTTCAATCATCTCTTTTTGGAAAAGAAGTCCTAATACAGTTTAGAGGTTGTTAAGATTGTTAGTGTCAGTCCAATTTTAAGGGAGTCAAAGACTACACCTTGTCCTACAGATGAATAGAGCAAAATAGTCCAACAGGGCAGGATGTGAATGGCTAAATTCTGCAATATATTTCTAAGCTGTATCCGAACAGTGAGTTTAAGGTTTTGCTTTCTCTATATTGCGAGTAAATTACACTCTCTCATATCTGTAATGCGAGACCATGTAGCGTGGACTTTACATTTGAAGTTGTGGATGAGAGCCACTGGAGATAGAGAGAGTTCAACGGAGTTTCCTTCAAAAAAAGTTTTGATTTGGGGTATCAAAATGTGAAAGTAGATGAAGGGGTTTCAACTGAGTAGTGTATTCGTTTGAACAAAAGGTTACACAAATTATTGGAAATGTCTAGTAGCATTTTAATGTGAGTAGACTTCATCATTCATTAGGATGTGATTTTTGTAGTCCCTTCTAGATGTCATATAAGACAGTAAAAAAGATTTTCTCCATTTACTCCTCATGTTTTTCAGAATTTTTCTTCCCCCAAAATATCCTTACAGAACCAGAGGGGTTCAATCTTTTATATTTGCGATTCAAACAAGCAACATCAACAAGAAGATCGTTAATGCAGTCATTGTTAGCTGTGGCGTCATTAACATGGTGGTAGAGTCTCTAATTCCACCATTACTAAAGAAGTAATGTCAACATTTTTAGTATTCTCTAACAAAAAATTATATTTTTTTGGTTAATCAAATGTTTTAGACTGCACAATGTGAAAGGGATCTGTAAGTGATCCCACCAGTCCACTGGAACAGAGTCATCTGGAGTAAATTGGACATTATTCAAAATTGTCAAGTCAGGTATGGAAACTTTGTTGTGCGTGGGTATGTGTCAAAAGCTCATTTTGCGAAGAAATGGCAAGAAAAAAGTAAACACAGTGTCATAAAAGTAACCCCAATCAAGTTTTAAACCTCTAAGGAGAATGTATAAATCAGATATGATTAACTTGTTCAGCCCATTGTATTGTATTCTCTTTGACTTAGCTTAAACAAGACCAGAAATATTAATCGTTTGTGATTTTAACTGCATTGTAATACCCAGTTTAGACTCCTCTAAACAGGGCAAAGGACAATCAGAACCCCTAACCTACTGAGGCACTGTTTCCTTATTAGAGAAAGTAGGACAAACCACTTTGAAGGAACATGATAGATTGCATTTTCGTCGTGCAAAAAAACAAATTTCAGATCAACTCTTTCAGAGTTATGTTGTAGTTTTCTACATTTGTGTCTCCCCCTAGTATTGTATATATGTTTTGTTTATAGCACCCGCACACTTTATTTCACCTATATCACCATTCACTTTTGCTGCGCCGTTTTTGCTTCCTGTGATGCAATGTGTTTGCATATTCATGTAATTACTATACAGTTAACCAATGTAACTGTATTGTTGTCAAATAACATTTCTCAAAATTAATTAGCACCCTTTTCTTGATTAGCCAGATAAGTTTAGGCTTACAGTTCCTCCAAGGGGACAATTTTCTATTTTATTATTGTCGAGTGACTATGCATTCGCCACCTGTAAAGCTGCTTTCGATTTTGAAAGTGTTTGAAATCCATGATATGGTGCCTAGTTTTCCAGGGCAGTTTCTTATTGAATACAGGTGCTCTATTTTTCACCGGAATTTCACCCCACGCTGATGTTCTCCTTCCCCAATCCTGTACACAATCTATATGGAGCTATTCAATTTAATGTTGTGATTAGTGTCCCGTAGCACTCCTATTGTCTTGGCAACCATATCATCCAAAGTTGTGGCTAATGTGGGTGATATCATGATCATCGTTACAGCGCCTTTAAAGGTAATACCACCATTATGTTTAGGTTTAGATTTTATTGAGTGCATAGCTACAGCAGAACCGGGGTGTTCCAGAGCAATGACTCAACCCAAAACAGCATAGAAAGGATGGGAGTTGAAAATACCCAGGTTTTAAATTGTTTTTTAAAGACAGACTCAGGAGGACTTTGTCAAATGTGCAAAGGTAAGCTGTTCCAGAGTTTGGGAGTGATTTATCTGAAAGAATTGACCCCTTGTCTAACAAGCTTTGATTTGGGGAGTCACAACAAGATAAAGTTTGCTAGAGTTGAGAATGTGGGTCAGTATGTAGGGATGAATCATTAATTAGCTTATTAAGGACTTGAAGAAAGCTTAGACAGAGTAAGGGCACTGTAAGTTAAACAGTCCTCTTGCAGCCTGATTCATGAAGTGAAATTGCGCCCGCAATCGCTGCGAAAACGCAAATGCGGGCGCAATTTCCGTAATCGGCATTCAACAACAAAATAGCGAAATCGCAAACACATATTTGCGAATTCGCTAATATAATCGCAGAATCCCTGCCGCTGAGCATTAGCGATTCGGAAATAGCGACACACCACGGAATCTGCGAAAATAATAGCGAATTCGCAATAGAAAATCGCAATCGGCATTCAAGAAAAATCGCAATTTGCGAAAAACCCAAAAATCGCTATTTGCACGGCGCAAAATAAGGACAACTCAAAGCAGGTGGTAACCATGAAAGGCATAGAATTTTTTTTTCAAAAAACCGTTGTCCTATCACCAACAGGGCCAGGCCTGACCAATCACACATAAGGACATTCAGCAGCAGCATTAGGCTTTCCACAATGCCTGGGATGTACATGGTGGTGAGGCGGCGAAGGCTACAGCGAGCAGCACGGAGGAGACGCATGAGGCAGGCAAGGATTTACCGGCTGCGGGTCACCTTGCTGGGCCAAACCAGAGAACAGATTTATGCTAAATACAGGCTGAATGGGGAAATGATCACCTGGCTGATACAAGAACTCGACCCCATCATGCAGCACCCAACAAGGCGAAACAATTCTGTGCCCACACATGTGCAGGTATTGTGTAGCCTGCACCTCCTGGCCTCCGGAAGCTTCCAGGGGGTAGTAGCGGCCGCTGGGGGAATATCCCAGCCCACCATGTCACGCTGCCTCAACAGTTTTGTAGACGCCATGCTCACCCAGCTACACCGTCACATCAAATTCCCCGCCAGCCAACAGGAATTGGATATGACAAAGCTACAATTCTACAATGTAGCCCATTTTCCACATGTGCTCGGATGTATAGACTGTACCCACGTCGCCGTCTGCCCACCAGCTGGCATGGAGTATATGTTCCGCAACAGAAAGTGCTACCACTCCCTCAACATCCAGATGGTCTGCAATGCCAAGACATACATCACTGACATTGTCTCACGGTACCCAGGGAGTACCCATGACTCCTTCATCTTCCGGCACAGCGCACTCCACACACGGCTGGTCAGGGGAGAGTTTGGGGAAGGACACCTACTTGGTAAGTACACTTTGATTGAAATGTCACATTGCAAAGATGTAACAGCGCAGCACAGGCAATCACCATCTGCTCCTCTCATTCAGGTGACAGTGGCTACGCCCTCCGTGAATACCTCCTGACCCCATACCTCAACCCTGCTACACCCCAGCAACGGCGCTACAATATTGCTCACATACGGACAAGAAATAGCATAGAAAGGACATTTGGCCTGCTCAAGAGCAGGTTCCGCATACTGCACAAGACAGGTGGGGCCATGTATTACAGTCCTGCAAAGTGCTGCCGCATAGTGGCTGTCTGCGCAATACTACATAACATTGCAACCAAGCGCCGGATACCTGTTGACATCTCTGGCAGTGAATCTGAGGGGGACAACCAGCCACCTGCACATGCGCACCATGCACAAGGGGAGACCCCAGCAGAAGGGCACAGACGTCGCAACCACATCACAGTGAACAGTTTCTAGTACAACCACTGCCATCACCCCACTAATCAACAATGCATGCAAAATGTAAAGAAGACACAACGCTAATGTGTGTAGGAAAATAAATGTATTTGTTCAATTCACAAATGTCAATATAAGGGTCTGTGCCAAAGGTCAAAATAAAAGTACCTGTTCAATTCACAAAAGTAAATGTAAGGGTCTGTGCCAAAGGTCAAAATAAAAGTACCTGTTCAATTCACAAAAGTAAATGTAAGGGTCCGTGCCAAAGGTCAAAATAAAAGTACCTGTTCAATTCACAAAAGTAAATGTAAGGGTCTGTGCCAAATTAGTCCCACAAACAGTATTACGCCATACTGCTGTGCTTGCCAGGCTTGACCTCAGCCTGTGTCAGTGGTGATTACAGTTCTCTAGGTGTGCCTAGAGCGTGTCCCTCCACAACGCCTCTGAGGGCCTTCCTCCTCCGGGGCGTCAGGCAATGGGGGGGTCCTGGTGCTGCGGGTGGGTAGTGGGGCCTGTGAGGCTGATTGCGAGCTCAGGCTGGACGCCCCCTCACTCGCATCATCACCCCCCACAACAGATGGAATGGGTGGAGGGTGAAGAGCCACGACAGCCGTGGTGAGGGTCTCCAGCACCCTCGTCATGTCCACACTGCACTGGATGACAGTGTGCTGCTGTGTCAGACAGCGCCTCGCCAATAGGGATGTGGCATTTGCCGACACATAGCTTGCCCTGCTGTAGGTGCCAAGCTGGGTCAACAGTTGGCGGTGGTGCCGGCGTTGGCCACCGTACATTCTATTCATGGCTCGGGTGTTGGCCTCCACGGCTGCAGCAATGCGGGCCATTCCATTGCCCACACCGGCCAGGTCGGCCCTCATGCCTTCAATCTGGGTAGCAACACATGCCACGTTGCGGCCAATGTTGCATAGTTGGAGGTGAATTGCCCCCTGCTGCCGTGCCTGGCGCTGGTGTATGTGCAGCATCCGTCGCTCGATGCTGAGCCGCGCCTGTCCATCACCATTGGCCCGCCTGGTAGCAGCTGCGGATCGCTGGCGTGACCTGCCACGCCTGCCCTGCTGGCCGGATTGTGAGGCTGGGGGCTGACTGGACAGTGGCGCAGCCCCGGATGTTGAGGTGCCAGCTGCTGGGGGTGAGGCCACCGGTGTTGCAGGTGTGCTCGTCGCTGGGGGTGTGCCTGCTGGTGTGGCTGTGGCAGTCGCTGCGGGGGCCACAGGAGTGACTGACCTGGCTGCAGCTCTGGGAGGAGCAGCGGTGGCAGGGAGCACAATGGGGGCTGCGATGGCAGCAGATGAGGGCGCTGCAGCAGTTGCAGGTGGGACGCTGCTGGTGATAGTTGCTGGTGGTACAGTTGCAGCGTTAGGGGCTGGTGCCTGGGTATGTGTTGGCACCTCCAGGACGCTGTCGTCGATCACCAGCCTGTCACTGTCACTGGTATCTCCACCTGTGGGGGTAAGTGGAGGACCATTAGTTGTATGCATCTGGCAGACGTGCAGTTGCTACATGCATGCTGGGTGACATTCCCTGAATGGCAGTGGCTTTGTGTGCATTGGGACCTGACTACATCTCCCACAATGGCTGCATTGTGGTACTACTACATTGTGGCCAGACTACATCTCCCACAATGGCTGCATTGTGGTACTACTACATTGTGGCCAGACTACATCTCCCACAATGCTTCAGGACAATCCTTGATGTGCAACAATTACATGCCTATGGGACATTGGGGGGGCCTATTTGGTCATGGACATCCATAGGGGGCAGGGTCGCAGTCGCATGCCACTTACCTTGGGTGTCTTGTGTGGGGGCGGATGAGTCCAGTGCAGTGAAACCCACAACGGCCTCCATCTCGAGGGTGTTTTCCACCTGGTCCTCCAGGGCGGTGTTCGGTGGTACCGTCGGACCTCCTCCTCCTGTGCCCGAGGACTCCCCAAGGCGCGCCGCCACCTTCTCCTTGGCACGGCCTCGGAGGTCGTACCACCTCTTTTTAAGTTCTTCCAGGGACCTGGCCGCCACTCCCACCGAGTTTACTGCAGAGGCTATCCCCTGCCAAATGCGCCTCTTCTCCATTTCTGGGACCCTCCTGGAATTGGCACCGAACAGTTGGTCGTGGTTAGCCACAACTCCCTCGATAAGGTGCTCCAGCTCCTGCTCGCTGAATTTGAGCTTTCGCTTCCTCCCAGCCGAGCTGCTGGTCCCTGGTGCAGCTTCCTCAGCCATGGTGTTGGTTGTGGCTCTGTGGATCACTCTACTAGCCAAGATGTGCAGCAGCTCTTCTATCTGCTCCCTGTCTCTCTGCCTCAATGTGCAAAATGGTGCTGGGAACCGGCAGCTTCCTGGTTGTGATGTCATCACTGGGCTCGAAATGCGACTTCCCGTTTTCCCGATCTCGCGAGTTTGCGATCTCGCAAATAGCGATATCGCTAATAGCGATATCGCTATTTGCGAGATCGCAGTCCAGCCGCGGGTAGGCCGAAATAGCGATTAATCTGCGATTAATCGCAATTTCGATCGGATCGCTATCGGATTTTGCGATCGCGTGCGAATCGCTTTTTTTATCGCAATTCTTCATGAATTCGGATTTGCGATTTCTGAATAGCGATTCGCTATTTTTCGCTATTTCAGAATCGCAAATGCCGATTTTCATGAATATGGCGGTTGGTGATCTGAAGATAGTGCAAGTTTTGTAAATGAGAGAAGATAGAATATCACCTGGGAGCATGCAAAATAAGGCAGATGCATGAGTAAGGCCTGAGTAAAATCTAAATAGAGAACATTACCATAGTCCAAGCATGAAATGTTGATTGCCTGCACAATGGTTCTCAGATAAGATGAAGGTAGGACAGGAAGAATTTTCCTCATGCACCATAAAAGGCCGAAACATCAAGCAGCATGTGTTTTTATTTGTTGGTCCATGGGTAGCTTATCATCCAACCCAGATACTGAGATTTCTCACAGCTTGCTTAGGGGTCAGTGGAGAACCAAGGGAATGAGGTCATTAGTTAGGGGGCTAAAGGCAGGGTTGATTTCCCAAGACCATCCATTTAGCCACTGCTAAGCAACTACTTTGAAATTGAGTGGGATTGGCAGGGAATGTACAGGTAAGAGAAACAATGATCTACATATGTAAGATGGGAGAACTCAAAGGGCTGAGTAGGTCCTGCCAAAGGAAGGCGATACACATTGAAAAGCATGGAGCTTAGGGATGAGCCTTGTGGGACTCCACATTACAAGGGGTGAGTGTAGGATGAACAAGGTTTCATAGAAACTTTGAAAGATCGACCCTGCAGAAAAGAAAGAAACTATGTTGATGCTTTTTACAGATACTTTCCTCCCACAATCTGTTGTGCACGGTGTAATGATACAAGTGGTCAAAGGCCACTGTGAGATCCAAAGGAATAAGGGCAGCTGGCTCAAGTCTTCTAAGGCTGAGAGGAGTGCACACTCTTTGTGACAGAAACTTGGTTAAATATTTTTTAATGCCAGATATGATACTTGCAACCCCAAAAGACTATTTTTAGATGAAACTGCTCCAACCAGCGCAGCAGTGACCATTCCATTTCTTTTAAATCTAGCATCAACTGTAATATTTCTGAATTGGTTTTTTTCTTACAAGTAAATGTCTGATCTTCTCCTTTAAATTTCTCCCCACATTTTCCTCTCACTTGCACTGGGGTGGATCACAATTTCACCTCAAATCTTATGCAGGTTGTTGAGCCCCACATTCTAAAGTTCACCGTTATCATCATGGATTACCTTAACCTCCACTTAGAAAGTTCCACTTGTAAGGATGCAAAAACATTTATCAACATCCTGGCATTAATATAGCTTTCACAGCTCATTAAGTCTTCATCCATATAACTCAGTATATCTTGGATCCTTTCTTTACCAATCTTCATGGTCTCAAAGTGGAATCAGCTGGGCCCTGTATCTGGTCAAAACAGTATGCAATACCAGTGAATCTTTCCTTAGATTTCTCCCTCTGCCATTAGAGGCCAATGTTACTCCTTTTTGTCATTGGTCAAAACTGTTTTCCTATGTTCTACACTTCCCTCTATGATTCAGTCCCTTCTCTGCCTTCTGACCTTAATCAGGCCAATAGTTCTGTCACTCACTGAATCTCAATTGCTCTTGATTTTTCCATCCCCTGAGCTATGTATGACAATCAGATATCTCAATCTTCTTTGCCCTGGCTAAATAGCCATCTAACTCCTCTAAAAAACATAGAAAAGGACTTGAATGGACATGACGAAAGTATTATGATCTAGCAGCAAACTGAAGTAAAAAGTGGAAATGAAGTCCTATGAAAAAGCTATTAGGTTTGCCAGCACTGATTTCTATGTCGATAAGAGCAAGACTGATTAAAATTCCTCCACATAATGTTTTTCTGTAGCCCTCAACCGTTTGGGTCTCTGTTTGGCAGAGTTTAAACTCTCAAGGCAGATTCCCTAGTGAGTGTTGTTAGCTCAGGCAAATGTGACTCTCTCTGTATCCTTTCCTTCTCCATGCACTGGCCTTAGGAACCCATATTATTTACTCTATTTTAGTTAAGCTTCTCAACTTTACTATTGAAACCACTTCAGTTCCTCTGGACTAAAAACAGGCAATAGCAATTTCACTACTAAAGAAGCCTACTTTTAAACCCACTGATATTAGGAAACTATTAACCCATTTTCCTCCTTTAGTTTCCAGCCAAAGTCCTACAGATACACATCAACAGACAACTATCATACTACCTTATGAGTTTTTGGACACCTCAGTCAGGGTTCTGTCTACGGCACAACACTGAGTTTACACGCCTCACTGACCATTGAATTAGTAGCTTAGCTTTGGCATTCTGGGCTGTTTTCAAACTTTAGGACCTTATTATGACTTTGGCGGTGCTGGAGTGGGTCGCCACATCAGCCAAAGCCTTAATTAGCCCCCCGTTGAATTCCAACTGAAATACAGTTCCGGTGGTCCTGCAGCAGCTGGACCATAACTGTGCCTGCTTAAAGGATCATAGGAGGGCCATAACAGGCACAGCAATGGGGAACACCATTGCAGGTTCCTGCAATGCATAGACTGTCAAGTCCATGCACTAGAGGAATTGGGGGGCATGCAGACAGGGGAGCACACCATATGCCTCTCTCCATACATCCCTTAGCTCAGAGGCAACAGGGAGCACTGTTGGGTTCCCGATGTTTCCTTTTTGAAACACGTTTCATGGTGGGTTCACTGCCATGAAAACCGTGGCGTAAAGGATACTTGTAGTATACCTAGCAGGACTGCCTATTGCAGCCTCAAGACCGACGCAACAACACCAGGGATCTCCAAGTCATAGTGGGGCAGTTGAACGGCCGGTGCTGTGGTGCCTGTACCACTACCGTGGCTACAGCCATTCAATGGATGGCCGTAGTCATAATAAGGTCCTAAAGAGGGATAGCAGTCAACAACTAACCCATATCATATCCAGGGAAATAACATTATCTACTCTGACATTAGTCTGCTGAATCCCCATGCTGATTTCTTTTTAGAAGATCTTTCCATTGCATGGCTACTACTATCTTAAATACTCATTTTGCTTCCTCTATAATGCAGTCTAGTGTTTGGGTAGTGGTCTTTCAGCTATGTCCATCTGTAATCTGCAAATTCTGCAGACGTTACTCAACAGGACACTCTATTCATCAGTTCAGGTTCCCTTTTAGTCTCTCACCTGCTCCCTTTATTCATGTACTAGCTTGGTTTTCTCATTGTATCTCAATACTTACCAATCAAGCCTTCATTGCATGATTTGTTTCCTGTTGATGGCCGTGTGGTAGGGGTATACTTGCAAAGAAGCATTAACATTAACCTGCTATTTCTGTGACAATGCCGTTTGTTTCAACTGCCCCTGCATGTCCATCTACTCTGCAGTTCCAGGACTTTCTACAAATCCCGTGCTGGTTGCACCATTTGTTTCCCTGAGCCGTCTTGGATTTTACTCTCCCTGGAGTTGACTCTACTTGGAGTGACATTTCTGTAGAATAGCATGCTCACTCTTCCCATAGAGTGATAGCTACTTTCCAGTTTGAGTTTGAGTTTAAAATATTTCTTGAGCGCACGTACACCGAGCGGTTTCATGGCGCTATAGAGTACTACAGATCCTGAGGGGCAGAAGAAACGGGGGCGCCTAAGGTGCAGTTAGGAAGGGAAGGCTTGGGTGAAAAGGAAGGTTTTGAGTGCCTTGCGAAAAAGAGAATACTGGGTGCAAGATCTCAAGTGATCCGGGAGGGAATTCCAAAAAGTGGGACAGATTGTGGCAAATTTGGGGCCGCCCCATTTCTTTCTTCTGAAACGGGGAACTACGAGCAATTGTTGAGTAGCAGAGCGCAGCTCCCTGGAAGGGACATATGAGTGAATTTCGGATGTGATAAAGGCGGGGGCTGACCCAGATCGGGCATTAAAAATAATGCAGCCCAGCTTAAACTGGGCTCGTTCCGCTATAGGGAGCCAGTGCAAGGACTTAAGAAGAGGAGTGACGTGGTGGGATTTGGGTAGATTGAAAACCAGGCCAGCTGCCTGGTTTTGAACCAACTGAAGGCGTCTCGCGATGTACGCAGGCATGCCACTATAAAGGGCATTGCCATAGTCCAGGCGGGAAATAACCATCGCCAGGACTATGAGTTTGAGTGCGGAGAAAGAGAAAAAGCGAGGGACACATGCTTTGCAGAGCTCATAGAATGTGATAATTATTTTACCACATATAACAGAATTGCAGTGCCATCCCTTGATATGCACTATATACAAACTCAAGTAGGTCAGCTCAGCATTATCCAGATCCACACAGCACTGCCTGTCTCGTAATAAGTAATTTTGAGAAAGTTGGTTGGGGAACATGGGTGTTCACAGGGCAATCAAAATTTACTATGATCCAAATATATCACTTGAGGCTGTTTACTCCTGGTGTCCCCAGTCCTCTATAAATGTTGGTGAAGTACAAAATTTTAGTGCCTGGCATTTAGGTTAGGAAGGCAGGGACTTGTCCATGGTTGATCCATGGAGGTGCCATGGACTGGACACCTAGAGGTCAGCAACGTACTCCAATAATGCACAATATCCAGCCAGTACTTTAGTAAGAAAAAAAGGTACACACATAGCTAAATTATTTGTAGACATTTGCAAAAATTCAAAACAATGGGGGGTAAAACAATGAACAGCATCTCTCTATGGGTCTCATGAGAATTACTATGGTGCAACTCATTTATCTCATGTTTTTATCAGCGGGGTAACTAACACCAAATAACAAAGTGCTTGCTACAGGATCTATATCAGTATTACAGCAAGGCCCCGCTAAAAGCTTTTGCCTCTACAATAGCTTTTCACAATCAAGAACCCTGAATCTAGAGGCTTGAAACATCACTTTTCAGAATAGGGCAGACAGGCCTGCAGCTTTTGTATTTGCATTAACTATCTATTTATACAAATAACACACAGTTCATTCAGAAGTACGTGCTTAAGATTCGGTCTAAAGAGGCCAATCACTCTATTACAAAATATCAAAACCACATATATTGTAGTATATAAATATCAAGTCAAAAATATTGCACACAAAAATATTGTTATCATATATTATAATGTAAATGCCCAAAAATCTTAAAATAATATTATTATACACTAATATCGAAGACATAAATATATAATTAAAATGACTAAATATTAAGGGCCTGATTATGAGTTCAGCAGTTGGGCAATTTGGCGGTCCATCGGATCACCAAACCCGTGGTTGAGGTTCTGGAACTCCAAACTGGCGACCCACCTGCCGCATTATGAATATAGCCGTGGGATCACCACAGGATGGCTGCAACCACTGGGGATCATGGATCCCAGCTGCGCTCCGAGGCCCAAATATGCTTGTCGGGCTGCTGCGGTACTGCCGAGCAAATTAGGAGTTTTCTGTCTGTCTCACTTTCAATGGCGGTGAGCCCGCTTTAAAAGTGTGGCAGTGGGGAAACTTAAGGGTCCAACAGGGCCCCCTGTTGCTTCAGGGCCATGGGATGCATGCAGGTGGGCACATAGCGTGCCCCCCTTTCTGTATACAACCCCATTCCTGAACAGCATGGCCTGCATAGTCCATGATTTGCAGAAACAGGCTTTGGCTTTGGCATTGCCATTGCGGTGTGTCTTTATTAGTCACTGCTGTGGAAACACCAAAGGACCACCCGCCAGACCAGGAGAAGACTTTTAATCTGGAAGGTGGTTGGTCTACAGATTTGGCAGTCCTGGAGTGGGGGGCTGGCATGACCGCCCACATCAGGGCCGCCAAACTTGTAATCAGGTTCTAAATATACTGATATTTAAAAGTAATAAAATTAAAAATAAATATATTTAAATAATTCAAAAATATAGCTAAATATTTTACTTATTTTTTGGGAAAAAACATGTAAATTTATATGTATGTTTATTTAAACATATATAATTTAAAACTATTGTTAAAATAATAATTTAAATTTACGCTATAAATTCCACTTGTTTTGTAAAATTTCAAAATCTGGATATTTCTAAAATAAATAATGAACAATAACAAATGAACACTACATTTTTATCTAAAAGAAAATTAAATTAACTTACATATAAAAAAGTAAACATAAAAAATTACATTTCACAAAAAATATAATACATATTACAAACATTCCCAATAAAAAAATTATATAATTTTAAATGCACAAAACGTCATATTAGTCCAAATTTAATCAATATACACAGGACTTCAAAATTGTAGGAGTACTACACACACTATTCCATCTCCAATCTCTGCAACAATAAGGAAAACTTTGGACTCAGGAAGAGTAAAATTTATTATTCCCACTCCAGTCCTATGCAACTGTAGGGAAAAAGTTGGAGTCAAGAGAGGTACAAATTACTATTCCCTCTCCAGTCTGTTCAACAGTAGGGAATGCATTGAATTCAGGAGTGGTAAAATGTACTATTTGCATTCCAGTCTGTGCAACACTAGGGAAAATGTTGGACTCAGGAGGGCTACAAATAAATATTCACCTGCTACGTCAATAAAAATAACAATAAACTATTAAATTAAATATATAAAACAACTAAAATTTAGCAAACTATATTAAAAAATATTAATAATAATTATTCAAACAATTTATAACATACAATTAAAATATATACTAAAATACATTAATATAATTATTTAACTATATTATTAACAAGAATATTTTTGCAAATCAAATTAACAACATATTAACATTAATATTTATAATATAGATATCTTTAACCTCAATATTATTGACACTTTCTTCAATTTAAAATTAAGAGGGGGAACCACAAATTTGATGTCACAGGAGAACTTCCAAATTGCAGAAAAACTCCCTCTTTACCAAACACTAAACTCTAAGGGCCTTATTACAAGTTTGGCTGTCGGACAACCGTAGGACCATGTCCGCCCCGCCAGCAGCCCATTGCACTGGTGGTCCAAAGACCACTGCATTATGAGTTGGCTATGGGGCTGGCGGTGTGGAGGCAAGGATCTTGCAGCATTGGTGAGTATTTTTCACAAATATATCCTTGTTTGTGTGTGCATTTCGACTGCAGATGTGTCGGATGCACACATATGCATCATATGTGGAAAAATACCATATACCCATTACCGGGATCAGCCCATATGTGGGCAGTCCTGTCAATGAGATATATGGTTGGAAACGGACTCAACAGAAGATCTTCACAAACAGGGTTGTAATCCTTAGGGTGAAGATCCTGTTGTGAAGGGTGGTCCTGGAGAAAAGGATCCATGTTGGAATCTGCCTGAAAGAAGAGGAAAGTGGTGAGTATGCATCCCAGATCCTTCATGACCACCACCTTGAAGCAGGTGTTTGGACCGCTGCAGTCCGTTCATGAAATAGGAGACTCATAACATGCACAGAGGTGCAGCTCCCTTTTACCGCCCTATGGCGGCTGTCTTTCCCCGAATGCAAACCCCGCAGTCGGCGACTAGTGGTGGTCTCTGCAGTTTTCCCTAAGCCTCACTGTTTTACTGTTTGAAGTATTGCACAAATACTTTACACATTGCCTCTAAATTCAGCCTGACTGCTCTCTGCCAAGCTGTTAGGGGGTTGAGCTCAGGGTAATTTGGGGTTTGCTTGTGCCTTACCCTGATAAGAACTGTGGTTGCTGCTTGACCAGTGCTCACATCCCTAATCAACCAATTACCCAGGGGCATATTATCAAGACAGGCGATAAAATTATTGCTTTTTTGGCGGCAGAAAACTGCCACTAAAACGGGATAATGGGCTTGATAATATGCTCTATGGAATTCCAATTGAAGCCCATGTTAAATGTGAAAGACATCTAACATGGGCTTCAATTGGAATTCCATAGAGCATATTATCAAGCCCATTATGGCCGTTTTAGCAGCAGTTTTCTGCCGCTAAAACGACGATAACTTTATCATCTGTCTTGATAATATGCCCCCCAATTTCTAACTCCTTGTCATTTTTAGGTCTCGCCTAGACGAAAGCAAAAAGCGAAGCTTTTTGCTGTCTAGGGCGAGACAACTTATGTAATCACTTTCGGGGGAATGTAGACAGCAGACTGTCACGAGCGTCTCCTGCCGGAGATTCTACCTCGTGATCGCGCACGTCGCCGTGCCTCATTTTCCCATTCTCAAACCAAGCCACACTCACGCATGCGCACATACACACACTCATACACACACACGCACCCCCCCTTAAACAGACACACGCTGTATACACACACACCCCCCCCTTAAACAGACTCACGCACGCACGCACAGACACACTCAAACAGACACACGCGCATACACCCCCACCCTCAACCCCACTCACCGGGCTCCTCTCCCATTACGCATGTGAAGGCACTGTGCTAGAAGGTGCGCTGTCTGAAATCACCGCCGCCTCCCACAGCGGCATTGTACGTAAATTAAAAGTTGCCTCCCCGTAAACACCGCCGCAGCCCGGGAAGTTCGGTAGCCTCACAAATCCCGAGCGCAGCTCCTCTGACGTCAGACGAGGAGCCGCGCTGGGATTGGTGCCAGTGGGGCCGTTGCCTGGCAACGGAAGTGTCGTCGAAGCCGGGCGGGAGGGGCTTCTTTGCGTAACACATCACATAATCTCCCCGTGCTTACAAGAAAATAAATATTTCCTTGTGTGATATAACTGTTGCTCACCGTTACCTTCGGGTCGAGGTTGCGGTATATAAAACTGCCCCAAAGAAACATAATACGCGATGGTGTACTGCGCTAAGAAACTGCGAGATAAGCAGTTGCCCGCCGTGGCGTTTTATTGCCATTTGTTTCAAAGAGCGTTTTTGGTGTGATATACACTGCCTGCGGTCCTTTTCTCAGGTCTACTTCAAGCAAGTGCTGAGAGCCACAATATTGATACATAGCGCCCTCTGCCTTTAATACGTTTGCGCCCTGGATTCTACTGGTTCTGGCAGTTACATTTTCTGCACTCGTCACCAGTACTCCCCTGAGCCGCGCTCTAACCTCTGACAGAGACTTCCCGCGCCTGAGGAGCGCTGTGGAACATGCGGGTTTGTGTCTTCCTTACACATGGCGGGACACGCCCCGACCGACGCCCGCACCAGCTCTCCTCTTTCTGTAAATCTTACTCGGCCAGGGTGCTTATCCGTTGCGCAAAACCTCCCATGTACTCTCATGGGCAGCCGTGACTCCTCCTTTTATCAATTCCATGGGAAAGCGGCGGCTCATTCTTTTATAACTTCCTTACCCCATGCCTTATGTGCTATACCCTTTCACGGGACAGTTTCTGCTCCTTCTTTTATCACTCCACCACCACTGCCTTAACTTTCCTACCCGCGCCTGCCTCCTTTGCGGCAGCCGCGGCTCCTCCTTTTATCCCGTCCTCAGACATACCCTGAGTTTCAAACCCGTTCTTGCTCCTTGGGGCAGCAGCGCCTCCATCGTTTATCACTTCATCGACACAAGTCCAGTGCCTTATGTTTCATACCCCATTGTGCTCTTTATGACGCAGCCCCGGCTTCTTCTTTTATCACCTCCGCACCTCGCTTGGTTTCATACACGTTCGTTAAATGCATCCCTGTTTACTCCTTTTATCCAACAGCAGAGGCGTGGCACTTGTGCACCGTCTGTCCTCGCGCCACCTCTCTGTAATGCTAGTATTGTCCTGTGACCATCGCGTGCACTGTGTGCGCCCCTCCAGTCTTTGGCCTCTCCCAGCTGTGTGTCTTAAGCGCTGTGTCTTGCGTGCTATCAGCCCTCTCGGGGCTGGGTGCTGCGTGTGTTGTGGGCAGCACAGCTCAATCACGGCTATCTGAAGTGACGGCACTTTAAGCAAACAGGCTAAACACTGACATGGCACAAAACACGGAGGGAACAGCGGCGGAGACCCAATCACTCCAGCCGACGGAAGCCAGGGGCACGGGTACTTCGATAACAGGGTGTGAAATGTTTATTTCCAAACCAGCTGCAATTACCGTTGTCACTGCAAATACAGTGCCTGCTTCTGCTGGCCTGGGGTGCAGCGCGTCACGTGTCAGAGTTATTACACTGTATTAATAACAACAGAAGTAACGACAAGAACACGAGTAATAACCGCAGTGAAAACAAGAAAACACAAAAAAGTCTTTCTGTGCTCGAAGCTCTGTTGGTAACAGCTGCTGTTCCTTTACACTAAATCAGCTCAGAACTCAAGCGCTGAATCGTTTTAAGGCGCTACAATGAACCCGGTGTCCACGTTTGATGTGCACCACTACTGTAGGGGGGGGCGGTCCGAAGACGCATCGCTGCATACCCCAGTGTGTCCCAGTTCTGCTGGCACGAGTTATTGCAACATCACATGAAATATAATGCATGTCTGTACCCCAAACACCAGATGCAGAAATGCGATTACCGATTTGAGCCCTTATGAATTGTGACGCTTTCCATTCGCCAGTCTTAAAGCCACACATAGGGCAGGCCTAAAAAATCAAAGGACATCAACTTGATTTATTGGGCTATAAATGCTGTTGGAATACGAGAAACAGAAGTAGTAAAAGTTGCCCTTTGAGTGTCATAAACGAGAGATTCGCAGTTATTTCAAGACAGCTTATCCGGGCGTAATGTGCTTGGGGTGGGGGAGACCAGCACATCCACCATCACCAGCACATCCATCATCACCAGCACATCCACCATCACCACATTCACCACCACCACATTCACCACCACCACATCCCCTTCCACCGCCACATCCACCGCCACCACATCCACCACCACATTCATGTGTGTGTGTGTGTGTGGCTCTGTGTGTGTGTGTGTGTTTGTGTGTGTGCAAATGCAATAGGTCTGACATCTTACAAGAGATTAAGCTATTGGCACTGTAAATGACAATCACATTTATTTATCTGATTTCACAACCAACACATAAATAAAAAAGTTGTCATTATAATGCCAATAACTCTAACTTTTGCAAAGGCGAGACCGTTGCATTGTAAATGCTTGTTTAATATTGCTTTCCTTTATGATGTACAATTAATAAAATCTTGCCCCCCCTCGACGGTACCTTTTCTGATTTATCCTGGGGCATCTCACATCGACATCCTTCTCCTAGTTGTCAATGTGCCCATTTTTTAGTAAGGGTTGTGCCATGTTTAAGTGATGATAGAACATGGAGATTCTTTTGCATCTTTGTATATGAGTAAACGTTGATTTAATATATGTATTTTTCCCCGTATACCAGGCAGGCATTCATTATTTATATTTGGTTTTGGTTTGCTTTCTTCAGTTGGTAGTATGTGCCAAGGGAGATGAGAGGTTCTGGATCCGTATACACATAGGCTAAAACCCAATAGCTCACTATCTTTACTTAAAATTATGGTCGGCTGTTGCGGTTGAGCAGAAAGAGGAGCCACCAAGAAGTTAGTCGATTTTTGAGTAATTCTCTACTCCTGAATTGCATGAGTGTGTTTATGGAGCTTTGCTTAGCTTGCTTCCCTGAAAATTGAAATAACTGACCAAAAAAGTCCTTTATTGGATTAAAGATGCATTATTGATTTCCCTGGGTGCTACTTAAACAAAAAGATAGAACTTTAGTTGAACAATAAATTGCACCCAACATTGCATCTCCACCAAGGTTTGGAATGTTGAGGTAGAATCAGAGTATACAAAGAGTACCTTTCAAGTGAATGGTACTGTGAATATTAAGGACACTAAGATGAAACCATGTCGCAAATGAATCACTGTGTACATATGGAGACAAAGGATTCGGATATGGCCTTGGAGAGAAGTCATAATAATTCACTGCCTATGAAGGATAAAAATGAAGGACCCTTCAAATAGACATTAACTCCATCAGATCCCGTTTGCCACCATTTCAGAATAAAGTGAAAAGAAGATGAGAGAGCTTTTAGTAGTCTGTATGGGAGAAACATAGTCCTTGAGGTTATACTTACACATAAACTGTCCCTGAAGGCATACAAATATTCCCTATTCTCACAGTTTGCTTCAAGATCTGTCAATCCCACGCAGGCAGCGATAGTGTTAGTTTCAAAAGGCCACTTCCATTACGAGCTTTAGAGAATACCTACACTCTTTCCGTGAGGAATAAACAACGACATTAAAGTGAAGAACAGTAGATGATTCCAGGGAAGAGTCAAGAGTGTAGTCCATACATATTGGATGAACACCGACTGAGTTTTACCTCTGCAAAAACCTTTTCAATGCTTTTCCCACACTCCCCTGAATTTGTAATCCTACAACTGAATGAGTTAAACGGCTCAGTTTCAAAGTTTTACGGAAATGTTTACCCGGAAAGTAAGTTCCCACCTAAAGAAATCGCCAAGATAAAAATAAAGATGCCATTTCCCACTTACACTTACGAGGTGGATACATCTTTTCGATAAAGTGCAAACTCATCAGTCGCAATGAGCATATTATATATACAAAAAACTTAAGAAAACCGTAGCTTTGCCTACAATATACCTTAGAGCTGTGTATGCATGCCGAAAGTCGTAAATCTATGTTAAGCAGGTTTAATCCTCCCAGTGCTGATAATTACAATTGTTTCAGAAATCAGCCTTTCATTACATCATTTATAAAAAATATAAAAAAATTACCAACCATATGCAGTTTTGCCCTTATGTATATGTTCCCATAATTTTGATTTTAATGAGATCATGTTTGCATTATTTGCTAATGCGTCTATCATTAGCAACATATGGTAAATTATCTTATTACATTGTAGCATAAACTGCAGTTAGTTATTCAGGCCTTTAAAATAAGTACTAAGCCTATTGCAGCCTCAAGACCGACGCAACAACGCCAGGGATCTCCAAGTCATAGTGGGGCAGTTGAACGGCCGGTGCTGTGGTGCCTGTACCTCTACCGTGGCTACAGCCATTCAATGGATGGCCGTAGTCATAATAAGGTCCTAAAGAGGGATAGCAGTCAACAACTAACCCATATCATATCCAGTGAAATAACATTATCTACTCTGACATTAGTCTGCTGAATCCCCATGCTGATTTCTTTTTAGAAGATCTTTCCATTACATGGCTACTACTGTCTTAAATACTCATTTTGCTTCCTCTATAATGCAGTCTAGTGCTTGGGTAGTGGTCTTTCAGCTATGTCCATCTGTAATCTGCAAATTCTGCAGACGTTACTCAAAAGGTCACTCTACTTATCAGTTCAGGTTCCCTTTTAGTCTCTCACCTGCTCCCTTTATTCAGTGTACTAGCTTGGTTTTCTCCTTCTATCTCAATACTTACCAATCAAGCCATCATTGCATGATTTGTTTCCTGTTGATGGCCGTGTGGTAGGGGTATACTTGCAAAGAAGCATTAACATTAACCTGCTATTTCTGTGACAATGCCGTTTGTTTCAACTGCCCCTGCATGTCCATCTACTCTGCAGTTCCAGGACTTTCTACAAATCCCGTGCTGGTTGCACCATTTGTTTCCCTGAGCCGTCTTGGATTTTACTCTCCCTGGAGTTGACTCTACTTGGAGTGACATTTCTGTAGAATAGCATGCTCACTCTTCCCATAGAGTGATAGCTACTTTCCAGTTTGAGTTTGAGTTTAAAATATTTCTTGAGCGCACGTACACCGAGCGGTTTCATGGCGCTATAGAGTACTACAGATCCTGAGGGGCAGAAGAAACGGGGGCGCCTAAGGTGCAGTTAGGAAGGGAAGGCTTGGGTGAAAAGGAAGGTTTTGAGTGCCTTGCGAAAAAGAGAATACTGGGTGCAAGATCTCAAGTGATCCGGGAAGGAATTCCAAAAAGTGGGACCGATTGTGGCAAATTTGGGGCCGCCCCATTTCTTTCTTCTGAAACGGGGAACTACGAGCAATTGTTGAGTAGCAGAGCGCAGCTCCCTGGAAGGGACATATGAGTGAATTTCGGATGTGATAAAGGCGGGGGCTGACCCAGATCAGGCATTAAAAATAATGCAGCCCAGCTTAAACTGGGCTCGTTCCGCTATAGGGAGCCAGTGCAAGGACTTAAGAAGAGGAGTGACGTGGTGGGATTTGGGTAGATTGAAAACCAGGCGAGCCGCCTGGTTTTGAACCAACTGAAGGCGTCTCGCGATGTACGCAGGCATGCCACTATAAAGGGCATTGCCATAGTCCAGGCGGGAAATAACCATCGCCAGGACTATGAGTTTGAGTGCGGAGAAAGAGAAAAAGCGAGGGACACATGCTTTGCAGAGCTCATAGAATGTGATAATTATTTTACCACATATAACAGAATTGCAGTGCCATCCCTGGATATGCACTATATTCAAACTCAAGTAGGTCAGCTCAGCATTATCCAGATCCACACAGCACTGCCTGTCTCGTAATAAGTAATTGTGAGAAAGTTGGTTGGGGAACATGGGTGTTCACAGGGCAATCAAAATTTACTATGATCCAAATATATCACTTGAGGCTGTTTACTCCTGGTGTCCCCAGTCCTCTATAAATGTTGGTGAAGTACAAGATTTTAGTGCCTGGCATTTAGGTTAGGAAGGCAGGGACTTGTCCATGGTTGATCCATGGAGGTGCCATGGACTGGACACCTAGAGGTCAGCAACGTACTCCAATAATGCACAATATCCAGCCAGTACTTTAGTAAGAAAAAAAGGTACACACATAGCTAAATTATTTGTAGACATTTGCAAAAATTCAAAACAATGGGGGGTAAAACAATGAACAGCACCTCTCTATGGGTCTCATGAGAATTACTATGGTGCAACTCATTTATCTCATGTTTTTATCAGCGGGGTAACTAACACCAAATAACAAAGTGCTTGCTTACAGGATCTATATCAGTATTACAGCAAGGCCCCGCTAAAAGCTTTTGCCTCTACAATAGCTTTTCACAATCAAGAACCCTAAATATAGAGGCTTGAAACATCACTTTTCAGAATAGGGCAGACAGGCCTGCAGCTTTTGTATTTGCATTAACTATCTATTTATACAAATAACACACAGTTCATTCAGAAGTACGTGCTTAAGATTCGGTCTAAAGAGGCCAATCACTCTATTACAAAATATCAAAACCACAAATATCGTAGTATATAAATATCAAGTCAAAAATATTGCACACAAAAATATTGTTATCATATATTATAATGTAAATGCCCAAAAATCTTAAAATAATATTATTATACACTAATATCGAAGACATAAATATATAATTAAAATGACTAAATATTAAGGGCCTGATTATGAGTTCAGCAGTTCGGCAATTTGGCGGTCCATCGGATCACCAAACCCGTGGTTGAGGTTCTGGAACTCCAAACTGGCGGTCCACCTGCCGCATTATGAATATAGCCATGGGATCACCACAGGATGGCTGCAACCACTGGGGATCATGGATCCCAGCTGCGGTCCGAGGCCCAAATATGCTTGTCGGGCAGCTGCGGTACTGCCGAGCAAATTAGGAGTTTTCTGTCTGTCTCACTTTCAATGGCGGTGAGCCTGCTTTAAAAGTGTGGCAGTGGGGAAACTTAAGGGCCCAACAGGGCCCCCTGTTGCTTCAGGGCCATGGGATGCATGCAGGTGGGCACATAGCGTGCCCCCCTTTCTGTATACAACCCCATTCCTGAACAGCATGGCCTGCATAGTCCATGATTTGCAGAAACAGGCTTTGGCTTTGGCATTGCCATTGCGGTGTGTCTTTATTAGTCACTGCTGTGGAAACACCAAAGGACCACCCGCCAGACCAGGAGAAGACTTTTAATCTGGAAGGTGGTTGGTCTACAGATTTGGCAGTCCTGGAGTGGGGGGCTGGCATGACCGCCCACATCAGGGCCGCCAAACTTGTAATCAGGTTCTAAATATACTGATATTTAAAAGTAATACAATTAAAAATAAATATATTTAAATAATTCAAAAATATAGCTAAATATTTTACTTATTTTTTGGGAAAAAACATGTAAATTTATGTGTATGTTTATTTAAACATATATAATTTAAAACTATTGTTAAAATAATAATTTAAATTTACGCTATAAATTCCACTTTTTTTGTAAAATTTCAAAATCTAGATATTTCTAAAATAAATAATGAACAATAACAAATGAACACTACATTTTTATCTAAAAGAAAATTAAATTAACTTACATATAAAAAAGTAAACATAAAAAATTACATTTTACAAAAATATATTACATATCACAAACATTCCCAATAAAAAAATTATATAATTTTAAATGCACAAAACGTCATATTAGTCCAAATTTAATCAATATAAACAGGACTTCAAAATTGTAGGAGTACTACACACACTATTCCATCTCCAATCTCTGCAACAATAAGGAAAACTTTGGACTCAGGAAGAGTAAAATTTATTATTCCCACTCCAGTCCTATGCAACTGTAGGGAAAAAGTTGGAGTCAAGAGAGGTACAAATTACTATTCCCTCTCCAGTCTGTTCAACAGTAGGGAATGCATTGAATTCAGGAGTGATAAAATGTACTATTTGCATTCCAGTCTGTGCAACACTAGGGAAAATGTTGGACTCAGGAGGGCTACAAATAAATATTCACCTGCTACGTCAATAAAAATAACAATAAACTATTAAATTAAATATATAAAACAACTAAAATTTAGCAAACTATATTAAAAAATATTAATAATAATTATTCAAACAATTTATAACACACAATTAAAATATATACTAAAATACATTAATATAATTATTTAACTATATTATTAACAAGAATATTTTTGCAAATCAAATTAACAACATATTAACATTAATATTTATAATATAGATATCTTTAACCTCAATATTATTGACACTTTCTTCAATTTAAAATTAAGAGGGGGAACCACAAATTTGATGTCACAGGAGAACCTCCAAATTGCAGAAAAACTCCCTCTTTACCAAACACTAAACTCTAAGGGCCTTATTACAAGTTTGGCTGTCGGACAACCGTAGGACCATGTCCGCCCCGCCAGCAGCCCATTGCACTGGTGGTCCAAAGACCACTGCATTATGAGTTGGCTATGGGGCTGACGGTGTGGAGGCAAGGATCTTGCAGCATTGGTGAGTATTTTTCACATATATATCCTTGTTTGTGTGTGCATTTCGACTGCAGATGTGTCGGATGCACACATATGCATCATATGTGGAAAAATACCATATACCCATTACCGGGATCAGCCCATATGTGGGCAGTCCTGTCAATGAGATATATGGTTGGAAACTGACTCAACAGAAGATCTTCACAAACAGGGTTGTAATCCTTAGGGTGAAGATCCTGTTGTGAAGGGTGGTCCTGGAGAAAAGGATCCATGTTGGAATCTGCCTGAAAGAAGAGGAAAGTGGTGAGTATGCATCCCAGATCCTTCATGACCACCACCTTGAAGCAGGTGTTTGGACCGCTGCAGTCCGTTCATGAAATAGGAGACTCATAACATGCACAGAGGTGCAGCTCCCTTTTACCGCCCTATGGCGGCTGTCTTTCCCCGAATGCAAACCCCGCAGTCGGCGACTAGTGGTGGTCTCTGCAGTTTTCCCTAAGCCTCACTGTTTTACTGTTTGAAGTATTGCACAAATACTTTACACATTGCCTCTAAATTCAGCCTGACTGCTCTCTGCCAAGCTGTTAGGGGGTTGAGCTCAGGGTAATTTGGGGTTTGCTTGTGCCTTACCCTGATAAGAACTCCTGACTGCTCTCTGCCAAGCTGTTAGGGGGTTTAGCTCAGGGTAATTTGGGGTTTGCTTGTGCCTTACCCTGATAAGAACTGTGGTTGCTGCTTGACCAGTGCTCACATCCCTAATCAACCAATTACCCAGGGGCATATTATCAAGACAGGCGATAAAATTATTGCTTTTTTGGCGGCAGAAAACTGCCACTAAAACGGGATAATGGGCTTGATAATATGCTTTATGGAATTCCAATTGAAGCCCATGTTAAATGTGAAGGACATCTAACATGGGCTTCAATTGGAATTCCATAGAGCATATTATCAAGCCCATTATGGCCGTTTTAGCAGCAGTTTTCTGCCGCTAAAACAACGATAACTTTATCATCTGTCTTGATAATATGCCCCCCAATTTCTAACTCCTTGTCATTTTTAGGTCTCGCATAGACGAAAGCAAAAAGCGAAGCTTTTTGCTGTCTAGGGCGAGACAACTTATGTAATCACTTTCGGGGGAATGTAGACAGCAGACTGTCACGAGCGTCTCCTGCCGGAGATTCTACCTCGTGATCGCGCACGTCGCCGTGCCTCATTTTCCCATTCTCAAACCAAGCCACACTCACGCATGCGCACATACACACACTGCATACACACACACGTACCCCCCCTTAAACAGACACACGCTGCATACACACACGCACCCCCCTTAAACAGACACACGCACGCATGCACAGACACACTCAAACAGACACACGCGCGTACACCCCCACCCTCAACCCCACTCACCGGGCTCCTCTCCCCTTACGCATGTGAAGGCACTGTGCTAGAAGGTGCGCTGTCTGAAATCACCGCCGCCTCCCACAGCGGCATTGTATGTAAATTAAAAGTTGCCTCCCCGTAAACACCGCCGCAGCCCGGGAAGTTCGGTAGCCTCACAAATCCCAAGCGCAGCTCCTCTGACGTCAGACGAGGAGCCGCGCTGGGATTGGTGCCAGTGGGGCCGTTGCCTGGCAACGGAAGTGTCGTCGACGCCGGGCGGGAGGGGCTTCTTTGCGTAACACATCACATAATCTCCCCGTGCTTACAAGAAAATAAATATTTCCTTGTGTGATATAACTGTTGCTCACCGTTACCTTCGGGTCGAGGTTGCGGTATATAAACCTGCCCCAAAGAAACATAATACGCGATGGTGTACTGCGCTAAGAAACTGCGGGATAAGCAGTTGCACGCCGTGGCGTTTTATTGCCATTTGTTTCAAAGAGCGTTTTTGGTGTTATATACACTGCCTGCGGTCCTTTTCTCAGGTCTACTTCAAGCAAGTGCTGAGAGCCACGATATTGATACATAGCGCCCTCTGCCTTCAATACGTTTGCGCCCTGGATTCTACTGGTTCTGGCAGTTACATTTTCTGCACTCGTCACCAGTACTCCCCTGAGCCGCGCTCTAACCTCTGACAGAGACTTCCCGCGCCTGAGGAGCGCTGTGGAACATGCAGGTTTGTGTCTTCCTTACACATGGCGGGACACGCCCTGACCGACGCCCGCACCAGCTCTCCTCTCTCTGTAAATCTTACTCGGCCAGGGTGCTTATCCGTTGCACAAAACCTCCCATGTACTCTCATGGGCAGCCGTGACTCCTCCTTTTATCAATTCCATAGGAAAGCGGCGGCTCATTCTTTTATAACTTCCTTACCCCATGCCTTATGTGCTATACCCTTTCACGGGACAGTTTCTGCTCCTTCTTTTATCACTCCACCACCACTGCCTTAACTTTCCTACCCGCGCCTGCCTCCTATGCGGCAGCCGCGGCTCCTCCTTTTATCACGTCCTCAGACATACCCTGAGTTTCAAACCCGTTCTTGCTCCTTGGGGGCGCACGTCTCCATCGTTTATCACTTCATCGACACAAGCCCAGTGCCTTATGTTTCATACCCCATTGTGCTCTTTATGACGCAGCCCCGGCTCCTTCTTTTATCACCTCCGAACCTCGCCTGGTTTCATACACGTTCGTTAAACGCATCCCTGTTTACTCCTTTTATCCAACAGCAGAGGCGTGGCACTTGTGCACCGTCTGTCCTCGCGCCACCTCTCTGTAATGCTAGTATTGTCCTGTGACCATCGCGTGCACTGTGTGCGCCCCTCCAGTCTTTGGTCTCTCCCAGCTGTGTGTCTTAAGCGCTGTGTCTTGCGTGCTATCAGCCCTCTCGGGGCTGGGTGCTGCGTGTGTTGTGGGCAGCACAGCTCAATCACGGCTATCTGAAGTGACGGCACTTTAAGCAAACAGGCTAAACACTGACATGGCACAAAACACGGAGGGAACAGCGGCGGAGACCCAATCACTCCAGCCGACGGAAGCCAGGGGCACGGGCACTTCGATAACAGGTTGTGAAATGTTTATTTCCAAACCAGCTGCAATTACCGTTGTCACTGCAAATACATTGCCTGCTTCTGCTGGCCTGGGGTGCAGCGCGTCACGTGTCAGAGTTATTACACTGTATTAATAACAACAGAAGTAACGACAAGAACACGAGTAATAACCGCAGTGAAAACAAGAAAACACAAAAAAGTATTTCTGTGCTCGAAGCTCTGTTGGTAACAGCTGCTGTTCCTTTACACTAAATCAGCTCAGAACTCAAGCGCTGAATCGTTTTAAGGTGCTACAATGAACCCGGTGTCCACGTTTGATGTGCACCACTACTGTAGGGGGGGGGGGGTCTGAAGACGCATCGCTGCATACCCCAGTGTGTCCCAGTTCTGCTGGCACGAGTTATTGCAACATCACATGAAATATAATGCATGTCTGTACCCCAAACACCAGATGCAGAAATGCGATTACCGATTTGAGCCCTTATGAATTGTGACGCTTTCCATTCGCCAGTCTTAAAGCCACACATAGGGCAGGCCTAAAAATCAAAGGACATCAACTTGATTTATTGGGCTATAAATGCTGTTGGAATACGAGAAACAGAAGTAGTAAAAGTTGCCCTTTGAGTGTCATAAACGAGAGATTCGCAGTTATTTCAAGACAGCTTATCCGGGCGTAATGTGCTTGGGGTGGGGGAGACCAGCACATCCACCATCACCAGCACATCCATCATCACCAGCACATCCACCATCACCACATTCACCACCACCACATTCACCACCACCACATCCCCCACCACCGCCACATCCACCGCCACCACATCCACCACCACATTCATGTGTGTGTGTGTGTGTGGCTCTGTGTGTGTGTGTGTGTTTGTGTGTGTGCAAATGCAATAGGTCTGACATCTTACAAGAGATTAAGCTATTGGCACTGTAAATGACAATCACATTTATTTATCTGATTTCACAACCAACACATAAATAAAAAAGTTGTCATTACAATGCCAATAACTCTAACTTTTGCAAAGGCGAGACCGTTGCATTGTAAATGCTTGTTTAATATTGCTTTCCTTTATGATGTACAATTAATAAAATCTTGCCCCCCCTCGACGGTACCTTTTCTGATTCATCCTCGGGCATCTCACATCGACATCCTTCTCCTAGTTGTCAATGTGCCCATTTTTTAGTAAGGGTTGTGCCATGTTTAAGTGATGATAGTACATGGAGATTCTTTTGCATCTTTGTATATGAGTAAACGTTGATTTAATATATGTATTTTTCCCCGTATACCAGGCAGGCATTCATTATTTATATTTGGTTTTGGTTTGCTTTCTTCAGTTGGTAGTATGTGCCAAGGGAGATGAGAGGTTCTGGATCAGTATACACATAGGCTAAAACCCAATAGCTCACTATCTTCACTTAAAATTATGGTCGGCTGTTGCGGTTGAGCAGAAAGAGGAGCCACCAAGAAGTTAGTCGATTTTTGAGTAATTCTCTACTCCTGAATTGCATGAGTGTGTTTATGGAGCTTTGCTTAGCTTGCTTCCCTGAAAATTGAAATAACTGACCAAAAAAGTCCTTTATTGGATTAAAGATGCATTATTGATTTCCCTGGGTGCTACTTAAACAAAAAGATAGAACTTTAGTTGAACAATAAATTGCACCCAACATTGCATCTCCACCAAGGTTTGGAATGTTGAGGTAGAATCAGAGTATACAAAGAGTACCTTTCAAGTGAATGGTACTGTGAATATTAAGGACACTAAGATGAAACCATGTCGCAAATGAATCACTGTGTACATATGGAGACAAAGGATTCGGATATGGCCTTGGAGAGAAGTCATAATAATTCACTGCCTATGAAGGATAAAAATGAAGGACCCTTCAAATAGACATTAACTCCATCAGATCCCGTTTGCCACCATTTCAGAATAAAGTGAAAAGAAGATGAGAGAGCTTTTAGTAGTCTGTATGGGAGAAACATAGTCCTTGAGGTTATACTTACACATAAACTGTCCCTGAAGGCATACAAATGTTCCCTATTCTCACAGTTTGCTTCAAGATCTGTCAATCCCACGCAGGCAGCGATAGTGTTAGTTTCAAAAGGCCACTTCCATTACAAGCTTTAGAGAATACCTACACTCTTTCCGTGAGGAATAAACAACGACATTAAAGTGAAGAACAGTAGATGATTCCAGGGAAGAGTCAAGAGTGTAGTCCATACATATTGGATGAACACCGACTGAGTTTTACCTCTGCAAAAACCTTTTCAATGCTTTTCCCACACTCACCTGAATTTGTAATCCTACAACTGAATGAGTTAAACGGCTCAGTTTCAAAGTTTTACGGAAATGTTTTCCCGGAAAGTAAGTTCCCACCTAAAGAAATCGCCAAGATAAAAAATAAAGATGCCATTTCCCACTTACACTTACGAGGTGGATACATCTTTTCGATAACGTGCAAAATCATCAGTCGCAATGAGCATATTATATATACAAAAAACTTAAGAAAACCGTAGCTTTGCCTACAATATACCTTAGAGCTGTGTATGCATGCCGAAAGTCGTAAATCTATGTTAAGCAGGTTTAATCCTTCCAGTGCTGATAATTACAATTGTTTCAGAAATCAGCATTTGTGTATCTTTTATTACATCATTTATAAAAAATATAAAAAAATTACCAACCATATGCAGTTTTGCCCTTATGTATATGTTCCCATAATTTTCATTTTAATGAGATCATGTTTGCATTATTTGCTAATGCGTCTATCATTAGCAACATATGGTAAATTATTTTATTTACATTGTAGCATAAGCTGCAGTTATTTATTCAGGCCTTTAAAATAAGTACTAAGCTCACATTTTAACATCTGAAACAAAGCAATCTGGACAGAGGAATCAGATTGCAAAAACAGCGCAGCATGTACACTGCTAAGCATAATACGGAATCAGAGGCAATAAAAAACATTATTTGTTTCTAAAACTCCAAGGCATTGTAAAAAAAATTTCGACTCTGTTTTATCCTTGCAAACTTTGGTCTCACTAATGGAGCGGATTAATTGATGAGAACAACTGTTTTCAATCCTTAGGGGGCGTCTGAGTAATGAAGATGGCCTTGCATTTAGTTTAGTAACCATGCCTGATTGACCTCAACTCTAATGTAAGCAGTATCAGCTTTTACTTACTTGTTTTTTGTCTATTGGCCTGGCAATGAAAACGAATTGTTTAATAGACATTCACGGCAGTCCTTTCAGTCACGCTATGAACTGCAATATTTCTGCAGAGACATACAATCTTTCTGTCCCTTTCTGAAAGGTCTAATAAGCTCTTGATTTTTAAAAATAACAGTATAGCACAGACAATAATGTAAATGTAACTACAATCGTTTAAGGACGTTACCCCAAATGCCTCTAGCAATACAAGACACAAAAGAGACAATTGACAAGGCTTTGCCACAGTTTCAAGTTATTTTTGTGATGCAAACCTAATGTACAGTGTTTTGCTAAGGTTTACTATCCAATGCCAAACAGGATTTGTGTTGCATAGTTTTCCAAACTAATTCAAAGCTGGCTATGTGCTGTTTTCAGGGGCGGCTCCTCCTTGAGAGCGGAGGATCACTGCCCCTCCTGCTGTGAGTGCAGCAGGCACACGCAAATAAATAAAATGGCACGTCAATGCCATTTTATTTACAAGCGCAGTGTGAGCGCAGGGGTCGGGGTTGAATCCTATGGGCCTCATTTATGAAAAGTGATGCATCGCTGTGTGAAAACAGCGATGCGTCACTTTTCACTGCGCACTCCTTACGACATTCCTGATGCCTCATATTTAATGTATGACGCATCATGTCGCAAGGAGTTACAGATACGTCCGTATTTCTGACGTATCTGTAAGCGCAAAAGTGACGCATTGCTGGAGTGTGTCACAAAAGTGACGGCACTCCAGCAATGCGTCCTTTCACATGGGGAAAGCCCCATGTGAAAGGGCTTGCGTCAGTCTTACGCCTGCTGTGAGGCAGGCGCAAGATTTTGACGCAACAGCGGCCTAAAAGTGACGCAATGAAATCTCATAGATTTCACTGCGTCACTATTACGAGGCTTTTTGCGGGGGAACGCCCCCTCTGCATACATTATACCTGACGCAGGTATAATGTGGCGCAGGGGTTTAAAAAGTGACGCATCTACCTAGATGCGTCACTTTTTAAATATGGCGCAACGAGGCACAGTTTTTACACCGCTGGTGCGTCACAAAAAGTGACGCACCGGCGGCGCAAAACTGACGCAAGGCCTTTATAAATAAGGCCCCAGGATTGCAGGATTACAGCTGCCCATGCAGTGCGCATGCCGGGTTAGCTGACGGGAGTGCTTTGGGCAACCTGACATGTGCAGTGTGCACCCAGCAATCCCATGGCTGTGAAACAGCCCGTAGATTGCTGGCACTGGCCCCAAGCCTCAAAATGAGCACTGGGTAAGCCTGCTCTCTCCAGTCCTGGAGCTGCTCTCATGCTGAGAGCAGATCCAATATTGGTTTTTAGTTTTCCCTTGAGCAGGAATGAAGTCCTTCCTTTTCCTGCTCGAGGACGCGGATATGGGGAGAGAAGTGCACCCCCTCGGGGAGCAATAAATATGGTGGGTTTGCGCTGTCACATCTCACCATATTTTTATAGTTGTAGCCGCCACTGGCTGTTTTGCGTTATTTTGCATCAAGGGGGCATTCTGTTAGTTCTCGTGCATCCACCCATATGCCAGGACAGGAAGAAGCCAGTAGGTTTTATTCCGGGCAATCACTTTTAGTGAAAGTGTGACAATAAGTTATGCTTGGTACCTTAAATGAACCTAATAGAAAGGAACAAAATAAGTCAGCATATATGGCGTGCTAGAAAGGCTGCATAAACATTTCCAATTGTAAGTTCCAACAAAGAGTAGATACGTGATTTAAGTAAAGTGATTATTGAGGGATCCTTAAGAGGTCCTGATGAAAGCCTACTGACCTGCTGAGGCATAGGTGAATTGGATGAAACAGGTTGATCCAGGAACACTAGATAAAATAAGTCTTTCATATAATAACCCGGTTTAATGGTGTCACGGAGTTCTAATAAACTAAGATCGGGACACCTTACTCCATTTTAACTTCTTTATTAGTCTGAATATTGTAGATCTCCCTTGGTTCGCAAGGTTGAGCCCATATAGATACCCTAGGATCTGGTCATGGACTCTATGACGAAAAATACTCAAGAAAGTAGTGGGCGAGAGCCCTGAATACACTCTATGTCTGTTTCACATAGTGTATGTAAAAAAGACAGGGGACCATCGTAAGGGGGGTCCTCTCTCATTGATTTTTTGCAAATACCTACCTACAAACATTCGTATAAAGGCATTTGAACCAAAAATCTTACAGCGTCTAAAGGTAGGCATAACAAGGAGAAACATTTTAATTTCGATTAATGTTTACCTAATTTTCATGCATGTTGCCTTATAAAGCACACATGCAAAACAGAAAAAGTGTTCAAGGATAGTTTTCTCACTGGAAGTGTCACCTTCCAGTACTTCCAGTCCAAAAACGAGTCCTTACAGAACACATAAACTCATGCACTATGGCGCAAGGATGTGTACATTGGTACATAGCAGCCTAAAGTATGCCAGTATAGAGAGAGAGGAAAACAGTGGCATATTTTAGTAGATATGATACTGTTCTGCTCTCTCCCCTTCGCTCAATGTAGTGCCACACCTTTAGATGCAGTGCTGCGTTGCATGAATGTCTTCATAAATCTGGGCCTGCAGTTAGAGATTTCATCATGGAAAGTGCACTGGACATGTGCTCATATATTACTTTACAATGTCAAAATGTCACAATTGTTTTGAAGGGAAGCACAACTATTGAAATCACACAAATTGAGACCTATTAAACAAGTCACTTTCATACAAAGATGACAATAAGGCAGACAACAGGCAGTAATTATTTAAGGGAGAAAGACACCTAATAATCCTGTCTTTTTGAATACAGCAAAAATAATTTGCCCTTTCACAAAGAAATATCCAAAGGCATAAATGCACCGACATGACGCCAGCTCCTCCAAAAACAACTATACCAGGTCGTACCGAAGAGGGGTAAATCAACATGTGTAACTCCACACAACAGAACTCTGCCTCATAAAGAAGTACAGGGGGGAACAGCGTTTACGACGCGGCTGTTACACCGCATGCCGTTACAACGCGGTTTTTAAAACGCGAGTCGTTACCACGACATGCACTGGAGGGCGTTGCAGGACAAGGAATTTTTTAATTTACTATCCAACACCTTCCCTACTGTACGTAGGCTGGTGTTGGAATAGTAAATTAAAAAATTCCTAAGTCTGCACCCCCTCCAACGCAAGTGGTGGTAACGACTTGCGTTGAAAAAACCGCGTTGTAACGGCACGCGGTGTAATAGCACACGTTGTAAAGCCGTACATCCAAGTACAGGACCCCAATGTACAAACAGAGCAATTGTATACAAAACCTACACCAAATCTACCCATAAGAAGCACACACATATATGGTAATGGCAAGTGTAGATAATCGGAAGCTTATTTACAAGCCCCTTGAGCTTGTGCACTTATTGTGATCGACCGACGGCACAACCTGCTGCCCCATATTTACAAGGACACGTAAAGCCACACTGTGTGGCTTTTTGCATCCTTGTAAATATGGCCCCTTTAGAGACAACACTTTGCGTGAAAGAGACCTGTCATGGATATAGCTGTGGGTATTCCCATGGGTTCTGCTGCATTTCCAGATTCACGATAAATCATAAACCTGGAAATGCATCAGAATGCTACGCCTCACCAGGGGAGGCTTGGGATGCTCAATGAGGAGAAATGTTTTAATTTCTCCACATTCTGCAGTACACATAGGAAGAGGACATCATCTCTTGTGATTGTTTTTGTGCATGAAGGTGTCCCTTCCTGCACAAAAACAATCATCCCTTTGACAAAGGTATGGGTGTGTGTATCGGCGTATGGCAGCTAATTGTGCATCAGTGCAGGGAAGAGCAATGGGGATGCATCATATCCCTGTAGATAGAACGCATCCCTTTCAGCTGAGTTAATGCAGCGCTGTGAAGCCAAATGGCTTGCAGCACCACGCTGCTTTAATTCCTTGTAAATAAGGCCCTAAATGTTAAGCATAACCCACAACAGCCTTTAGTAACCCAGCTAACCTTGGCGATAGAAGGACTTGATAACATTTAGAGGGCATGAAATATGCACAGAAATAGGAATTAAATGTAGACAACAAAATCGCATTCTTGAGAGAAAAAGAACTACCCACTCCAAAGGTCCACATCAAATACAGACCAAGTTTAAAGTTCAATGGTGACCAAGACATTGAGCAGGGGAAGATTGTGGCCACTACTTACAAACTCCAAGGCCTAAATTCCGTTCCCTGTGCTTCTGAGTTTAGCACCAGCATATCATTCTTCTGACAGATTGCTCAAGATCAATTCTGGCAATATCTATTGGGGGAAAAATCTGATATTTGTGGAAAATGGTGCATAAACTATTTATTCTGAAAGTAACTCCCTACACTAACTCAGAATATGAGGTAATTTCCACACTTTTATATACCTCACACTGGTTGAATTGTATTACCTTGGTTCAGCGACTATTTCACCCTTTATCAAGGAACTAGTAATGAAGGACTATGTCCCAGTTAACATGCAACTACTGAACTTACACCAACAACGATTGCTGGACATAGAATCTTGTATCCAAACATGTGCCAAAGTGATACCATTTCCTTTTGTGGAAGTTGGTAGTTCAAATCGACTCACCATGCACCCCAACATCATAACTAAAGCAACAAACTGTCTAGGACACATATACAAAGTATGATACAGGCAGGATGTCATCCCATGGCACCATGAGCGACAGCGTCTACTGTGCAAGCTGACCAACCCTTTGCAGCATAGTGAATCCTCCTGTGGAACACAACACAAATCAAATTACACACTGCAATGATGTCCTCCATATAAGAAAATAACAACTCGAAATGTGAAGGGTTCATTAGGTGTTCAGCACATGCTTTTTATTTTTTATTTTGTTTATAAAGTTTTATATAGCATGAACATGACCCATGGGGTTATCAGAGCACATCAAAGAAGAACAAAGATAACAGAGAAGTAGACAAGTAGGTCAAACACCAATTTGAAAGTGCAGGATAAACGAGTAAACAAAAGTACAGAAATATCAGAACACCACATAAACACTAAACATGAGAGTACTTCGAGGGGGGAGCATCAGAGCATGGCCTCAGGGGGGGAGTAGGTACATTACAAGTTCAAAGAGTATGCATGAGTAGTATTTTCACTTATTTTTTGAAAGAAGACGTTGAGGGATTCAGTCTGGTTTCTGGAGGCAAGGCGTTTTAGATTTTCTGGGCAATACCAGAGAATCCTCGTTTATAGGTTGTCTTCTTCGAAATTTTGTGGTTTTAGCATCAAAGTGCTAGAACTCCTCTACAACCACCGGAGATTTCCACTTTTCAGGCGAGGTACAGAGGAGTGCTAAGGTGAAGGGCTTTGTGGGTCATGCAAGCAATTTTAAGATAAACCCTAGCATCAAATGGATGCCAGTTTAGAGCTTTCAAATCTAAAGTGATATGGGTATTCCTTTTAGATCCTGTGATGAGCCTAGTCTTCAAGGCCCTAAGCGGTGCCAACTTGTGTCTAGGAATACCACAGAGAGTTGCACCCCCACACTGCAGTCTGGAGATGACTAGCCCATGAACGGCAGACTTGAAGTCTTCCAGAGGAAGGAAGGGTTTTATCTTTCTTAGTATGCTCAGTTGGATGTTTGCTCCTTTGGTGGCAGCGCTGATGCGCTCCTACATGTTCAGGGCCTTATCAAGTATTATTCCAAGAGATTTGGTAGAGTCAATCAATCAATTTAACTTTATTCGATTTCAAGTAATAAGATCATAAAAGTACAGTGCATCATAAAACACATATTCACTCATACAATATAAATCCAATAAATTTAAAAGAGCACACAGATAAAAATAAGATACAAATCATATTTAGAGTAAAACTAAGAAATCCTGTTTTGCATTGAATTAAAGTCATCTTAATCCAGTATAATGTGCAAAAAAGTGCCATAACCATCTAAGTAAGAACACAAAATGCATACGATCTCCTATTTGACAGGGCCATACTTAAGTAAGATGCAAGAGGGAAACAAACGTAAGGGCCAGGTAGCATTTGTAAGAAGGTCGAGGCTGGGCGGTATTGTTCAAAACGATATTTCCGCAGGAGGGGAATAATATACTTTTGCCGTTCATACACGTAAAATTTACAGAATATTATAACATTTAAGTTTGACTGTGAAGAAATGGCATCACATGTGCAAAGAAGCAATTCATTAGTTGAGTACACATCTGCCAGAAAGTCCAACATAAATGGGATTAAATTTAGTCTAAAACGCACCAATACATATCGGGGTTACATATTAGTTACAAAAGACAGATATGAATTTGCCCCATCCAAAATTGTGGGTACCACCAAATAATTGGCTACCGCGGGTTTAATCCTGTTTTGAGCGTGTCTTTTATTATCCAAATGTAGTGTATGTTGAGATTTAATTTCTGCTTTGCAAATGGATTGACAGATGAGTGGCTCAGTAAAAAGGGAATCAAAGCATAATATCGACAAGGTTTCTTTAATATAACATAGGTTTATTCCTGTTTTAATCCTGTTTTGAGCGTGTCTTTTATTATCCAAATGTAGTGTATGTTGAGATTTAATTTCTGCTTTGCAAATGGATTGACAGATGAGTGGCTCAGTAAAAAGGGAATCAAAGCATAATATCGACAAGGTTTCTTTAATATTTCGAAACATGATCTAATTATGGGCATGTTCGAGGGTCAGACAGTCCCTAATACTTCCTTGGGTTAAACCAACTGTCTCCCTTCACCAAACCGAATGCCAAAGTAATACGGGTGCCAGGGATATAACATCAAAATTATATCAAACATTCAATTCTTTGTGCATGTTAACATTAGAACAGCTGTTTGGACGAGACAACACTTTCTTCTAGTCTTTGAAGGGCCTCAGCCATTGTTGCCCCCCAAATCCCTGCCCCCGCAGAAGCTGATGCTACTGCTTTAGCAATGTAAATCTTTTTTATTGGGTCTATCAGCTTTGTACCTAGTTTTTTTAGAAACGAAAATATAGCCACAATACACTTTTCTAATGCATTGCCTCTGTTTGTAATCATATCAGACAATGTTCCCGGACTATTAAATGAGACACTCAAATATAAAAAGGTCTTTGTAGTTTCAATCCTAGGGGACGCAATATTAAAAGTGGGTAATCTTTTCGGTTGTTACCTCATAATTAAAATGCAGGATTTGGTTTTGTTAACCTGGAGATCCAATTAAACCAGAAAGGGCACATAGTTATTCATGAGCCTTTGTAGAGCTAAACCCTGGCTATTAATACAGCATCATCTGCATAAAGCAGAATGGGAATGCGTTTTTGTTAATCAAGGGGAAATCAGTAACAAGTTCATCTACTGCACATGCTACACCATTAGTATAAAATGAAAATAAAAGGGGGGGGGGGGGCAAACAGCACCCCTGCATGACACCCCTAGGAATAGAAAAAGTATTTGGCCCCTGGCTACCAAATCTGACACATTCCGAGGACTGAGTATATATTTGGCATATAAATATTTTCATGTTTACATCCATGCCCTTCAGGTTACTCCATAGTTTGCCATGAGAAACACAGTCAAATGCTGCGAAGAGGTCCATAAAAGCCATGAAAATATTACCTTCCTTAGCTTGTGTGTATTTAGCTGAGATCAACTGCAAATTTAGACACTGGTCCAAAGTCCCCATCCATATTTGAAAAACATATTGAACTGGTATTAGTATATTTTTATCTTTGGCCCTATCCTCTAGTTTGTTTAGTAACAGATGGACCATCAATTTGATTGTGCTACCCAAAAGTGAGATTGGAAGAGATTTGTCCCCTTTCTTGTGTTCTGGGATAATATTTGTCCTTTTCCATGAGTCTAGAGGACCCACAACTGTAGTTGTATTAAAAACATTTGTTAGAAAAGGTCAGGGTTTTAAAAAAAAAGAAATCAATTGGGGCCTCATCTGGGCCTGGGGCTTTAGAGCTGTTACATTGCAACAGGCCAGCTTTTACATCCACCATAGAAAAAATAGGACGCCTGTAGGAATGTTAGTGATTGGTCAGAAGTTGTTACGGTTCTCTTGCTCCACAGTAGGCTGTTTAAAAATGGGTGTTACCCGGCCAGACTTTAGACAATCAGGAATCACACCTTGCTGTAGGGAGGCATGCACTATCTTGGTCTGGAAGAAACCAGGGGGTAACTGGTCACTGAAGTGATTTGAGGGTTTAACTGTAGTGAGTATGTTAAGTATAGAGATTTAGTCAAAGGGTGTGAATTGGCTCCAGGAGGTGCTGTTTTGGGGTGTGAACACTGGAACGGAGGGTGGCTGGGGGGGAAGGGATGAGGGGAAGATAGGGGATGCGTCTCAGAGCTGGTCCATGGATGTCTGGAGATCAGTTTTAATCATATCCATTTTTGTGAAGAAGTCAGCAAAATCATCACAATTTGGCTGTATAACACCTTGGCTGCTAGGGGTTTTCCCGCTGGGTGCTGGATCCTTTGTAATCCCATTGTTTGTGACAAAGCCAGCTCGTCATAAGCACAGGGCAGGTAAAGCCCATGACGAGCTGGCTTTGTCATCAGCACTGAAGGGGATAATGGAAGCCGTTGATGAAAGAATGGGAAAATTGGATTGGAGGCTAAGTAATTCAAAAGCTTTATTGGTCTGTTTCTGGCTTTATTGAGTTGGATTCGCACTTCTAATATGTTTATTGTAAGTGCTCCTCCTAGATCTCAGGAGACTTAGGTGTTCAAGAGATAGCAAGCCTCTCCAGGATCTTTCGGCTAGTCTCATATTGCGTCTATCTTTATTTAATCTGTCATTGAACCAAGGCTTGGAGTCTTTGGTGGACCTTCCTTTTAGATGCATGGAATCAAGAATGTTCAAAATGGAGTTGTTGTAATGCTCAGTGAGGCCATGGACCTCAGACATTTCAGAAGGTAAAGGCAAGGTCATGTTGTTAAGGGATATCATTTCATTCAGGTTTGCATTTCGGATGGATCATTTCCAATTCCTAGGTTTCATAGGTTGAGATTTTAACTAAGTCCAAGGTTCCATGATGCGGAAGGAGATGTAGTGATGATTAGTCGAGTCACAAGGGACAATCGAGTCAAGTTGAATGAAGTTAGGGATAGCGATGCTTAGGTCCAGGATCAAGTCCAAGATGTGAGTGGGGCTGTCACAGATTTGAATCATGTTAAGGTCAACTAGGAAAGTTTTGAGGCTATTCACTGCAGGGTTATTAATGTCATTCCAGTGAAGATTGAAGTCTCCCAGGAAAATGTAGGTACAGAGATGATCCACATTGGAGGAGATGGTTTGCATGATTTGTTCCACAAAAGGGAAGTTATCATCAGGCAGATGGTATAATGTGTTCAAGGTATATAGAGGCCTGTGGTTGCTTGTGATGACAATGAACATGTATTTGCTAGAGGGGAGAGTAGCCATGTGTGACTGTTTCACAGTAAGACTGTTCAGATATATGCAGGTGATCCCTCTGCCAGGTTTGACTGATCTTTCGTATCTGATGATGTTATGGCTAGGAAAAACGAAGATTTCAAGGACCGGACCAGAAAACTCCTTTAGCCAGATTTCCGTAATTATTAACTTCCTTTGCCAAGATGAGTTCAGTGGTGTCCACGGTGTGTTTCACAGCAGATCTACAATTGATAAGCATGCAATTCAGGTGGGGAGTTGGGTTGGATGAGGTAGATTGTGTGATGTGAGGACTTGTTTGAGGTTGGCAGTGTTTATAGTATTAGGGTTGTGTCTGGGTCTTCTGTGAAGAAACTGAATATGGTCCTGTTTATCCAGTTGACTATATGAGTGGAATTGTATGTAAGAAAGAGGGAGTGAATGTCACTGTCTGTTAAAGAGATCTTAAATCTACAAGTTCTGGAGGCAGCATTCGGGAGAGTAGTTCTCCACCTTTTGGGGTGAGACGTCGCTTAGGGAGATAATCTCTTCTCTGAAAGGGGAGATGACAGCTTGATGTAGAGGTTAGTAGCTGGTACTTGATTATCTCTGTTCTTCCCTAACAACCTGTGAGCAAAAAAGTTATTAGTCAATTCTGAGGTGATGATAGTAAGCTTTTGCTGGTCAGCCTTACGTGTTTGAAGATCCATAGAGATATCAGCTAGGCAGGAAGCATGGAAGAGGTGATGATCAGACAACAAGGAGTATATCCGGGAGCACGTTTGTGGGGAGGGAGATCTGATAGTGGAGTTCGGGTGATGCTGGCCTGTCGAATCAAGAGGCGGAGTGGTTGAGTTCAAGAGATAACTAGGCTTGCCAGGGAGTATGTGAAGACTCCTAAGTGTATTACTTAGAGATGATAGGGTCATATGAGTACTGAGTAGTTAGTGAAAATGGGTTCAAACTTCAGGGTGGTCACCTTGTGAGCCATGAAACGTGTGGGGGACATATTAGTACTGAGTAGGCAGGGGCTAGTGCAGGATGTGGGTGTATGTTTTGTTGGCAGAGGGAGAGCCATTGATATGACTGTCAGGATTAGGGAGGTGGTTAGTGTGGTGGGTAAGATCACTAATAATCATGTGAGAATCGGATCCCGGTTGCAGAGGAGGAGAGATGGGAAGTGTGAGCTGCTCAAAGAGAAGGTTTCGACAGGGTGCGGGAGGAGTGAAAAGGTGGAAGGAACTATGTAACAAGATCGTAAGGAGGAGCTGTGAGAGGGATGAGAAAGACAGAGGAACTCAGAGTACACACATATATAAAGAAGCGTAGATGTGCTCAAACCCAAATGAACAAGATGGTAGTGTGATCAGCTGCAGTTGGATTGTATCTGGTTGCAGCGACACAGATTTTAGCGAAAAAGAAACCACATCATATTTATCGCTATCAGTGGCTATTAAGTGACCAGGAGGAAACCTCTTTCGGCCAGAGAGAACAACAGAAGTAGGCTATTATAGAGAACCAAGACAGCCAAGAGCAAAATTGGCAACCAAGCCCCTGCTAATATGGCCACACTGAAATACTATTGAAGTCAAAAGTGAGTCTGAATTCCACTAAATAGAAATGGGATGTTCTAGGAACTTAGCTGTTACAAGATGGCTGCCCCTTTATCGATAGATTTCAAGATCAGCGGAGGGCGGACAGGAGAGCATGCAGAGCTCATTAGTAGAGCCCCCACCCAGAGTGCTGGTGATGAGTCTACATTTTCAGCTCACCCTGGCTCACAAGCAACAAAAGCAACATGCTCAGCCGTCCCACCAAAGATCCTTAGAGACCCAACAATGCACAGGGAGTAGCCCACTGCACAAACACACTGCCCGTGCATTTGGTGGACGTGGACCAGTGCAGCCAGCATCACCATGAGGGCCGAATGGACAGCAGCCAGAGGATCAACATCCTTTCAAGCACCACATCTCCCACAGAGGACAGCAATTATGGCAGTCCCTCCGGGAGACCAAAGATCTCCCCAAGTAAGTCTGTGGGCTTCACCTCTGAAAGTGAAGCAGTGCAACAGTGGTACAACTTCCTCCTGATTGCTGCACCACAACAGACCACAGATCAGCATCGTTGTCAGCAAGCAGCACGGAGGCCAAAATGTCCGCAAACCAGCAAAGTCTTCAGGTCAGTAACAGCCATCCAGAGGAAAGCATTTGAGTAGGTGGATGGCAGGCATAATCAGGGATTTCAAAGAAATTAGATCCCATGCCCAGGAGCTTGCCTTAGGCACCTCAAGCTCCAGTGGCCATCTTGCTCTCAAGATGATAGAAAGAGTAACAGGAGAGAAGACGTGAAATGAGATACACACCAATTCAAGTCACTAAAGGTCGTATTCATATGAGAAACACATAAGCACAATATCATTTGCTAATATGCCCAGGAGGGTTGTCTTAATTCGATAGTAAATAGTGTGATCTGGAAACTTCTAATGAGCTAAAACAGCCATTTGAAACTCAGCAATACAGTATGACATGTTCAAGCCTCACCCTATGCTACCAGTCTGTACGCTAGCCACGTTCTTTGATAAGCATCCATCAATAGACCTTCAAATTTGTCATACGTACCAAAATAGAAGACAGCGATCCACTCCCAGAAGCCACCCTATTTCATGGAGAAAGGTGAGAGAAAAACTAACATGTCAGAACATACTGTATCACCACAGCCCTTACCAAAATCTAATCTAACCAGCACTATGCCAATACAAAGCAAGCATACTGGGACAAGCGGAACCTTCATGGCTGTGTATAAAATCTACATATATTATAGTTAGAAGAACTCACATGGTGCAAACTGCTGCCATACAGACCATGCTATGTTATGTAATGTTGCTTTGTATAACGCATGTTAGAAATTGGATCACTAGTTGACAGGGTTGTGATCCCTGGTCAAACAGCAACTACAATCCTAATCAGGGTAAGGTACAAGCATACCCCAAATTAACGTGTGCTCAATCCACTAATAGTTTGACACAGAGCGATCAGGCTTAACTTAAATGCAATGTGTAATGTTTTCACGTAACACTTCAAACAGTATAACAGTACAACCACCACACAGAAGATGCCACACCAGGTTAAAATTGAGGGAAAATGTATAAATAAAACAAGACCAAAATGACAAAAATCCAAACAGTAGAGTAATGATTTTTTTGAGAATAGAAATGCAATATAGCACTCAAAAGCATACAGTGCCAACTACGGCTATCTGCTCACACTGGACCAGGTCAAAGCTATAAGTTTTGGCGGACCACAATGGAGCACAGGTTGGATACAGTCGCAGATTAGTTCAGCTGAAGTTTTACCTTGTCAAGGTTTGTCCCAAGTCTCCCATTCTCGTTGGAGAGTGTTGCGAGGACAAAGGAGAGCATCGCTGGCAGTGGTCAGTGTGGCACGAAGAGCAGAATGGGCATTGCAGAGAGGTGGGCTGAAGCTTTGCGGTGGCGTTCTTCAATGGGCATAGATGCTTGCCCATGAAAGGAGACAGGCTGGCGGTGGTTCAAATCAAGTTTCTGGGCAAGCAGCGCGCGGGTCTGGTGGAAATGAGCCTGTTTGCTGTCGTAAAGAGCTCAAAAGCTTGATTTAAGATCCCACTGAGTCACACCAAGGGTCCAGGACCTGAGGGGGACAGTGGTGGGGTCTGCTGCTGCTGTCCTACTCTCATCACCGGGGGCTGTCTGTTGTGTCAGGATATGCACTAGAGGCCACTTTAACTTTTAAATTAAAGACTCTAACCTTTTCTCATCATAATCCTTTTGGATAAATGCTTGCACTTTTAAATATTTAATTACGTCTGTTTGTTGTTTTGCCGGTGTGCTCTGTTCCTCAGCAGCTGTTTTGCCATTTGCTGTGGAGGGCAGAATCTCGGCCCAGGCTTTACTTTTGGCTGCGCTTACTTCCGGGCAGAGTGCGCAGGCTAATTGTTGGGCGATCTACCGCCCATAAAAAACGATGACAGAGCGGATGTGCAGCGGGCGCGCGCAGCGGGCGTGCTTCTGGTGTGCTTAAGGTGCACCTAAGCCAAGCTCGTCTGCACCCATCAGCATCCCAGAGGCGACCGGCACTGGTTATCCTCCCTCTCTAGCTAAAGGTAGGAGCCTAAATACACTTTACAATAGGGATACATTTCTTAATTTAAAAACACCTTGCTCAGGTGAATGTTCAAGGGCTGATACGTAGGAAAGCTTTTAGTGCCTAGGGTGCAATTGGCCCTTCCCTCAGTTCTCTAAGGAGCCCTCTCTCTAAGGAGCCCTCTCAGACCTCTCTTAAAACTACCAGGGCTTCTCTTCCTGACATAGGTAAGCACTTTAAAACCATTTTACTCAATACTTTTTGGCTACAGGAGCAGGAGGCGCATATGTATTATCTCCTGTTAGACAATCTACCAGACCTTTTATTTCATGCTGAGACATGGTTATCTGAGGCTTCAAATCCTACTCTTGCCTCAGCTATCCCCTTGGGCTACACAATTCTCAGAAAATGTCAACAATCCGGAAAGGGAGGCGGCGTTGCCATAATTTTTAAACAAAAGTTTGAGTGTCTCCCTCTGATACTTGACAATATCTAATGTGCTGGTTGTCTTGATTTTCTCTCAAGCTCTCCGCTCATCAATGTATTGCAGGGATGCTGCTGTATAAGCCGTCAGGGGCACTTGATAATTGTATTACTTCACTTAGGCCCCGATGTAGGTAAAATTGATTTACCGATTTTAAATTACCGAATTTTACCGATTCGGTAATTTAAAATCGGTAAATCAATGGGTCCGATATGTAGGTATTCCAGATGTGCTGGAATACCGAATCGGATGAATTCGGTATTTACCGAATCGGTAAATACCGAATCGGTAATGCCCATTCATTCCTATGGGCTTTGAAGCCCATAGGAATGAATGGACATTACCGATTCGGTATTTACCGAATCGGTAAATACCGAATTTCTCAAGGGTGCAGGGGGTGTCACTTTGACACCCTCTGGCACCCCCAAAACAGGCACGGGTGCCATGTGGCAGGCATACCTGCCCTAAGGGCAGGTCTGCCTGTCACATGGCATAGGTGTGCATGCACACATGTGCATGCACACCGGAATCGTTATTTTACCATCAAATAGGATTTGATGGTAAAATACCGATTCGTTAAGGCTCCTGGGACTCTGAAGAGTCCCACCTACATATGGGTGGCTCCGAATCGGTAAAATTACCGAATCGGTATTTTACCGAATCGGTAACTTTACCGAATCGGTAAAGTTACCGATTCTGTATTTTACAGAATCGGTAACTTTACCGAATCGGTAAAGTTACCGATTCTGTATTTTACAGAATCGGTAACTTTACCGATTCGGTAAAGTTACCGATTCGGTAAAATAGTGCACCTACATGTCAAATCATGTATACCGATCGGTAACGGCCGAAAATACCGATTTTCGGCCGTTACCGACCGACCTACATCGGGCCCTTAATGCTTCCATAACTCCACCAGCCACTAGATACAATCAGTTCCTCCTTTTGGGAGATTTTAATATACACACGGACAAAACACAGGACCCTTTAGCAGTCTCTTTATTTGAAACAATGAGTACCTGCAATTTGGCCCCCTGGATCTAATTTCCCATGCACAATAAGGGTCACATTCTGGACCAGGTTTTCTGTAACACGTTATTACTGATTAACCGCCACTCCCCACACTTGGTTTGACCATTTCCTTATTAGTTTTAAAATTCCTATTTAACACAACGAGGCAAGAATATAGCTACAGAGCATTACATAAAATGTCTGTTCCTCTATTGGCAGAGGCTCTTGAGCGCTCTTGCCTGGCACTCCTTGGTAATCCATAGTCCGTCGCTCTTAGGGTGGAATCATGGCTAAGGTCCAAATTTGACACTGCAGCCCCTCTGACCTCTTACCCTTCAAAGAGGATTCATCTTTCTGCTCCGTGGTTTAATGAACATCTTTAGAACCAGTAAAAACATTTGTAGAGGTCTCAAAAGGAAATTGCGGAAACACTGCTCTCCTGAAGACAGGAAGACTTACAAATCAGCCTTGAAGGTTCATTATAAACAAGTGAGAGAGGCCAAGAAGAACTTCTTACAAAATAAAGTTTAAATGGCCCATAATAAGGATAAAACATGTTTTAGATAGTGAAATCTTTCATCTCCCCTAGGGCAACCAAGAAGGAGGCCCCGTTTTCAGCTGAGTGGCCCGAGCAAGAAGCAAAATCCCTCCATAAGAAGATTGCTCTCATTCAACAGTACTTTGACAAAGAATCAATAGAGGACATGCTCCTCTATCAACCCCAGAATCATTCAATTCTCTCCTTAGCCCTAAATCAGGTTCCCCCACAGATGCTTGCCCTGTCAAACTAGTAACACCTTTAGCTCCTAATATTAACCCTATAGTTAATAAGGTGTCAAACTTATCGTTTTTTACCAGCATAATCATGAGGATCTGGAAGCAGGCAAAAATTCTACCTCTCTTTAAAAAAACTACAGCAGATCAGACTGATCCAACCAACTATAGGCCCATCTCGGTCCGTCCAATCATCTCAAAGGTACTAGAGAAGCATGCAAAGAAAGCACTTTCAGAGTACATTGAAAAGAAACACCTGTTGCACAGCTCCCAATCGGGTTTAAAACTTAACTATAGTACAGAAACAGGCTTTTTGGGAGTTACTAAATTCATTAAGGATAAACTTGATCAGGGTGGCAGGGCAGTTCTTGTGCTACTCGACCACTCGGCGGCTTTCAATACCGTTCCGAATGAGAGACTTCTCGACAGGTTGAGGAACATAGACGTGGGCAGGACCGCCTTGGACTGGATGAAGTCATTTCTGAGAGACAGATTGCAGGTAATATGGACAGCCCCCTTCTAATCTCCCATGCCAAATCTGAGCGTGGGAGTACCACAGGGCTCCATTCTAAGCCCCACCATTTTGGCTTAAAATGAATCAAACAAAAAGCAATCTGGACAAATCTGAGATTATCTTTTTTGGCCAACCGGCAGTATGTAATTGGAGCGCTTGGTGGCCCACGGAGCTGTCTCCCCCTCAGTTGTCCCAAGAAAAGATTAAAAACGTGGGCGTTGTCATTGACAGCACCCTTTCCTTGTGCCCCCAGATTAATACAGTGATTGACTCCTTGTGAGAAAGACCCCGGGTGCGGACCCACTACCACCACCTGAACCCCAGTAACACCTGAGTGGGTGCCCTACCTTAATGAAAACGACGAGGCATCTAAAAATCCGGAAATATTGAAAGACTTCACCCTCGTCCCACAGAGCAAAGCGAATGACCCGGAAACAAAGCGTCCCAAGGGAGGCGGGCCGGATACCCAATCCAACCAATCAGCAATGCCCGAGAAAGGTCAAGCCAGGCAGAAATGGCGAGGAGACAACACATCCTGTGTGTCAGCTGGTAGGAAGTATCCCAAACAAGAAGACTGGATAGACGCCAGAGAGGCCGAAACACTGCCAGAGATCGCCGCTGTGACCAGACCGGAAGACGCCGAAGGAGAGGATCTGGAGGCACCTGACACATGGACAAAGGATTGGTGGATCCCGGAGGAAACGCACGAGCCGCCACAACTCAGGAGAGTTGTGGCATCTAGCGGTACGTTACGGGATGTAGGGGCATCACGTGAGCGGGATATACGGGGAGTGGTGCACACGGGGAGAGCTGCTTCAGTGGTGGTTGCTCACTTGTTAAAACCTCTGATTTTTCCCTACCTCACATGCCTTGCCCCTAAAAGTGCCCCACCTCAGTCAAGTGAGTTACCGAGCGGACGCTACGAGCAACTACATAAGGGATCAGAAACTCAATGATCCACACCTAATTTGAGTATCTCCTCCTTCTAATTTTTCCCTCAGCCCTCAGCCTTTTGATCAATTTTGCAAGTGGAATGGTGATAGTTAGCAGGCTTGTGTAGGGCATCATTACTGAACGCTGCTTTTTCTCACTTTCTTTTGGAGAGAACTCCGGAACCCAACCTGAATTCCCCAGAAGCACTAGAAGCTCCTTTAGATATCCCAGAACATCACCTCAGATCAGGACACTTAAGAGAGCACCCTACTCCACAACCCTGTACTGAAACAGGCTTATCTTACTACTACAATTGTGTTCATACTGCCCTTGAAACCTTTATCATTACTGAGCTGCGCTTTATACATCAGTAAATGCTACAGTATGGATCCTATATGGCCTCCTTGCTTCTGCTTCCGACTGTCCCTCCTATAGTTGTTGTCATGAGTGGGATCGGAGGAAATGGAGGCCGTAGTAAAAAAGATGGCAGAGGGACAGGATCAACTTGAGAAAATTATGGTTTGTTTCTTAGGGACAGCAGGAACCGGAAGGGAAGCTCTACATAAGACCCTCACAGGACAAGGCTAAAACCAAAAGACCACCATGGGGAAGCTAGCAGAAGTGCTTGGACAGCCCTGGGGTTATACGTCCTCTCCTTCGGTAGTGGTACAGAAGTATGTACAGGGAGAAGACCCAGACTTCTTTCTCTCCAATTATGAGAGAATGGCAAGGGCTGCCCAGTGGCCGGAGGACAAGTGGGGCAGTATCTCGGTTCCCTTCTCATTGGGACCTCCAAGCAGTCTACCAGGCCGCCAATCCCCTCAGAACTACTCCCTATCGGGACATCAAAAGGTGTATCCTGGAACGTACGGGCATTGATGAAGAAACTTATAGAATCCATCTCCGTCACATACGAGAAGAGCCTCAAGAAAATCCCAGAGCACATTGCTACCATATAAAGGACACAGCCGATCGCTGGCTGAAACCCATAACTGCCCCCAAAGAAGCTATATTGGAGAAATGTACCTCAAACAATTTCTCACCTCTTTTCACCCTCCTATTCAGAGATGGGTCCGCCAGCATAATGACCTGTCTTTGGACAAAGCTGTGGCAGTCTCAGCAGCATATTTCAGAGTCCAAGAACTACAAAAAGGCAAAGAAGTGGGGACCTGGAAACAGCCAAGCAACCACCTTGTGAGGCCCCCCGACCAACCCACTACCCCCGCAAACCAGAAACTGTGACTATAATGCCTTGCACTTTGCCACCGGTTCACAGACCAACTGTTACTTTGGGTCCACAATGCTTCCATTGTGGGGCATTTGGCCATATATCACATATATGCCCACAAAAAGAGGAACCTCTGGAGGCTGGATACACCCGGGCTCTATAATGTTCCCTAGAAGGCGAACCCCATCCTTTCACCGACAAGAAGTTCTTAACAGGAAACCCAGGGATGCGCTAGTTGACACAGGAAGCCGCCAGACCCTTATGAGACCAAAGAAACAAAGCATCCCGAGGGAGGAGGGACGAATAACCAATCAAATCAATCAGCAACGCCTGAGAAAGGTCAAGCCAGTTAGGCAAGGCGAGGAGACGAACACATCCTGTGTGTCAGCTAGTAGGAAGTACCCAAAACAGGAAGACAGGATAGACGAAACACTGCCAGAGATCGCTGCTGTGACCAGACCGGAAGACGCTGAAGAAGAGGATCCAGAGGCTCCTGACACCTGGACGGAGGATTGATGGATCCCGGAGGACACGCATGAGCCGCCACAACTCAAGAGATTTGTGGCATCTAGCGGCACATGACGGGACGTAAGGGCATCGCAGGGAGTGGTGTATACGGGGAGTGGGGCACACGGGGAGAGCTGCTTCGGTGATGGTTGTTCACTTGTTAAATCCTCCAATTTTTCCCTACCTCACATGCCTTGCCCCTAAAACTAAACCACCTCAGTCAAGGAGTTACCGAGCGGGCACTATGAGCAACTACACTAGGGATCAGAAACCGATAGATCAACACCTAATTTGAGTATCATCCTCCTTCTTATTTTTCCCTTAGCCCTCACCCTTTTGACCAATTTTGTATGTGATATGGTGATAGTTAGCAGCCTCGTGTAGGGCATCATTACTGAACGCTGCTTTTTCTTATTTTCTTTTGGAGTGAACTCCAGGACCGAACCTGAATTCCCCAGAAGCACCAGAAGCTCCTTTGGATATCCCGGAACATCAACCTCAGATCTGGACGCTAGAGAGAGCTCCCTACTCCACAACCATGTGCTGAAACAGGTTTATCTTACTATTACTATTGTGTTCATTCTGACCTTGAAAACGTTATCATCACTAAGCTGTGCTTAATAACATCAATAAACGCTACAGTATTGATCCTATACAGCCTTCTCGCTTCTGCTTCCGACCGTCCCTCCGACACTCCTGCTTCAGCATACTCTGAAGGCTAAAAAAATGTCTTCCCTTGTTGTCATGGACACTAGGAAGATTGTGGTTTAGGCTTTAGTTAAATCAAAATTGGACTGTGCTAACAGCCTGTACCTTGGCCTACCTGACTATCTCATTCAGCATCTACAAATGGTGCAGAACGCAGCGGCCAGAGACATCCTCAAAATAAAGCCTAGATCTCATATGACCCCCATTCTCAAATCTCTGCACTGGCTCTTTATAAAAGAAAGAATTACATTTAAAGCCATGGTGATATGTTTTAAAGCACTCCATGGCCTAGGCGTTATGTACCTGAAGAAGTGTGTACATTCCAACTAGGACCTTAAGATCCTCTACTGCAGATTTTATGCACATCCCCAAAATACGCCTAGAGTGCATAGGGGGAAGATCCTTTGGATCTCTGAGTGCACAACATGGAACAGCCTACCCACCTAACTGAGAACCTCGGCTGACTTGGCAAAGTTCAGAAAGCACCCTGAAACTTGCCTTATCATGAATTAGTCTTCCTTTGTATTCTGTCACAATGTCCATCAAACTACCTATGTTCATTTTAGCGCCAGGGCACCCTAGCTGTAGAAGCTGTTTTGCGCTATATCAAATTCTGTCATTTCATTTCAGGGGCATCACTTGGGGGTCAGGAACCTGCTGCAGATGCATCCAGGAGCTGTTGTGGGGCCTTTTATGTCCCTGAGGCTTCGATTAGGAGTCTTGCAGAATAGCCTTGAGTCCCTCTGAGGTCCTGGGTTCAAGATGGGTTGCAGGTCCAGTTTATGATCCCCTAGCAAGAGGGCAGCAGGCCAGTACAAGAGGACAGCAGCTCCTTCAGGGTAGCAGAACAGCAGAGTGGCAGTACTCGTAGCAGCACAGCAGTTGTCCTTCCTGGCAGAGTATCCTCAGGCCAGAAGTGTACTGACGAGGTGGGGTGAAGGTCCCTTTTTTATACCCTGGTTACTTTCTCTTGGAAGGTGGGGAAATTCTTGTGGAAAGGTGTAGTTAGGCCCATTGTGTATGAAGGCAGACCACCAACTATTAATTTCTCAAGTGGCACTGCGCTAAGCTCCACACCACAATTCTGCCAGCATATGGCCTATTTAGGCACACCTAATCTAAGAATTATGTGACTTCCTGGGAGTCAAACTCTCAGCTGCACCCAGTCATGTGACCTAAGACAGGCTGCAGGCACAAAGGGCTGAGGACAGAAAAATGCCAACTTTCTAAAAGACTTTAAAACTTCAGGGGGTGGGTCTTTATCTCAGCCAAGGCTAGATCACACTTTAAAATGATATGAACATAGAACCTCCATCCGAGGTACTATGTTGTTCTCAACTTTCTAAAAGTGGCATTTACAAATTCCAATGAAAAATCCAACTTTACCATTAAAGAAGGTTTATCATTGCAATGTTATACGTACTAAACATGACATATCTACCTGCTCCCTATTAGGAATTGCAGTTGATTAAATATGATAAGGAAGCATAAATGCTATCGTATGGGAGGGGTAAGCCTCACAAACATGAACAATGAATTTGGGAGTTTTTCACGACCAAGACATGTAAAACATAAAAGCACATTGAAGCCTTTTTGATTGCACAGCACCCTGCCCTGTGGGCTACCTAGGGCCTATGTTAGGGCTGACATATGTAATAAATGGGGAGTTTTAAGAATGACAAGGGGGTTTTAAATGCCAAGTGGACATGGCAGTGTGAAACTGCATTCAGGCTGCAATGGCAGGCTTGGGACATGTTTAGGAGGGCTAATTAGGTGGGTGGCACAATAAGTTCTGCAGGCCCATTGGTATTTATGTTACAAGTACTGGGCTTTATCAGAGACTTATTAGTAAATGAAGTATGCCAATTAGGCACATGTCGATTAAAACATGTTTAGGGGAGAGAGCAAGGTGTAGAATCCCAGGGTCATCAAAACCCATATCCATCAAAAATTGATCGCACAATAAGCTTGGATCATCAAGTCTGAAAAGGCTCTTCACATATACGATTCTGGGAGCATTCTCACCACAGGAGGGTCTTGCAAAGTTAGGCTATGTGGGCAAAACATTTGAGGCAAGACCACCCTAAGACTGACAGGTCAAGCACATGCCTCCCCAGCTGAAAGTGGGAAGACCTACCCAGCCTCCTTGGAGTTCTCATCACTAAGGCGGAAGAACATGGATAGACTATCAGCATAGAAATGGTCTGAACCAGGTCTGTGTTCCATAGTAAAATCCATTCCCTGTAGGGAGATGGACTACCTCAACTAATTTAGATTCTCATCCCGATGTCTATGTGTCTATGTATGAGATTTTTAAAGTGCAACAGTTACTCTGAAGAGTATCCTGGTGCTACTGCAGAGGGACCGTCAGCAAGAGGAAAGAAAGACAGAACTAGGGGCAGAAGAAAAAGGAGGTTTTATTTTTTTCCAGAACAAAGGTGTCGCCTTAATGCACCTGCGAGTCAGTGGAAGCTTGCTCCAGAGAGAAGGGAGGAGGGAGCTCCACCCCCTGCCCTTGTCTTTTATAATATAAGGAACTATAGCTGAACAAATATTTTCAGAGTGGAGGTTTCCATGGAGAATGTAGAGCCTAATTCTGTCTTGTGGATAGCCCGGGCCAGTTTCCTGTAGTTCTTTCTGGGTAATGACCAGTACTTTAAAAGTGATCCTCTTACTGACCAGGAGCCAATGAAGGCTTTGAAGAAGGCAAGTGATGTTGGAATTGTGTGGGAGTCCAAAGATGGTATGTTCAGCTGCATTCTGGACTAACTGCAGTCTATCGATCAGCTATTTGGGCAATCATATATACAACCTGTCACGTAGTCATGCGTTGAGATTATCAAGGCTTCGTCACTTGTTGTCTAGCCTTAAAAGATAAGAGATGGACAACTTTCCTAAGTTCTCGAAGGAGGGCAAAACCAGTGCCCGCCACCGAGTTAACTTGGTAACAAAATAACAGTTGCCCATCAAATTTGAAATCTAGGTTTTTTTACCACCCGACTTTGAAATAGCGGGGGCATCCTAAGACCAGAAAGTCTCCCACGGTATCTCGGGCTCCTAGCTAAAAACAGAGGAGCTCGGTCTGCCCAGCTTTACATTTAAGTTGGTTATTGGATAGACAGCTGATTGTTGCAGCAAGACAGTTAAAAATGTTCTCACCTGGGACAGCCTGCCCTTCCCCCGGTAAAAAAAGGAGTTGGGTGTCTCAATTTTAGTCTCAAAATGTATTTGTTTTGCTAATATAATCTCTTTATGAAACTTCCTAAGAACATCTTTATAGTCTGTTTTTGCATTTACATTAGCCAACTGAGGGGCCTGTAGTTCTATATGAACCCAAAAGTGAGTCCCAAAAAAGTATGGTATCAGCTTCTTCAGTGCCCAGACCACAGCAAAGGCTTCTCATTCAATAGCACTCACCTCCGGTCCCTGGAAAGTAACCTCCTAAATATGAAATCTACAGGTTGGTCTGGGCCCTCATCATTGAGTTATGAAAAGATTGACCCTATATCATGCTCTGAGGATTCTATTTGTACTATAATGTTTCCTTGGAAAGAGTCAGGAGCCTTGGGAGGAGGGGCTGTGCAAATGACCTGTTTGAGGGAGTTGAAGGCTTTCTGTCAAGCCTCTTTCCAGATCACCTTCCTTGGCTGCTTCTTGGAAGTCAGCTCAGTCAAGAGGGCAACAAGGGTGCCATACCCCTTAGCAAACTTCCTGTAATATTCTGTGAGTCTTAGGAAGGCCCTCACCTCAGTTTGAGTGTTGGGGGCTCACAGGTCAGAATGGTCCCTATTTGGCATGGAGGGGCTGTACCTTAGCCCTGCCCACAAGATGTCCCAAGTACACCATAGACCTATGCTCTATCAGGCACTTACTACCCTCAATGGTCAGGGCTGCCGTCTGCAGGGGCTAAAGCCTTTCTTGCTGGTTAAAGAGGTAGCATTTCCAGCTGTTACTGAAGGCATAGGTAAGTAAAGTTTTTATTGCACAATCATTTAAAATCATTGCAATATGCAAGAATACAAAGAGACGGTAGTAAAAACATTCGAGACTGTTAAAAACTAAAACAGTGAATGGGTGGGAAGGAAAAGTAAAAAGACAAGAAAAGTCAAAAATCGATTGCTTGCAGGGAATTAGATTCAGGCTTGCACAGAGGGAAAAGTCATGGAATTAATTTCGGTAATAAATTTGACAAAGCGGGTCGCCATTTGAGGAGAATCCCCCCTCATGCATTCCTCAAGTGCTTCTTGGCATGTCCTAATACCTAGAAGGAGCCAAATTGGTCTCAGCCAGAATATTCTTTGTGGCCGCAATTGATGGCAAATGCACAAAATGTGAATTAGGTTTTCCTCTCCCCGTTTGCAAAACCGACATTGGGAGGAGGATCCTGTCTTATATCCTTGCCCAAACTTGTATGCTTTCAGCGGGATTAGGCCAAATCGAAATCTCATTAGCTGGTGTTTAATATACGGTTTCATTGCTGATGCAAGATAGGATGGGAGGGTTTTCGGAGCGTATAATTTGGCGGCCCAGGTACTGTGAGAAAGCTTAAGTACCAGTTGTGTGTCCGATTGGTTTGAAAGGATTTTTCGCTTGCTTGATTAAGAGATTTCCTTTCGTTTCGTTGGGCAGAGAAGAAGACCATATGTCCCCCGCTTCGAGCAATTTGAGGCAGAACGTTAGGTATTTGTTCCATGATGTAGCGGGTTTGTTGAGGACCAGCCATATACAGCTCTTTAGCGTATGAGAATTTGCTTGTTTCGCTTTTAAGCAATATGTAACGAATCTTGCAGCCATAATCCAACGCATGGAGGATAGAGAGAATTCTTTCCATAATTGGGCATGGGAAGTCGAATTTGGCAGTCGAAAGACCCGGCGGTAACATGATGATTGCGCTCTATCAAGCCAGTTATTCAGTTTGTCCTTGAAGATGATTGCTCCAAAGGCAATTGTGGGCAGAAATTTTGCATTAATCAATTTTATTAATGGAACAAAATCCTGGGAATGTAGAGCGTTCCTTGTTCTCATAAAGACCCCCTCAAGACGGCGAGCCACTGTCAGCATCTCAGTTGTATGCACCGAGCATCTACCTTTGTGGTCATTCCAGACGCCTAAATATTTATATGAAGGGACAGTCTCCAGTTGTTTCCCCTCTATGAACCACAGGAGCTTTTTTGTGTTCGTAGGTAAGACTGCCATCGCCTTGGTTTTACCTACGTTTATCTCGAGCATATTGTTTTTACAATACTGGGCGAGAGAGTTGAACAGCCTTTGAAGGCCCACCTGAGTTTGGTCTAACAGAATCTTATCATCTGCATACTGCAGAATTTGGATTTTGCTTTGGCCGATTCCTGGGGGGAAGGCTCTTGATCCAGTTAACCATTCGGGAAGGTCAGCAAGGTACAAATTGAAAAGTAATGGAGCGAGAGTGCACCCTTGTTTAAGGCCTCTATTTGTATACATTTTATTGGAGGTGGTCCATTTTGATGTTACTCTGACCTTGACCCATGTGTCCGTATGAAGGGCTATTAGCGCATTTAGTAGTGCCCGCGGGATTCCCCATTTTGACAGTTTTTCCCATAGTTTGGGATGGCTAACACCGTTGAATGCTTTGCGGAAATCAATAAATCCCTTATACAGGGATTTGCCTTTTGCAGCTATGGTAGACTCCATCAGGTGGACTATCGTAATCAGATTGTCTTCGATGTGGCAGCCTTTTCGGAAGCCGGTTTGGCTGAAGGGGATTAGATTTTTCGATTCCACCCATTTTGTAAGTTCTTTCAATAATATGCTTGCATAGGCTTTCCCGTCCACATCGAGTAGAGCTATCATCCGATAGTTATCGGGATCGGAGCGCGAACCTTTTTTATGGAAAGGTACTAAGAGTGATCCTGCCACGTATGCGGGATGGTGCGTCCCAGTATTGCATCTTCAAATAGCGGAGTCAGCAGCAAAGCCCATTTTTGTGCAGCGGCTTTAAAGACCTGCGTTGGGATTCCATTGGGGCCTGGAGCACCACCAGAGTGCATTTTCCTTATTACCGCAGCTATTTCTTCTGTTGCTATCTTGATAGGACAGGGCGTGTCTTCCTCCTCGACTTGCTGGTCTGGTGTTAGTTGAACGCCCCTACTGCCAATTGGGATGCCCGATGTTGTATACAGCTCTTTGGCATACTTCTCCCAATCAGCGGGGGAGATATTAGTTGCAGTCGAAGGTTTGGCAGCTTTGGATGCCTCATTCACCCAATTCCAAAATTTCCTTTGATCCTTGGTTTTAATTATCTCGAAGGCTGCCGCCCAGCGAGGCTCTTCTTCCTTTCTTTGTAAGGCGAATCTGGCCTTCCTATAGACTTTTCTAGCCGCTGATATATCGCTCTTGAGAGATTTGTATTGGCTTTCGCTGTATGTATGGGCTTGTTGCAACTTATTTAGTTTACTCTTTGAGAGACTTACAGCTTGTTTTTGCTCCAGCAAAATAGTCGAAGCCGGAAGCACCTGCGGAGGGCTACTTGTTATTTTTAATGCCAACTGGTCTCTGAATTTACTCAGTCTTGTTTCCCAGGAGAGACCTGCCAAATAGTCAGCCCCATCATGGCAATGTTCGGAAAGAAAATTATCAATCTCTGCTTCAAGTACTTCACAATTCTCCTCGGACCATCTCAGTTTTTTTACCTTCTGAAGGTTTGATTCCCATCCAATTAGGGGAATTGTTGGGCGGTGTTGAGGCCAAAGGGCGATGATACATACTAGGATGGCATGGTCGCTGTCTATAGATGGCGTTAGCGAGAAGTGTCGCACCAGATGGAAGGCGAGAAGAGATATCCAGATGTAATCTAGAGTAGCCATGCGGAAAGGGGATATATGAGTATAAGCTGCAGGATTATCGGTGGGAAGCCTTCCATTAAGGGCACGCAGACCAGATTGGTTTAGTTTTGTTGCAAGTCTTATTCCGCTAACTTCCTTCCGTTGGTATTGAGACTTTATCTCCGGAATTGCCCACTCTTCATTTCCTAGTGCTATTTGGGAGGATTGGGTTGGGTTCAGGACCATTAGGTTGCAGTTGAAGTCTCCCATTATCAACCACAAATCATTTGGGAATAGAGCTTCCAGGTCCTATATTATGGGAATCAAAGTATTTAAAGTTGCCTCCCGGCGAATTTTTACAGGATGTAGATAGACGCAACCGAGGATGATTTTTTGCCTTATTTTCCCCTTATCGTGGCTCTTGATCTCAATACTGAGAAAGATATAATCGCCCTTCCCATTGTAGAGTGGCACTAACTTTGCGTCCAGTGTATTCTTTACGGCGATCAACGCGCCCCCGCATGCATGGCCACCTACTGCAGAGGGAATAGCAAAAGATTTGACTGTAGTGAAATCTTCCCAGGTGGTATTTTCTAAGGCCCAAGTCTCTTGGATCGCAAAGATGTCGTTTAGCTCCTGAAGGTCCTTAATTGTGCGACACATTTTCTCTTTGGTTAGGCCCCTGATGTTCCACGAGCAAATGTTTAAGCATCGAACTGTGTCATACTTTGGTTTGCTTTCTGACTGGCTTGCCTGTGTACTACCCTAAGGCCTTGGAAAGCCAGGACCAATCATGGGATTTGTTTATTTTAAATATGCACTTGCGTGGGCCGCCTGCAGCTGTGGCGATTACTTGCAGTGGGGTGTCCATCCAGGGTGCAGCTTTTAATTCCTGTCTGGGGTCCCGTAACATCGGCTGTTGCTGCTGTCTTCTCCCTTCCACATTTAAGTCAGAGCCCGTATTGTTGGGCAACAGGGTTTCAAGTTTTTTTTTTAAGAAGGTCAGGTAGTTGAGGGACGTGTAGGAACTGACTCGAATACCCCATTCACTCAGTTGTTTTGAGTTTTTAGCTTATATTACTGCAGGCTCTGGGTTGGAAAAAGTTACCAGAGTTGACTCCTTTTTTTGGCCCCAGGCGGGGTCAATAAAAGCCACTGTTTCAATGTTTGCTGAGTTGATGTTTTCTAAGCCTGGCAGATTCTGACAAAGTTTTAGAACATTTCCCCTGTTGAGGATGTCCCATTGACCCTGCGATTCATATTCTGGATAGAGTAATACTTTTTTATTCTGTCGCTGTAAAAGGCTAGGTTCCTGGATATTAGTAGTAGCTTTATGCAGTTGTGGCCGATTGGGGCTGCAAATAGGAGGATCTATTTGGGACTTTTCATTGACTCGATGTTCTGAATTTTCTAGAGCAGTTTGCTTTGAAGTCAAGGAGTTGGTACTTGTTAACTGAGCGCTTGTAGCGGATTCTTGAGAGGAAGGTGTTTTATTATTAGGTCCAACCTCCTCTTGTGCGACCCCTTTGTTGGTTTGACTTTCATCTTTTCTTAATGTTGGAGTTTCTGTGCTAGAGACTCTTTTTATTTGCCCCAGGCCTTCAGCAGTGGACATGTTTATTCCGCTGGTAACGGCTGAAGAGTTTTTAATGGCAGGTTTAATGGACTTTTCACTTTGAGTCAGATGATTGCTACAAGGCATTTTCATATTGCTGTTATGTTTAGGTACTTTTTACTCCTTTAGGTCTATTATTTTCTGTGTAGGATTTTGAATTAGTTTTGATTTTTCAACAATGCCTTTGTGGAGGTCCGTTGATTCGTCTAGCTCCTCCACCTGGTTTGACGAGGGATTCCTCCCATTTGTTCCGAGCCATTGTAATAGTGCGGTGTTCTTTTTATTAGCTTTATTTAGTTTCTTCAGTTTTTTCTTATTTTTTCTCGACATCGTTGTTTCTTCCTTCAGGGCTTGCTTGGGCTCACTTAAGGGCATGGAAGAGTTTATTGTGGCAAGGGGCTGATCCGGAGGGAGACTTACTGCGGTATTTAATTGTTGCTGATCCTGGTTTGAGCTATTGTTATTATTACTGGAGCTAGCTAGGATGTTAAGAGTTGATGTAGATTTCAGTGGTGTTTCATGGATTTGGGAGTTGGACGCGTGGCTAGTTTTCTGTTGAATTGAAGTGCATGCTTTCTGCGGTTTATTTTGTGGCCTTGTCCTTAAATCTTCAATTAGCTCGGACATTATTTCAGGCAGGGTCTCGAGTTTTTTTATCAGAGGCTCACAAATGCAGTTGGTATGCGTATTGTGTGAATGTGGGGTGATGTTTGCTAGCAGGTCCTGATTTAAGTTTGCTGCGAAGGTGTAATTTTCACCCACGTTATTTTGAACCCTTCGGATCAGTGAGTTTAACTGTTCAAGTTTTTTGTCAATGCCCATTATAGAATCTGCTAGGATTTGAAGGATAGCAATCTGCGTCTCGAGTTTATCGGCATGCATATGGGCAGCAGTAGCCATAGAATTCAGGGCCTGGTTGGTGGCTGCAAGCAGCATTTCAACTTTAGATCTTCCTGGGCTTGCTTGAGGAGACCTTTGTATAGTATTTGCCGACTGGAAATTTTTTCCATTGGTGTACTTGTAGGAAGGCGACGAGTTGAGAAGTGAGTTTGTGAGATCTTTTTGAGGATTTTTATTAGAATCGTAGTTGAAACACTTGTCTTTGTCTTTATTTACAGTTTTACTGTTGGTAAGGTTTGCAGACGGAACTTTGGGCAGGGCCTGAGGTAAATCGATATTGCTGAAAGGCAAGAAATGGGGGGCTCCATTTGAAGTTGGGGTGGATGTATGGGATAGAAAGAGAGGACTATATTTTTGGGCGTAGTCGATTGGCACGCCCTCTGTCATGTTTATCGTTTTTTCATGTGGTAGCACTTCTTGTTGGGATAGTATTTTTGGTGATTGATTCAGGGAGGAAGACGATGAAATCCAGATTATTGAGTCGGCTGAATCGGCTGAGGAGGGCGCCGTTGCTTTAACATTGACTTTCTCTTTTCCCCGCTGGGCAGATGTAGTTTCTTTCTCAGGGTCATTTGCGATAGAGAGGCTATTAGCATGCGATGTAACAAAGACAACAGACGATGACATGGGTGATAGCGCAAGTGGTAACGCAGGTGGTTATTTAGTTATACTTGACTGCACCCAATGTTCGTCTGGGATAGGGGGGGAATGGGTAATAATGGGGAAGAAAGGAAAAAGCTGTCCTGCACGTTCGCTAGTTTGGTGCCGGGGACTGAGGCAGTGACTTGACGGTGAACAATCATTTCTGGGTAGAGAGACGTTAGGTTAGAAGGATCAGACGAGTTTATAAATTGCTGCTGTAGTTTCATGGTCTTATTGCGTGCTAATTGGAGTGTTGCGCTGTTTCCTTGGCCAATCTTGCAGAAATGATCTCGGATATCAGTCATTCCGCTAGTTTTCACTTTTGGTGTGTGCGGAAGACAGGCCCTTAGCGCCGTTTGCGCAAAGCCTCTGCTGGGGCTGTTTTTGTCCTTTTTATCCTTCAGGATTCCCACTGGAGCACTAGGAAGAATTTCTGGAGCCTCTTCCATTTGTTCCGCTTGCTTTGGGCAGAATCGAGAAGGAGATTGGCGACTGCAACCTGTCGCCTGAGGATACAGCAGTTCTGATTTCTGGCGCTTAGCAGACTTGTGGGGACGGTGTGTTGGTTGCAGTAGAAGGCAGCTCCTAGTGCGCATTTTAATCGGAGCGTGATTAAATTATATATATAGGCGTCAGTCAGTCCAGCAGGATGGCTTCCAGCAGGGTGGGGTCAAATGCAAGATTTGTTGACAGCTTAAAACTTGGCAACTTAACAAATGCAGGTTAAAGAGCAGGACCCCTCAGATTGGGAGGCAACTACCTTTAATAGAGTCAGCTAGAGAATACCAAAATCTGATGCGAGAGTGAGCGGATCACACAGGGGGAGGCCACCGGCAAGATCAGACCTAGTCGGGACAGCCTGGCCTCCTACCCCCGGGCTCTTACTTTACAGCTGCCTCTAACGGCAGCTGAGCTCACTGTCTCTCACCAGTGCACCAGCGCCCCAGGGAGAATAAGTACAGGTCGCCAATCTGTCAGGGTTCTTCAACTCTTGGCTTGCAGGCTCTATCACCCTATCCTTGCATTGCTTTCGCTGTTTCAGTCAGCTGGTAGTGCGACTAATCTCTGGTTGCGGGCTTGGCACTTCCAGCGTAGCTTCCAGCGGGAGTGGAAGAGATGAGGAGGGAGCGCAATGGCATCAGCGCTATCACAGCCTGCAGCCTGCAGTGCCTGTCCCCTTGATTATGGCTCCTCACAAAACGCTGCGACCATAGTAATCCATAGTAGCCCGTACTATACTGGGTCCCTCAGCCTCGGGCAGTGACGGCAGCAAGCAGTAGTTGAGGCAGTAGTTGGAGTCAGCTTTTTCTGCTTTTACCGCTTTTGCCTTTTTTGTGGTACGGTTGTTACTTTTCTCCCGCTCCGCTTTCTCTTTCGCCCGGGGGGGGACAGCAGCAGCAGAAGCAGCAGCGGCCGCGTCCGGCGGCGGCGGTTCTGCTTTCTCCCTGCTTTATCTATTGCCCGGGGGACAGCAGGAGCAGCGGGGGCAGCAAGGAAAGCAACAGCGGGAGCACCAACGGCCGTGTCCGATGGCGGCGGCAGTTCTGGCGTTTCTGGCGTCCTCTGGCAGATCCACGGCTCACAGCGCCCTCTAGCGTCTGAAGGCATATATGCTACCCAAGTAAGAAGCACTGACTGCCTTTATATCAGTCAAGACCTGGTTCACCAGCCTCTGAAAGGTGTAAGGGCATTGTTGCGTCCAAACAGCATATCCGAAAGTGGCCCTTCTGCAGTAGAAAAGACTGACCTTCCTTTAGCTCCTTCAGTTAGGACAATCTACCAGTACCCTGATGTTAATTCCAAAGGTACTCATGAACTTGACAGGCCCTAACCTATCAATGACCTCATCATTTCTAGGGATGGGGTGAGCATCAGTTTTAGTAAGTGAGTTGAGCCCCCTGTGATCCACAGAGAACTGGAGTTCTGAGGTGGTGCCTGGTTGGGCAGTGTTTTGTACCATCATCATTGGGCTGGACCAGGAGCTACTGGGGTGCTCAATGACCCCCTAGATCCAACATTTTAGAGAATTCATCTTTGATGTTTGCCCTCACTTTATCAGATAGCCTTTATATTTTTTGACAGGGGGCTGTATCATGTATCAATTGCATGAGTACACTGATCTGTTAGCCCAGGAGTGAAAGACAACAGAGAGGCAAACTGTTAGAAATTGGGTTTCTGGCTGGCAGAGGTACGCACCCTGTGTAAGCAGGAACCATAATCCTAGTCATGGTAAGTTTAATAAGCACTAAAGCTTTACTTGTGCTCACCCTCTGGTAGCTTGGCACAGGGAGGTCAGGCTAAACTACAGAGGCAATGTGTAAAATATGTGTGCGCACACACACACACACAAACACAGTAACACAGTGAAAATAACACATAAGACTCCATGCTATTGTAGAGAAATAGTATCTCTTTTACTCTTTCAAATGAAACCAAAACAACAAAATTCCAATGAATGGTTTACGAGTTATGATTGCTCAAAGTTTTGAATTCAAATACAGTGCTGAAAACACATGTGCTCGTAGAAGGGTATTTACAGTATTGCTGGGAAAATTACAGTGATCCAAGCAAAGGGTCAGAAAATAGGCCTTTTTGTGATGTAAAAACTGATACGTTGAATTGATAGTCAGGGAAACAGTAAGGTAGCTGCAGGTCGATCAAAACCAGTGGAATTCAGGCAAATCCAGTATTGCTGTGAAAATTACAGCGATCCAAGCAAAGGGTCAGCAAAAAGGAATTCTTGTGGTGTAAGAACTAATACTTTGCTTCGATAGTCAGGGATACAGTATGGTGCCTGCACCTGAGAGGGTATTCAGTGGCTTGGTCAGATGTGTAGGTGTGTGGTCCTCAAGGTGCTTATAAAAAAAGCTAGGTATTCCACTTATTGTGGAACTCAAAAAGTGAGAAGGAGGCTCTGATGTGAGGTAGTTTCATGTCTTGGGTGCAATGGAGGATACTGAGAGACCTCAAGCTTTGCTTTTGTGGTTGCGTGGAATGTGTGAAAGTGAGATTGAGGAAGAATGTGGGTATCTGGTAGATTGTTGAAAGTGTATGAGGCTAATTAGGTATTATGGTCCTGTATTGTGTATGACTTTGTGTGTGTGCATGAGAAGTTTGAATTGGCTGCACTTGTGAATGGGGAACCAGCGACGTTTCCTGAATTGTTATGTCATCTGGGTGCAGTGTGGGAGGTCATAGAGTATGAGGCTTGTGATCGTGTTCTGGATAGTTTAGAATCTGTGTAGAAGTTCTTTGTAGATAACGGCATAAAGAGTATTGCCATAGTCCAGTCTGCTGATGGTAAGTGATTGCATGACAAATCGTCTGGAGTTCTGAAGCAATCATTTGAACTTCTTTCACAGCATGCATAGGATTTGGAAGCAGGAGGTATATGCTGTGTTGACTTGAGGAGTCATGTTGAGCTTGTCGTCTAGGATGATCCCTCAATTTCTTGCATGGTTTGTGGGTCTGGGTGTTGTCCTCTCTCTGACGACCACCAGGTGTCTTCCCATGGGGAGCTCTTGTGGCCAAAAACCAGTAATTCTGTATTGTTACAGTTGAGCGTCAGGCAGTTGTTTTCATCCAGATTGCTACCATCTTCATGCAGTTGATGAAGTTGGTTTTTGGGGCGGTTGTCTTCTCTGTCAGGGAGATGATGAGTTAGATGTCATCAGTGTAGGAGTCAATGGTCATGTCTCATGAAGATGCTGAGTTGCTTGTTGATGGCCTTCCCAATCACTTTGGCTGGATAGGGCATCAGGGAGATGGATCAAAAGTTGCTCAGTTGATTCGGGTCAGCTGTGAGCTTCTTGAGGAGGGCGTTGATTTCTTCAAGTTTCCATTCACTTGAGAAAGTTGCGGCGGTGATGCAGGCATTGATGATGTGAGTGAGTTTTGTGCTGATTGCTGATGTTCCAAGGTTGTAGATGTGGTGGGGGCACAGGTCTGCTGAGGCCACTGGGTGCATTGTCCGCATGATTACAGCTGTGGTATTTCTTTAGAGGGTTGTTCATTTGGTGAAGTGTCCATCTTGGTTGGTAGTGGGAAGGTTACTTTAGTTCTCTGGGGTTAGGTTGCTGTGCAAAGCAGCTGTAAATGTTAGGGATTTCGCTGTGGCAGAAATTGGATAGGTTGCTACAGAGTTGTTGGGAGGCAGCAATGTTTTTGAGAGTGGCTGAGGGTGTGTTGAAATCCTGGATGATCCAGAATATCTCTTAGCAGCTGTTGGAAATTCCTTCGATGCAGTGCACTGCTGTTTTTTTCTTGGTGTCTCTAATTTGCTGGTGATAGCAGCTGAGTGCAACCTTGCAGGTAGTTTTGTCAGTAATGTTGCGACAGACTTTCCATTTCCTTCCTAGCTATTTGGAGTGTTGTTTGTTCTCTCGGAGCACCTGCTGACCTGCCTGTTTGCTCTACTATGTTTGTTGGGTTTGATGGGTGCACGGGAGACCCTACAGTTCTTACAGTTCGTGGAGAAGTGTGGCTCAATGATTAGAGTGGCAGACCCTGATGCAGAGGTCTAGCCCGGGACCAGGGTTTAATTCCCCGCCTCGGCGGGTCTTGGGCTCAAAATTCTACGGACCTGATAATTCTCACCTCGGTGCCTACTCCAATCATGGAGTCCCACTCTGCAACTCTGGGCAATAACTTGCTTCATCTCCACAACGGCCCCCACAATGCTAAGGATGCCTGGCCTCCACTTTGGGGGTGCCCAGGAGTGGACGCCTCACAGGGAAAGCCAGAATGGGTTCCACAGCGGTATTCGTACAAGCGCCTTGAAACCCTTGCGGGTGAGTAGTGCCCTATACAAGTATCAATTTTTTTTTCTTGATCCAGTTGTTGAAGTTGTTGATGTCCTTGGTTAGGTTATATGTGGGGCAAGATTGATCCATGCTGAGGACGCTAAGCCAGTCTCCTGCTGTTATTTTGCCCCAGCTGCAGTTAGGAATGCTGAAGCTGGTGGGGTGTTGACTTGAGGGGTGTTGATTTGGAAGTGGATGATGGGGTGGTCAGTCCATGTGAGTGGTGCATTGGAGTTGTATTTCATGCTGTCACTTGAGGTGAAGATAGGGTCCAGTGTGTTTCCTGTGGTGTGCGTTGATTCCGAAATGAGCTGGGTGAGTCCGATGTTGCTCAGGGTTTCTAGGAGAGCTTTGGAACAGTGGTCGTTTCAGTCTTCCAGGTTAAAGTTGAGGTCACTGAAGAGAATATTGGCTCTGGATTCAATGGTGAGGTGAGCATCAAAGTCGGTGATGAGGTTGGTAAAGGTGGTTCCTGGTCCGGGTAGTGAGTACACATGTGTTCTATTCATTGTGAAGTTTTTGGAGGTTTGCAGTAATGTCATGCTTCATTAAAGTAGAAAGGCTTATTAAATTCAAATCTATCTCTGTGTGAACTCCTAATCGTTTCAAAATCTGACAGAAAAAAGATGAGTGTGCAAAATGCTCAAAGAACCAGATGTCCAATTACTTCTGTGCCCAGTCACAATAAAGCTGAATCGTTCCACATCTGGAGATTAAAGCCACATGAGATTGCCACTGCAAATATATTCAATCCTTGCACAGCAGTGACTGCAGCTGCAGTACGAATATTAAATGACCCTGCGGGTTTGGTGATGGTGGTGTCATCCAGATTGACTAGGAGGCAAATCAGAATAGCACACTTATCAATCATACAATAACGGTAATCACAAAGGACTGCTTTGGAAAAGAATTAGCAGGAACTACAGAAAACCAATAATTTGTCACCTCTAAAGGCCAGGTGTGATGGCTTAAAAACTCAGCGATGTTAAGGTGAGTTTATGGATTTACTAGCTCATCAGAGAATCTTGAAGTTTAGTTTATGCCATATTTGTTTTAGCTTTTTCCCAAATGTTGACGAAAGACAAGGTACCATTTATGAGAACAGACCATGAATCGTTAGCCCATATGCTACATTTGTGTCCAGCGTTTGTTGACATCTTTGGACCTATCCACAAGGTTAAATTATACATTTTCAACTCTAATTTTACAATGAAAATGAGGTCTATGGCAGATGGCATGCACATTTCTTAATGTTAGAGTCTTTAGTAAGTGCTGTGGTTCGTTGTCTAAATAGCGGCATATTATTCTTAAACGTTTGAATCAAGTAAACTTAATTCGTTTTAGGAAACTGAAATTAACTGTATTTGTATATTTTAGAATGTAACTGCACAATGAAGTTTGTTAGCCACTAATAAAGTCTTTCAGGTTTCGTATTCAGAGCATAACGCCTTCTGCTATGACGTTTTGGTTTTAGCATTTTTTTTTTATAAAAGTATCTTGATTGCTTTTAAAGACAATACTTAGATGCATTTCTAAAAACAGAAAAGAGGAATTGAATTGAACTAAGTTGTGGCCAATGCAAGCAAGGGGAGAACACCAAGCGATGCTGCACCAATAGTTCCTGGTTGGCAGGCGAGAGATATATAAAGGTACACAAGTGAAGTTTTATTACCAATAGGCTAAAGTAGGCCAGTAACTGGAAAACAACAAGTGTGCATAATTCTTTTTTTTTTACATATTTTTTTTATAGGTATACAAAAGGCATAACAAGCAAAGAGCGAAAAAAACGGAACACAGCAGTGAGCTACAATCACATAAGTTGTTAGCTCCGTCCCAGGCCATGATGTAAACACTAAAACATTACAGATTTAAATGTCCTCACTTCCACAGGCCGCATAACATGCCAATCAGTACATCACAGAAACATGGCGTCAGAGATAGAATTCAAATCTACATAATTCGGGGCCTAATATGATGGAGGTCGGAAAGACTATGGAAGGCTTTCCAACCCCCATTGTTGGCAGATTATGTATCAGCTGGTCGAAATTTAAACCAGCGGGTTTTTCCAGCTGGCTTCCGATGGGCTTACGGAGCCCTTTGACCAGTCGGAACCGGCTCGTAATCCCAAAGGCCAGGCGTTTTCGCTCATGGGATTACCATGCATGGTTTCCATGCTGGCCTGTTCGACATTGAAACCATGTCTAAAAGCGTGTCTGGGGCCCCCAGCAGGGCCCCATTGTGTGAGCAGCCTCAGGTTGGGGGCCGAGAGGGCACCTATGATGCCCCCGTATTCATCCCTGCACCCCGTGGCAGGCACTTTAAGAGATGAACAACTCTTCCCATTTCCCTATTGGAGCATGCATTACGATTGGTTTACCACCACAATGCATGCTTCCATAGGGAAATGTAGACATTATGGCCCACATGCATCAATATCGGCTTTCGCGATTTCTAAATTGCGAAAAATAGCGATTCGCAATTTATAAATCGCAAAAGCCTATGCATGATTATTTTTTAATTTTTTATGCAATTCGGTAAAAATCGCTATTTTTACCGAATCGCATAAAAAATGCGAATTTCAAATTGCGAATTCGCAATTCCCATTCATTCCTATGGGCCAAAATGCCCGTAGGAATGAATGGGAATTGCGAATTCACAATTTGAAATCGCAATTCATCAATCCATTTCAAGGGTGGAGAGGGGGGTCCAAATGACCCCCCCTGCACCCATGAAATGCACTTTTACCTATAAGTTACATACACACATGTCCTAAGGACATGTGTGTCTGAAACTTAACAGTTTAAAAAAATGCATTTTTGTGCATTTTTAAACAATTTCGCAAATTACCACGAGGTTTAACCTCGTGGTAATTTGCACTTGCAATCTTTAAAATCGCAATTTTTTTAAGAATGATGCATTGCATTTAAGGAATCGCAAAATTGCGATTCCTTAAATGCAATCGCATTTTAGAAAATCGCAAAATTAGCGATTTTCAACAGAAACAAATGATGCATCTCTAAAAGCATTTTTGGAATCGCAAACGGCCGATTTTAAGGAATCGCACCGTTTGCGACTCCAAAAATGCTTGATGCATGTGGGCCTATATTCGCTCCCTTAGTCAGGGAACTGCATATAGCAATTAAACGTATAAACAATATAAATGCCAAATAAACACATCTGTGCAAGTATTGGCCCCCTTTAACCCTTGTGCAGGCGAACAATTCCAATAACACTTTCTACAGCTCTCTGTTGTGTTCCATGTGTTATACTCGGCAAACAAATTGACGTAAATATAGACAAATACCACACTGATTGGACAATCAGCTGTAGTGACCTTCAATTGACACAACTTATCCATCATTCGATTCCCAAGGCATAGCACAGTGGATGTATGTAATATTTAGATGTGTGGCACTAGAACAGGACCTACCATTAAAGTTCTCTATATCATTTCATGAGTTCAAGTGATCAAATCTTGGGTTTTCTGGTTAGGAGTTCACCTGACACCCAAGTCTTCAAAACAGATGTGACATGTTCTCCACATCGACTTGACAACTTGATGACTTTAGATGGTAAAAGAAGTTGTGACACTGCGATATTTCCTGACTCACAGTGTAAAGAGAGTATATTTATTTCTAAAGGATTGAAGAGTGTTCTATAAAAAAGGAATAAGACTGCTTCACTCTAGGACATCTACGAGTAGGCGGCAAGGCACAAAAATTGAAAGAAAAAATAGGCATGCCTAGAGTCAGAATAGTCCAAGAAGAAAAGACCAGAGATCTTCATTTACATGCCCATGCATGGATATAAATATTAAAACATAGGAGTGAATATATACAGGCCTTAACATACTCTGGTATATGTGCATATTTACTTGAATGGCAGCAAAAGGTGCAAAAGGTATCGGGATGCAGTGGGGTTCTTATAAGTCTACAAGTGATCAAACAAGTACAGAAAAATGTTTACACCATGAAGTGATTACAAGAAGTCATCATGGCTTTAAGGGATTGCAAAATATAATGTTCACCATGGAAGTTTTCACTACTTGAAAATTAGATGGTGGCTTCGCTAGAAGAGTGGAAAGCACTTAGGAAGCATAGAAGGGTAATTCAGGGGGAGGTGAAGGTCACTTGTGCAGTACAATGAGTAGCATGCAATTGCCAGTCTTGATATACTATTGAAAGTGGTTCTTAACCTAAGAAGACTTTGAGCAGCTTTTACAAGCACCTCGAATAGACATATTACTCTATACATATAAAGGTCAAAAATTGAGAAATGCCTGTGTTCTTAAAACCCAGCACAGTCTGTACCAACAATGGCAAACATTTTTATACTTATGAAAAAGGTAAATATATCATTATAATGTACTGTCTTTAACATATCTTACTTCCACTGATGACCTCACCTCCCACTATAACACAAAAATGGCACAATGTTTCTACACTTTCACCCCACTAAAACTCAGGAAATTAGGAATTATCCCATCCTGGTTCAAAAATGACCTTAATAATAAGGAGACACAGCAACATAGGCTGGCTGTCCCAATTCGCTCTCCTCCGACCTGAACACCAAAATACAAAAAATATATCTACTGAGAGAAATCCTTCTTCTTCTGAGCCCAACTTGACCACTCCCAAAACAGATCTAAAGACCTTTTCAACATCACCCATCAGCAAACGTCCTTTTTTCCTCAACATTCCACTCTGCTAAGCTCTGTGAAGAGTTCGGCAAATTCTTCTAAGAAAAAATCAACAAACATCAAACTCTCTCAGGTTCCCATCATCATCTCTTCCGAAATATGGCCATTTTACCATAGATGAGGCTCCTACTGCTACATTGCCAATTAATGCTGATCCCCCCCAAACATACCCTGCAGTGAGGCAGAATACCAGCCACAATATCATACAACTGAAAAACAATGCAACCTGGACCCAGTTTGAAAATATCACTGAAGATGAATCATTAAAATACTTGCAAGAATGGAGCTGACATGTCACCTCTCTGACCTTCCCTCTTCTCTTGTTAAACATCTCAGACATGTCGTCTTCACAACGTGGGCTAAAATCATTACCTCCTTATTACCAGTGGCTCTATCTATCCCATTGTTAGAAATGGGATTTCTGGTTGGCTAGGGCATGCGCTTAAGCCAGGCAGAAACCACCACTCTAGTCAGGGCACGGAAGTTACACACTGAAGATAGTCCATGCTCACCTCCTTGGCAGCTTGGCAGAGCAGTCAGGCTTATCCCAGGGGCAATGTGTAAAGCATTTGCGCAACATACTCAAACATTGGCGACATGCTAGGCACACAACAAAGGTAACTCCACAAAGGTTACATAAAAATAGCCTTTGTATTATTCATAAAACACATTAGAACATAACACATATATACACTACGCTACCAGGCACTTGTCATATATTTGCGTAAATCACCAGGCCAATTGGGCCACTGTCATACACATTTAGCATCACCAGTAAATACTGACAGGATTATACTTAACACAACACAGTATGCCTTATCATTTTAAATTCACCAACCTGTGAAGAGGAAATTGCCTAGTAGAATGAGAACACATTAGGCCAACATCACATAAGGGAATCATATCCTAAATATTATCATGACCAAGATGGGTACAGTATACCTGCACTCTCTTGGTTGATTGCCGTCTCGACGGGCAAGACGTCACCTCAGCAAAACCGCTGCGGCTGGGGCCCTCCTCGGACCTCTGTCTGCCTCTCCTGAAGTTCTGCAAATCACTGCATCTTCTGTGGAAGCCTTCATGCTCTGGCAACAAACGGGGCTCTCTACTTCCTGGATAAAGTCCCCGCCCACAACCAGGTAACCTCCACCTGACTTCCGTGTTCTCGAATAAGGTAGTGCTGCTGTCGCAGGGTTCCTCACGACTGCTCATGGCACAGCAGCGCCTCAGGGCACAACGCGCAGGGAGAGTTTCAGATTTTCCCACTCAAAAAACAGGAGTTCCGTCTGCTCTACCGAGCACTCCTGTTGTACTTATATTGTTAGAACAACTCCCCCTTTTAAAAATGGGCAGCGGAGCCAAGTTTCCGTCGGTGTTGGACATACAAAGGCAGAGTGCCCACCATGCGGGGTAGAAGGTGCACTGACAAGTGCACCAGCCGCCTCCCTCTCCACTTTTAGAAACACGCCACTAACCACACGCTTTTGCTAATCAGCAATGGCAAGCCACCGAGCCCTGGTGGATCTTTAGAAGGCAGGGACCAGGCTGACCAGCACACCGGGGCTCTTCAGCAGGGCAACAGCTTCACTCCCATGAATAGGGAGCCCCAGATGGCGGTTACTCCTTGGGCCCAGCAGTTCCACACTTTCAAGAAGGTCCAAATGTTCACATGGGGTCAGAACCCCAGCAGTTATATACCAAGTCTTTGTTCTGCCCTGATACACGGCCCTGGTCCCAGTCCGAACCAGTTCTGTGGGGCACTTGTTAAGTGCACAACACTCCCCATTGTAAGTGTAGGGCCTGGCCCAAGACACACCACAGGGGGGTAGAGACGACATTGTGGAAGGCAGGTACAGTCCTATTTAAATACAGGTGCTACTCCTTCCATCACTCCGAATGCAGATCAGGCCTATTCAGCCTAGCGCTGACTCACCCAGACTCCATGGAGCCACTGCACCTCCCCAGCCCCTGTCACTCCAAGGCCAGACAGTCAATACATAACAGGCAGGCACAAAGACACATAGCACAGAGAAATGCCAACATCTAAAAGTGGCATTTCTAAAATAGTGATAATAAATCTGCACACACCATTGTGCAGCATTTATTATTACTATTCCAAACATACCAAACTTGACCACGCTGCTCCTCTCTTATCAGGAATTACCATTGAAACACTTATCAGGGAATCCCCAATGCATTCCTATTAGAGGGCAGCCTCACAGCAGTGAGAAACAAAAATGGCTGTTTGTCACTACTAGGACATGAACTGGTAAAAAGCGCTTTCAAGGGATTCATTTGGAATACTCTGTTCTATTGCTTTTGATATAATCAGTAACTGCAATAATTATTGATAAACTCGCCAGAGAGATATTATTCAACTGTCTTTTATCTAAGAAATATTTTTGTTCCTTCTGAGGACATAAGAACCAATGAACCAATGACAATACAATAAAGATTCAAAACACGGGTATATATAGAAAAAAGTTTTATCTTTTGAAAATTTTCAAGGGTACTACACAGTTATTCAAACCGAGTAACAAGAGGAAAATAAATACAATTTTATAATCCTTCAATGTCACTATTCTAAACACTTCTTCTCATTGTACATTATTTCCCAGAAGAGAGTGTGAGTGTCGACGTTTCTGTCTCTATGCATTTGTCCATGAGACCATCTTCAGGACTATCATAAATTTAACAGTTAACCCCTGAATGGTGTTTCCAAAGATTCAAGAATTATAGAATACAATTGATACCTATATGTCAAATTGATCGTCGTTCTATAACGAAAATTCGGCAGTCTGCAGTCGGATTTGATACAAATTGGACTGCAGACTGCCGAATTTGCGCTGCGCTACGAAGCTTAACAGAATAAACTCCCTCAATTGAGAAGTTGCTGGGGACTACAAATTGAATTACACCGTCCAAAAAGCACCAGAGTTCACTTACCTGTATCTTTTGACGATAATTCACCTTAAACAAAAGTTACAGAACGACGATTGATTTGACATGTAGGTGACAAAAGAATACTAGATATATCTACAATAAGATAGAAATTCTATGCAGTAAATAATTGTATAATGATAAAAGGAAAGGGGCAGGGAAAGGAAAACAAAGAGTAACTTGCTATAATAAATGGAGAAACTGTGAAAACTACTAAAAAATGCTGTAGACATTTACAGAAAGAAAAAAAGAAATCTTATGCAAATAAAATTATAATGTTAAGATTTCCTATTAAATAAATAAATAGGTAGATTGGGTGTTATTCTAGGTGGTTTATTTACTTCACCTGAGACAATAGTATTTTCTATTATTGATGGAGCACAATACGTAGAAGTTCACAAATTCCAGCAAAAGATCCTTATACTTAAAAAGAGTATTCCCTGTATTATTTTGTGAGGATTCAATTCTGGTTTTATCTCTCCTGATTTTCTAAATAGTTTGCAAGCAATTGTCCCATTTTATTTTGACCTCCATAACAAAGTGCACTACTCTGCATTTGTGGTTATACTGTTAAAGGTAAGCTTGTCATCTATATGATGTTGTAGGGATTACTCAGTTTTTGAGTGAATGTAAATTTTATCAAGCAATTGGTTTGAATGAGCTTCCATAGATGTTTTCTTCTGGAAAAAACATTTATTATAAAGCCCCTTGCTGCAGATTTAAAAGAATCCCAAACCTTGTAAAAGAAGAATCAGGTGTGCTGTTAATCAGAACAACACATCATTTTTAATGCACAAGGGAACCCAAGGAAGCAATATGCTAGGGACCTTAGGGTAATTGTATTTTTAAACAGGACAATGGTCCCTAGACAAAAAGGATTATTGAAAGATAAATATAGTCTAAATAGACACTATATTCTTTGTCCAGCCGGACAGATTTATTTTCTGGTAAGCAATTTCAAAGAAATTATAAGGTGATAACAGCAGAACACCAGCCGATGTCCAACTGACACACTAAAGGAGGAGACAAACAAGGCAACTAAAACAGTCTGTGTAGTCAATTCACAATCAGACTATATTAATTCCACACTATTGCTGGCATCAAATAATACAGTTCATACACATATAGTGTGACACAGTCGACGACGTTTCAAATCTATTAATTTATAAAGGTTCATCCTCAGGACATTTGATATATGCCTTCTATTTTTGTAAAAAAGTCACAGTTAACTTCCTCAGCCCATACTGCAGGGCTGGCATGGAGGACAATAGCCTGAGTGTTAGGAACTACCGGTTAAGCAGCACTACAGCCACCGCTGATTGGGATCATTAGCTGGAATAACTGTCGACGGGCCGACAATGCGGTCCGCGTCTTCGGGTAAGAGTCGTCTCTGTTAATCATAACAACAGCAAAAGCTTCAAATTAGGATGTGAAGTTGGTTTCTAAAAGTAGTGAATTATTAAAACACCATTTACCTGTGTGTGGTAAAAGGGGATAAGGTCATGGTCTGTGTACCCTGGTGCATTGTCATATATTAATATGGAACCTATATCACATTGAAGTCTTGTTGGGCAAATAATTTACTAAGAGAAATATCATCTTTGCAAAATTGTGAATGGTGAGAGGCAAATAAGAAGGTATATCCCAGAGATCCAGGAAATAAAATCTCCACTTATCAACTAATGACTTACGTTTGAGGGCTGATTTACTTTGCAAATGCATTTTAGTATGGACAAACTTGACTGCTGAATTTCCTTTCCTATATAGAATATGATTTTGATTACAGTCACCACCAAATATAATATAATAGTTATCACATAAAATCCATTTATCAGAAATTGTAGTCCAAAAAGTATTCTCAACAGAAACAGGATCATATACTTTAAAAATATATTAGCAACTATTAGTTTAAGAACAACCCATTGACCTTCAGGGTCAGACTCTTGGCTAAACACTGTAACACGTTTTATGGCAAAGAATCAGTACTACATTCTTCTTCCCCAAAGCAGGAGAAGTAAGCACATTGTCTTCTCAACATCTTTTTAATTTAGCAAAATCTATGTCATGAAGATGAGATTCTTGTAATAAGGCTACATCCGTTTCGAGTTTTGCTAAATAGGATAACACCCTCAGTCAGCTAAATAAGATAACACCCTCAGTTGTTTAAATGGGTTACTTAAACCTTTGAAGTTCCACGTATTTACACAGAATGAAATATAGTAACTATAGTATGCACAATAAATACATCTACAGAAATAAAGTTAGCTAAGAAATTAGACCAATATTGGAGAGAATATGAATTTACTTTAAAGAGGAGAGAGAGGGAAAAAGAAACATTACAGAATTAAATGCATTATATTGAGAAAGACACATGATAATTAATTAGTCATAGGAGAAATCAAAATTGAATTGTTAACGAGAAAAGCCAAGAACAAAAAAAAAACATTCAAGTGATTTTCGAAGTGTCCATACCTTCTCCTCCATGCAATTGAAGAAATCTTTTAGGGGCAGCAGACTCCTTATAAGTAGTTGTTTTATCCTTATACGTCACCCTAAACTGGCAGAGATAAATTAGACCAAATCTAGCGTGCATTACTCTCAGTTGAGGGTGCATATCCAAGGAATGTTTCAGATGATCTGCAGTAACGTGTGCTACATCCTGCGAGAAAAACACTATGTAACCAGGCCAGATAATTAGCTTTTTTGTTTTAACAGCAGACATAACCTATAAGAGGTCCATGTACTGCAAGGAAAATAGAATAACACCTCAAGAGTTTTCTAGAAATTCTAGGGCCAAGCCTGTGTGACATTTGTATGTTGAGAAGAGTAGTTGTAGAGAAATGTGCAAAATATTCCTGTGATTTCGATTTTCTTTTTCCTTTAATTTTAATATTGATTTAAACAGGTATAAAAACATAGGTTTAATCAAACAAATAGGATACAGTTCGCCTTATCCCACACCACAGGGAAATAAATAATTTTGCATTAACAAGCAACAAAGGTACAACATTTCCCCCTTTTCAAATAAACCATCCAATCAATACATCACTTAATTTACCTATGGTAAAAAACACCGGCCAGATGCAACTCATCTCGCCCCTACACCTGCAGATAATAGTTTTAACAAATTGCATAGAAAAGATAAGATCTTTCCCCCTTTTCAAGTATACAACTATAGAATATTTCATTTAATTAACCCAGGAGTAAAATGTACATTGTCGTATTCTCACATATTATTTCATAAAACATTAAAAACATCCTAATTCATACCACAAAGTTAACTAATTACCAAGAAAAGGAGGACAAGGAACAGTCAACAAAAATCTATTAAGATCCCTAAAGATCCCCATTAGATCATTCATTAGACTATAATCAATCATTATTATCCTACAGGTTTTGGACTCCTTCCTACTGACATTAAACCGTGGGAACTACACTATCTTCTTTTCCCCTACCCATATTTTCTGAAATGTGTAAACTGCCCCAATACACAAGGCATAGAGCTCTTACTTTGCTTCAATCTGCTGCACTTTTTATACCTATTACTTGTAAGATGGAGCTTCTTTTGATTTCCATTTTTGAAAAAGCAATGATTTGTCACTAGAGTCTAAATAAAATATAGCTGCTTCAGATGAATCATCCGGCTCGCAAGACTGCATATACCAAAGGAGACCCCCATTGGCTCTGTTAATAATGTGGTTTGGAGCATAGCCTGCAACCACTGAAAGACTTTGCTCCAAAACATAAATAATATTGGGCAAGTAAAGCTTATATGGAGCCAATCCCCCTTATCTACCTCACACCTAAAACATAATCCCGATTTTAGCTGGTATATAATATGGTAGCCATTTCAAAACAAACACCATCCTCTTCAAATTAACACCCCTGATGGCCTTATGGGCCAATTGGTTATAAGCATTCCAAGTTGAGGGTTCCATCTTACAGCCTGTGGCGGTTGCAGTTTTCACTATTGCATCTGGCCCTACTTTGGTATATAATCGTTTCAGCAAATTATCATACCATTTACCAATTACCACTTGTCATGAGACATAAAATTCAAAACCTAATGCCGAAGTTGGAAAATCCGCCGGGAGTTTATTGCTATAAACGAAATGCTGTATTTGGGAATATGATAAAAACCGCCCATCCGAGATTCCAGAATTAGACTCGTTAAGTTGTCTCCATGGATTCATGGTCCCTGCTACCAGAAAGTTCCTGAGCCTGTGCAACTCATCATTTTTCTACTTCTGAAAGCAGCCTCTTCCTAAATGCAGACCTAGCGACTCACACTCTTTTAATAGGATATCCGGATGAAATTGAGGAAAGTGATAGACTTCCTTAAGCTGATTAAATCTCGAGACTAACACCAAGGGAAATTTGTATCTGAAGCGTTTTGGAATATTGGGAATTTTAATGAAGTGGAAACACTTGATATCTGCTTCTCTTAACATAAAATTGAGATAAAAATTATTCGTGGGATTTTGAGAAGTTGCTGCCCATACAAACCAATCTATAAATGCAGTCGGAAAATATTACTTAAAATGCGGAGTTCCTAAACCACCATCCTCAATTGATAGCTGTAGAGTTTCTAGCTTTGCCAGAGGCTTTTTACCTAACCAAATAAAATGCAGCATCATTTGATCTATCTCCATTATGAATTTATGGGGAACTTCTATGATACCATTGGAAAAATGTTAAATTGTCATTTTAATTAAAGCAATATGCACAATGATAGTGATGGATAGAGTTGCCATTGTGATAGCAATGACTGAGCTCTTGCCAGTCTAGGTATATAATAAAGTTGATAGAAATCCATGAAATTGTGAGAGATAAAAACACCTAAATATCTAATAGGATGTAAAGTTGAACCTGCAGTTGCATTTTGCTAGGTAGTCCCAAGATGGGGGTGTTAAATTGTACAATTTCTGATTTCGACTGATTAACTCTGTATCCCTCCAGTTCGGAAAAGGCTTGAATCCTATCAAAAGTTTTCTTAACCTCTTCGCCGCTAATGACAAGGGTAACTCGTCATGGACTTTCCATTGATTTCAATGGAAAATCAATGAAAAGAAAAATATTGCCTTAGCAGCCAAGTGGTTAATATTGTATCCTGCAGCATTCAGATAGAGAATCATGTCATCTGCAAACAATTTAAGTTTTGGATCGCTGAGAGCAGGAGGTTGAATTTGCGGGTCTTGATGAAAAGAAAGAGCTAGCGGTATACTGAATAGCGCAAAAAAAAAGGGAAATCTGACACCCCTGGAGGGTCCCCCGGCTGATTGTAAAGCTTCCTGTTGAATGTGAATTTACCATAACCTTAGCTTGGGCTTGATTGTACAGATGTACGAAGTACTTTACCAATTTCGAAGGAAAGCCAAATCTATCCATGATAGAAAAGAGAATCTCCCACTGCATTAAATCAAAAGCTTTTTCAGCATCTCTCATAATCAATCAACCATAGACATTTATAGAGCGCACTACTTACCCGGAGGGTCTCAAGGCGCTTGGGGGGGTGGGGGGGGAGTGCTGCTACTGCTCGAATAGCCAGGTCTTGAGCTTCTTCCTGAAGGAGAGGTGGTCTTGGGTCAGGCGCAGGTCGGTCGGGATGGAGTTCTAGGTCTTGGTGGCCAGGTAGGAGAAGGACCTTCCTCCTGTTGTCGTTCTTCGGATGCGGGGGACGGCGGCGAGGGCGTGGCTGGCTGATCGGAGATGTCGTTTGGGAGCGTAGAAGTTGATGCGGTTGTTGAGGTAGCTCGGGCCTTGATCGTGTAGGGCTTTGTGTGCGTGGGTGAGGAGGCGGAAGGTGATTCTTTTGTTGACGGGGAGCCAATGCAGGTCTCTCAGATGTCCGGAGATGTGGCTGTGTCGTGGGATGTCGAGGATGAGTCTGGCTGAGGCGTTCTGGATCCGCTGGAGTCTCTTCTGGAGCTTGCGGTGGTTCCGGCGTAGAGGGCGTTGCCGTAGTCCAGTCGGCTGGTGAACAGGGCCTGGGTGACCGTCTTCCTGGTCTCGATGGGGATCCACCTGAAGATCTTCCGTAGCATGCGCAGGATGTTGAAGCATGACGAGGAGACGGCGTTGACTTGTCTGGTCATGGTGAGGGAGGAGTCCAAGATGAAGCCCAGGTTGCGTGCGTGGTCTGTCGGTTTGGGTGCGCTGCCCAGGGCGGGGGGCCACCAGGAGTCGTCCCAGGCGGAGGGCGAGGAGCCCAGGATGAGGACTTCCGTCTTGTCTGAGTTCAGTTTCAGGCGGCTGGTTGTCATCCACTCGGCTACGTCTTTCATCCCTTTGTGAAGGTTGGCTCTGGCGGCGGCGGGGTAGTTGGTCAGGGAGAGGATCAGCTGGGTGTCGTCAGCGTAGGAGATGATGTTGAGGTTGTGTTGGCATGCGATGGCCGCGAGGGGGCTCATGTAGACGTTGAAGAGGGTGAGGCTCAGTGAGGATCCTTGAGGGATGCCGCAGATGACTTCGGTGGCCTCTGACTTGTACGGTGGTAGACGGACTCTCTGTGTTCTTCCGTTGAGGAAGGAGATGATCCATTCCAGTGCCTTCTCCTGGATTCCGACGTTGCTGAGGCGCTGCACTAGGGTGCGGTGGCAGACAGTGTTGAATGCCGCGGAGAGGTCTAGGAGGATGAGGGCCGCTGTTTCTCCGTTGTCCATCAGGGCTCGGATGTCATCGGTGGCAGCGATGAGGGCAGTCTCGGTGCTGTGGTTGGCTCGGAAGCCAGACTGTGAGGGGTCGAGGGATCAATTCGTCTCGAGGAAGGCGGCCAGCTGTTTGTTGACGGTCTTCTCGATGACTTTGGCTGGGAACGGGAGGAGCGAGATGGGGCGGTAATTTTTGAGTTCGGTGGGGTCCGCTGTAGGTTTCTTTGGCAGGGCGCTGAGTTCGGCGTGCTTCCAGCTCTCAGGGAAGGTGGCGGTGTCGAAGGAAGTGTTGATGATGTCCCGCAGGTGGGGTGCGATGACAGCGTCGGCCTTGTTGAAGACGTGGTGAGGGCAGGTGTCGCTCGGAGATAATAATAGATGCCTCAATGTTGTTATTAGAGAAAACATCAGTGGCTTAAAGGAGAAAGTTGGTTTTCGCTGGGATGGTTTTCCTGGGAGTAATACAGAGTGGTCTACATGGACTCCTTATTGTTCCAGTGGTGTTATTCCAGTGCAATTATTCTGGCCACTATCTTGTAATCACATTTAAGAGGTTAATGGGGTGATAATCGTCCACAGGCTTGCCTTTTTTTGAAAAGCAAATGATTACCAACTCTGAAAGGCTAGATGGAATTTTAAAACCTTCTAAAATCTCATTAAATAAGATAACCAGAACAGGAGCTAGCCGAAGGCCAAAGATCTTATACATGTCAGCTGGTAAATCATATTTTCTACATTCTTTCCCATTTGGGAAGTTCTTAATCCTCCTAGAATCTCTTTGAGAGTGTGAGGAACAGCTACACTCTGCTGCTGTTTTTGAATAAGAATTGGCTGGTCAATGCCATCCAGTAATTTCTTAATTGCTTCTGTCCTAGTCACCTATAGGGGCGTATTTAAATAAGTGTAGTGGGAACAAAATGCTTTTTCTACCTCCTCTGGCTGATATACTAGCTGGCCACTTGTTTTCTCATAAATACATTTAATGATAGACTTGTTCTGCCTCCTTTTAGCTTAGATTTACAATGTACAATTTACAAATATCTCGACAGAATAGGGTTCTTTCAGGGCTTGTCTAGTTTCACATAGTCTTAGCCCAGCAGAGCCCAGCAGAACCTCCCTAAGAAGGGACTTAGTGGCCTGATTAAGCTCTACCTGTAGCTCTTCCCTTTTAGGTTTGTGTACTTGACCATTATAGAAATGACCTCATCCCATATAAAGGCCTTACAGGCTTCCCAAATCACAAAAGAAGAAGCCAACCCAATAATCCCTTCAAAGAATTCTTCCAGTTTTAAGTTTGTGGTTGCCACCCAGCCTTTATTCTTAAGCAGTTATTTGTCCAGAGACCTCCTTGGTCTTTCTAATTGTTTGAATTTAAAATTCAGTTCAATGAATGGGACTGAGTGGTTCTTTCGGGGTCATTGAAATGAGACCAAAAGTCAATCCTCAATCCTCAATGCCATATTATATCTTTTGGGAAATCAGCTAAATTCCTGATTGTGAGGGTTATCTGACCCCCAAGAACCAACTAATGCTAGGTCATTGACTGTTTTGACTAAAAAACTCTGGGGGAGATTAACAAAAAAGATGTGCGAAGCATCACAGCCCTACCGTGAGGCTGCACTGCGCAACTGGGAGGGAGCAGGAGAGCGCCATATTTTTAAAGATTGGCTCTCTTCTCCCCTTTCCCTTGTGCAGGCGCTGATGTCAGCTGCTGTGTGCCATGCACGCACCTTAGCACCGCAGCGCTAGGGTGTGTGCATGAGTGTAGCATAGGTTTTGTACTGGAATGCTACCCTTCCTGTACAAAATTCTATGCTAGGCACGATGTAAAGCATTTCCCACTTTACATACATGCTGTACAGTGCAGCACACATGCAGAGTCAGAAAAGGAAGGAGAAATGAAAGATTTTCTCATTCCTTGCACCTAGTTTAAAAGGGCGCAGTTTTCTCACCCTAACCTCAATCTACTGTTTTCAGTAAATTGGTTTTAGCATGAGAAGCCTTGGGTGGTTGCATGGGAATGGCCATGCACCACCCTTGGCACGCCTCCGGCGCAAAGTAATGCGAAGTAGCGCAATGTGCTGCTTCGCATTACTTTTCCAATATTTCCACTGCTAAACAAGTGCAGCGCTGGAAAAGTAACTAGAAAAAAAAATGTGCCATTTTGCGTCACTTTTGTGACGCAAACATGCCGCAAAATCAGAGTAAATCTTCCCCTCAATGCCTTAGGTTTTTTCTGAGACTTATTAATGTGGAATGAGTCCAGTCTACCATCCTGTAGGATAATAACATTTTCTCAATCACGAGTAAACAAGAGCAGACCCTTAATGTTTCATATAGCACTTTTAATGCTGCTACATCATCTTGAATCAGGCCATAGAAAGTACAAGCTAAACAGAGATGCAGAGTTCCTAATATCATTTTAAGAATAATCCATTTGGCCTTTGCATCTCTACAAACCTCTAAAATGTCTCATTCAAATGTTTGTGCTACTACAATTGCCCCAGCGGAAGGGTAAATGGCTTGGGAGATACCCTTTGGCTTTTATGGCAGTTTACATTAGGCTTAGAGACACGTTTCTTGTAAAATAATAATCTGCACGAGGACTGCTATGAGCCATTCTATAGTAGATTTAAATTTGACCTGATTCTTAGTGCCTTTGATATTACATGAAGCTATTTTAATAGTGCTGAACCCCATCAGAACACACAAAAAACAAATATTATGTATCCGGTAACCTCTTGACCCTTGGAAGTTGGGTCTCTCATTTTGTACCTCCTGTTCACTGTATAACATCTTGTAAATACCAACCTTGGCAGCAGGATAAAAAGACATGACTATATACTTTATACCTGCTCTTTCATCCCTGCCCGCCTCTCGTGCCCCCCTTCATCCCTCTTCCCCTCCCGCCCCTCCTACTCATGAGGCAACACCCATCCTAGGCTTCCCCCCAGAGCAAGCAACCCCTCCTCCCCCCTGACCACCCCAAAACCTACCTGAGTGCTTTGACATGGCACTCTTTACCCTCCACCGGGAAAGACACACCATAGATGGTTGCTATCTGACCGCCCCTTTTATCAATAAGCACACCACAACAGAGTTGATATACAAGCGTATACTGGTATAAGTGGAGCAAGTTTGATAGAACTAGAACAATGCAATGCACAAAAAAGCTCTTAATGTTATCTACATATTAATGTTTAGATTTCTTAGAGAACCCACCACCTAAGAGGTCCCACCCCGAAAAGGTCCCACGTACACAACCCTTATTTAGTGCTCACATAGCAAGAAGGAACCTCATAAAATAGCAAGAAATCTGCTAGGGCATGAAATTCTAAATAGCCAAATATCATAGGAACTGCCATTTCTTGGCCAGGTTACTCCTAGGTTTTGTTTAAAAAAATACAAAATAGTTCTTGCCCCTTGTACAGAATCAAAAATATGGGCATGCCCTTGATAAAGAACCATACGTTTTTAAAGCTGGAAAAGACAGCCGGGGCTCCATGTCATTTGAAATCATCAATTAAAGCAATAAATTATTTGCAACAAGGAGTAGCTAAGACAGAAATGTTAGAAAAATATTAAACGAAAAATTATCAGATGTAGTAAATGATGTCTGCCTTATTGCATAAGAAAAGATTCTTTATTTTACACAGAAGTCTCCAAAGTTAGCTAGAAATGTTCTGGGGTATTTACAATTGGCAGGGTGATTCGCAGGAACTCTATGGACCACGGTGATGGTTAAATCTTTTCATTCAGACTCTTTATTCATGAGAAAATGTTTAGAAATCGACTGTCAAATAAACACCACAACAGGTTGACCAGCCTTTGCATCCTTTGGAATACCTATGAATCTTAGGTGTGCCCACCTGGATCTATGCTCAGCATCATCCAGCTTATGTTGCAGTTCCTCTAGATTGGATTGTACTTTTAGGATGGTTTCAACATGATTGTTGCTTACGTCTTCCAAAACAGCTACTCTGCTCCACCTGTGTCATACAGGAAGTGAGTAGTTTGTAGACTGTCCAAAATTTGGCTCAAATGTTTGTTATTTTTCTTGCTAGCATCTTCCTGCAGAAGCGTCACCTCATGAATTTCACTTAAGATTAGATTTAAGGTTTTTTCCAAGATGCTGAATACACTAGAGAGGGTACTGCATTATGGGAGTTTGAAGAAAAGTGAGAGGTTGCATCCACCTGAATGGAGCTTTTATTTGGTGAAAGAGTGACCTCTGCAATATCAGTACTATGTTCTCCTTGGATTGTTCCTAGTTAAGGGTGGATGTAAAATCCGTTTCGCAGGCGAATTTGCGGATTTTCCGCGATTTCGCGATCCGCGAATCTCGCGAAATCGCGGTAAAATCTGCGAATCAGCGGGGACGAATTTTCAGCCAAGCAAGGGTTACAGCAGCAGGTGCAAAAGTTGAACCTAATTTCTTTGTAACCTTTTACAAAAGGGTTACAAACAAATTAACTTCAACTTGGACACCTGCTGCTAATTGCTTCGTGGCGCCTCGTTGCCTACTTGCAACTATTCTCTTACGCGGACGACACCCAGCTGATCCTTTCTCTCACCAAGGACCCCAGCACCGCCAAAACTAACCTACACGAAGGAATGAAAGAAGTCGCCGAATGGATGAAACAAAGCCGTCTGAAACTGAACTCAGACAAAACAGAAGTCCTCATCTTAGGTACATCCCCCTCTGCATGGGACGACTCCTGGTGGCCGGAACCCCTCGGAAAAGCACCCATCCCGACAGACCACGCACGGAACCTTGGCGTCATCCTGGACTCTTCACTCTCAATGAACAGACAAGTCAGCGCTGTATCCTCTTCCTGCTTTAACATCCTTCGCATGCTCAGAAAAACATTTCGCTGGATCCCCTCCGAAACAAGGAAAACAGTCACCCACGCTCTAGTCACGAGCCGACTGGACTACGGAAACACCCTCTACGCAGGTACCACCGCTAAACTCCAGAAGAAACTACAACGAATCCAAAACGCCTCAGCCAGGCTCATATTAGACATCCCACGCAACGAACACATCTCTGGTCACCTTAAAGACCTCCACTGGTTACCCGTCAATAAGAGGATCACTTTCCGACTGCTTACCCACGCACACAAATCACTCTACAACATCGGTCCAGATTGCCTCAACTCTCGACTGTCCTTCTACACCCCCTCCCGCCAACTTCGCTCTTCCAGCCAAGCCTTCGCCACTGTACCTCGCATCAACAAGACCACCATGGGAGGCAGATCCTTTTCTTACCTGGCTTCCAAAACATGGAACTCACTCCCCGCTCACCTTCGCCTCACCCAGAATCACCTAGCGTTCAGAAAGCAGCTTAAAACGTGGATATTTGACAAATAATCCTCCTCCCCTTCCTAAGCGCCTTGAAACCCTCTGGGTATGTAGTGCGCTATACAAATTTTATGACTTGACTGACTTGACCCTGCTCTGACCCTTGAACCAGGGTCAGAGAATAGTTACAAGTAGGCAACGAGGCACCTGTCCAAGGAATTAAACTTCATCAGGAAGCACTTACAGATATAAAAAACAGGAAGAAGGGAGAGGATGGCAAATACACCCATTTTGAGTTGTCAGGAGGGGTTAAACTAAAAGAGACCTTTACAGCACAATTTTCATATGCATTTTGCTAAAAATAAAAAGCTGCATGTTCTGTAGGGGCAACTCAGGAATCTGGCCCTTCAGAGATCCGGCCTCTCTTTCTTTCTCTCGTTCTCTCTCTCCCTCTCTCTTTCCCTCTCTTTCTCTATCTATCTATCTATCTATCAATCTATCTATCTCTCTCTCCCTCTCCCATAAACTACTGCATGGGTAACTTTGCTATGCAAGCGGCTCGCAAAGACGCAAAAAGCCCCGCGAACACGCAAAAAACCCCGCCAACACGCAAAAAACCCAGCGAACACGCAAAAAAACAAAAATCCGCAAATTCGCACACATTGGAAGAACTTAGTAGTAAGGTTGTAGATTGGAACAGCTCTTCCGTTATCGTAGATTGCTGCATGTCTGATGAGGGAGAACCGCTCTTTCTTGTCCTTGAAGCAAGCGACCCCATAGCTGGACTGCTTTGGAGCTCTTTGCAGCACATGTTTTCATGGACGGATCTTTTGAAATGCAGTTAAATGAGCTTTCCAATAAATCTACCTTTTCTTTTGTTTGTTACCTTCCTTTTTATTTTTTTTATGAATTGCCCCTTATACTTTTCTTGTTTGTTTTACTTGCTTATGCAGACAATTCTAAGCTGCTAAATATTTGCAGGAAAGACCACAAGCAGCATATGTAATGTACACTTCCACAATCTTGCCAGCTACTATCCTCCACCGCAAAGACATCTAATGTGTCTCCATAGGTAGCACTTTCTTGACTGGTGAACCAAAGCAACTAGAAGTGCTGGTAGTGGTGGTAGAGCTGGAAGAACTGGTAGAAAAATTCAATCCGGACGTCATGTCATTTGCTGAGATTCGAGTTTAAAATGACAAACTAGCACCGACCCCCTTCCCCACAGAGAGTCAGCAAAGAGTAAGCGTTTATTATCCAACACTGCAGAGCACAACACAGTGCTACAGCCCACCAAACTCAGGCCCAAGATTTTCACCGAGTAGGAAGCCATCCTTAAGAAAAAACAAAGGATAGGGAGAGCCCTAACTGCAAAAAATCGGCTGGCCCCACACCACATACCCCTTACGCGGTGCCGTGGGTCACTGCAGAATCAATCCATCAACTCGAGCATGGACGGCTCGGTGGCAGCGCGACCATCCTGGAGTGCATTTCTACCGGAAGCAGATTCAGCTGTGGAGCTTGTCGGGAGCTCCCACGCGGCTCCACACAGCAACGCAATTTTGATTTTCATGGTCCTCCATATGCTTTTTAAGTACAGAGATGTCTGTCTGCAGATGGGAGGTGCATGAAGTTACAAGTTGCACACTCTCAGTTTATTGTTCTACCATGGAAGCATGTGACTCAAGTGATGACTATTTCTCATCCGAGGGCCTTATTGAGTGTTTGGTGGTGTGGGAGTGGGACTGCCCAGCTCCTGCACCACCAAATACATCAGTTTCTGCAGTCTGGCGGTTGACTCATTGGCATTCCTAGGGCGGTGCCTTTGAAATAGTCACTGCAATGGGAATATCAAAGGCAGTACTTGCCTGGAGGTTCTGGTCTGCATTCACATTGTGTGTGACATGGGGGGCACTGTAGGGCCCCCTTTTTTCCTCATGCCACACTTTTCATGGCGGTCACATCGCCATGAAAAGTGCGGCAGTGAGGAAACTCATAGTATGCTTGGTCATATTGCAGCCTCGGGGCAGTCATGTATTTGCCAGGGAATGGCAATTGCCTTGCGGTTGTGGAAGATGTGGTGGTTCTAGGGCAGCCCAGCCACACTGGTCATAATAGGTTAGTTGGAAGACCTCCACTGTGAGTCTGGCGGTCCGTGGACCACCAGACTTATAATAAGCCCCTATGTATTGCAATATCTTGGTAGTATCTTCCATGAAGGGTTTTAACTAGCAAATTTCTCCAAGAATTACATCAATAGAAGCTGGAGTTGGTTTCACCGGAGATGGAGGGTCATTTTTAGGTCTTCTATTTGGTCTTAACAACATTTTTAACGGAGAAGGTTTCAGTATGGCACCTGAATAAATTCATATTTCTGAGAGATAGCGTCTTCCATGTCATTGTGAGCAGAATCTGAGTCAGACAGAGTAACTTTGGTAAAGGCAATAGAAAGTTTCAGATTTCTTATTTTCCACATATGTGAAAAAAGGACCAGCAAAAACAAAGAAGTTGATAGCAAATTGATAGGTTTGAGAAATGGGCACAGCAACTGAATTTGGCATGATTGCGCAATCAATTAAAATGTCAAATAAACTTCCTATGGTAGGGACAGAACTCTCATTAAAAGTAAGTCAATGGGCCCAGGAGCTGAAGAACACAAGAAAAAACTCAAAACGTTAGTCAGGAGACATGAAAAACATTTAGTAGAAATACACACCTGAAATTAATAGCCATATTAAATGCCCAAAAACCAACTGAGTACAATAAATGAAAGCGCTATGATGAGGCAACATCTTGGTGCATAGAAGGAACTTAAAAAGTGCTTGCCAAGCATTCTTTGAGAAATAACAAGAAAAAAGAAGACTATGAGCTGCAGGCACCAGACTGATGTTCAGTTATTTAAATTGGATGAAGGAGTGCAATTTCAACAAGCAGCAGTACATGTTTTGTGAGAGAACGCGTCCCGCTACTGTCATAATGGGAGGCTCTCATTGTGGGGCATTATCCCCCTGTGCCGGCTGCAGCCGAAAGAAGCACACACAATAGCTCTAGCAACTCAACAAATACTAAGGAGGAGATGCATGGTTGTCTACCTTTCTAGATGAGCCCTGGAGCAGACCTGAAGCAGCTGTAGGCTTGCGTGTCCGGCGGAGCTCAGCATACCACTTACCATCTTGTTTGCCACCTAAACTACACTAGACATTCTCACGTTGGTCTCTGGAAAGCGCCCTGGTAAAAGTGTGGTAGAAGCAAACCAAATTTTAAAAAAATCTTATAGCTAAAGTACTGTTCATGGTTCATTATGCTAATCTACATGGCAGTTGTGTACCATCGGCATGCTGTGATACAATGTAGGAGTACTGCACATACTGATACCTCTGTAATGGACTCTTGCTTTTTCCAAAGGCCATTAGGTGGCTGTATGTTGTCTGAATATGTAAAGCTGTCTTTCAAAATGATATCACTATTTGTAATGCATTTAAACAGACATAATGAAATGATGCAGTCCTATCTTGATGAAGCTTACATGGAATTGCATTCATGAGATATCCACTTAACTCATAACTTTTGAAAATGTCACATGTACATTTTTCTGACTCCAAAAAGGATGATTCACCAATGCTCATTCGAAGAGCCATATAATTTACCTCCATACATTTGTGGGCGGTTAGTATTAATGTCATGTGCACACTACTATGATTAGCAATGTCATAGATTATATGGGTTTAAAAACAGGAACAGAATAAAAATTACCCAGTGCAAGAAGGAGCATTGCGTTCCAAGGCAAAGTTAAAGGTACGCTGGAACAATTCCATTGTTGAACATTCTATAGACACTCTTATTGTGGACTGATATGATACTTACGGGATAAAGTAAACCTGCTATACATTAGAAGAATATTGCATGTTACAGAGGAAGACTAGAGCCAAACAAGGGAACAAAGCTGAAGGCCGTGCTCCTTTATATGGTCATGGAACACTGAAGTAACTTGCACTATCCTCATAACTCTATGGGAGAAGGTATCTTTTTTTAAATTTTATGGCTAAACAATCACTCTTCCAATAAACATTTCAAATTGATGGGGGATTTGATACTTCATAAGAAAAATATACTATGTTTGCAGTCACGAACAATAAAAATGTGGTCTATAGTCGGAAATTTCCAAAAACATATTTGGATCAATTTAATGTAAATCAAGTTAAACAGAGCAGTAGACAAATAGTATCCTGCGAGAGACTCTTTTTGCTGTGATGAACATTGTGCAAAGATTAACACTTGCCAGAAGTCTTTTCTTTCTTCTGACTCAAATTCATTAAAGAAAATATATCACACAAGAACAAAAAGCAAGTTCTTCTTTCATTGTTTAAACAGCAGCTTCAGTGATGCTTTGTGGCCTGTATTTATCCTTAGCTGCTGGCAGCAGGCATTATAAAGTCACAACTCAACTGTAATAGGTTAATACACTTTAGAGGCTACATCATTTTTGTGTAAAAGATGACTAAAGATGTGGCAACTTGACAGTGACAAGGAAACTAGAGACAGGTTTTTATACTGGAACTCGAGGCGTCGTGGAATATAGAGTAATTCAAGTTTACTTTAGCCTTTCTTACACAGAAATAGGCACTTATTCGATACACGAAGAAAACACAAATGAAATCAAACACAACTTAAAACAGAATAACTCATATTGTTACTTGACATTTGCTGAAATGGCATTCTTTTTATGGATGTTTACAAATATATTGAAGGGTAACATGAAATGTGTCCGTCATCTCATGAAATACCATTAGGGACTACATTGCTGAAACTAAGAAGTTATTCATCTTAAAACATTCACTTGGACATTTAGCAAGATTGAGAAAGAAATATCATTTCTGGTGTACTTTCCATATATGAGAAATGAATGAAAGACAGAGGTCCCACATCGCAGGTCCTGAAGAGACCCTACAACCATATTAGGGTCGAAACGCCGTTGACTATTGAAAAAAAGCGAACCTTCTGAGAAATAGCATTCTATGATTGAATAGATGTTATATATTTATTTGAAAGACAGTGGTCGCTTTTGTAAACAAACATACTACTGAAACCTTGCACATATATTTTTTTCACTTATGTTAATCGAATGCTTGGGTTCATATTTTCACTTGGGACACCTCACACAACTGTAAATAGTTTTGCCTTATGTATGAAATTATTTAATACAATTTGAAATGTTTTTCAATACAACTCATTGAAAACTTATATTGGTGTATTGGAAGTTCTTTCTCTTTGACATCTCAATTAACTGCTGTTTTAAATACACGTAACTTACGTCTCTTTATCATTATCAAGTATTTTCCCACAGGAACCAATGTTTTCCTTTAAATGCCACTGACTAAACAGTAGAGATTCTCCGCCGTTTGGCTGGTAGCCATGCAAATAGCAAAAAAAATCCCTAGTTACCTGGTCACCACATAAATGGTAGAGATTCTGCACTGTTTGGCCAACAGTTTTTGGAAACCTTCTCTACCTGAGGCTACACACATTTTGTCCTAAGGAGAACCCTCATCCTTTGCAAACTAGTTACCAGCCTAACTCAAGTGATGTTCTGAAGAGACAAGTACAATATAATTGAGAGCCTTCATTTCAAATTCATGACAGAAGTACTAAAAATGATGGTCTTGACTTTTAGGATGGCCGTATATCCATCGGGATGGCGGTGAACAATACATCCAAAATGCTGAGACATAAACTCTCGACAAATTTGGAGTTGACCGCTGTCCCTGTGAACAATTCTCCACATTGGCAGGAACTGCTGTCATGGCGGTTCCTGTCTATGCACGAAACATTTGAAACTCAGTACAATCAGGCATGATGGTAGGTTGGCAAACTTTTAAAGAACTGTTTGTTTTTCAAAAAAGACTGCCAAAGCAAGAGTTTGTTTTTGAAAATAAAAAACCTAAAGGCCCCAAATGCTGGGAGTTTTCACCCAGGGTGACAGAGTCATTATTTTTTTCTGTTCCTAACAGTAGGTTTCCTTCTAAATAAGGTTGATGGTTATTGTCGGGTCATCACCGGAAGTATTCTGTTGAGAAGTCACAAGCAAAGGAATGGACTATAATTATTTGAACTGAATGTCAATTAATTTTTCCATTTAATCACTGAAAGACATGTAGGCATCGAAGACACAGATGAAAAGAAACTAACAGAGATTTTTATTCATAGACTTTAACTTGTAAGAAATAAGGCACTTAATATACGGAGTCGTTTTGTTAAGTCCATTCTTTTGACGTACTGATTGATCATTTCACAGTTCCCCTACTCTTTTTCAAGACAGGCGATGTGGATGCTCTATTGAGGATTCCGAACTGATTTTGGGTGTTTCTCTTTCAAAATATAATTTTCTGGGTGTCACTCAGACACAGCCCTTGTGCTATGTGATGGATGTATTTTGGCCCAGATCACTTATTTATTTATACATTTTATGTAACGCTAGCTAGACCCTAAGGTATCAGAGTGCTTTACATGATTGTGCAGAATACAGTAAATCAAGAACGCAATAATATATGAAGTGAGATTCAATAGATAATAGTACACATCGAAGAAAAAAACAAATACAAAATTGACAGGATCTAAATGACAACATAAGCAAACAAACAACCGACTATGACAGGGGTTCTAATCCTGTACGAGAGATAATTAACCAAGTTCTGTAAGCAATGAGTTAAATCAGTTGTTGAGGAGGAGGAGTTTCATGTCTCTTTTGAAGCAAGAGAAGGAGGGGTTGCATCGTAGATCGCTAGGTAGAGAGTTCTATATGCTCGGAGCATTTCCAGAAAAAGAGCGAGTCTTGGTTGATGTATTTTTGTAGTTTGGGAGGTAGGAGCCAAAGTGCGTTGGAGCTTCTCAAAGATCTAGTAAACCAAGCTTTAGTAAGCTTGATGTCTAAGTAGTTGGGGGTATGTGAGCGAAGGGCTTTAAGGGTGCTGCAGGCAGTCTTGTAGGTACATCTTCCCTTGATGGGAAGCCAGTTGAGGATCTTGAGTGCAGGAGTGATGTGTTCAAACCATTTAACATCTGTTAAGAGCCGGGCTGCCATGTTTAGAATGGCTCTAAGGGGGGGGCAAGGTGAGTTTTTGGTATCCCTTTGGGGATGGCATTACCATAGTCCTGTTTGGAGAGGACCAGAGATTGCACAACAATCTTGAAGTCATCAGAGGGAATGAATGGTTTAATTTTCTTAAGGTGTTTTACTGAGTTAAGTGCTCCTTTGGCTGAATTTTTGATGTGCTCATTCATTGACATATTGTTGTCCAGGAAGAAGCCAAGGGACTTTGCGGAATTAGATAGAATGAGAGGAACAATTTAATGCGCTCAGGATGCTGAGCCATTCGCGGATTGGTAGGTGGTTGCTTTTGGGGGAGAATAGAATTATTTCAGTTTTTATGGGGTTTAGCTTTAAGTGGTTAGAGTTAAACCAAGAGTGTATATTGCTCAGTGTGGCGTTGAGATGTTGGATGTCACTTTGTGATTTGATTTTGAAATAGATTTGAGGGTCAACGGCATAAAGGTGATATTTGATCCCTGCCTGCTTCAGGATGACCGTAAGGGGTTCAAGGAAGGAATTGAAAAGGAAAGGGGAGTGAATTGAGCCCTATGGCATGCCAAGAGTGACACGTGTGGGTTTCGATAGACATGATTTGATTTTGATTTGTTGTGATCGGTGTTGTAGGTAAGATGTGAACCATTTTAAGACAGTGCCATTGATAATAAAGCAAAACATTGGTGACTCAAGTAGGGCTGGGGGGATTAACGGTTTCAAATGGCGCAGATAAGTTGAGTAGAACACATTTTCCCATAGTTGTGACTAGGAACAGGAGGTTGGAGATAGGTCTGATGTTGCTGAGATCATTAGGGTTAGACTTGGGGCTTTTGAGTACAGGTGTGATTTGTCCTTGTTGGAGAGAGTTTGGTACATAGCACGAGGTGAGAGATGTGTTTAGGATTGGAGTCCACAATGGGGCAATGATGTTGTTGAGATTTTGTACAATCTTGGATTGGAGGGGAACCTTAATGTGGACCGATGGCTTTAATTTTGTGATTATTGTTATAAGTAATCTGGATAAAATGACAAGGTGTAGCCAAGAGGTCTTATCATGTAGAGGTTTATTTGATGTCCAAGTTAGGTCCAGGAAAGTCCATAGTAGGGCTCAATAGTATAGCTTTGTTGGTAAAGGGAATCCCACCAGGATCTGGATGACTGCTGCTCAGCCCACTCTCTCCAACTGTCATTCTCCCCCACAAGCAAGCACTCTCACACATTCCAAACACACTGTCATCAGGCATTCTAACATTCTACACACACAACTCATTCATCCTTGCTGAGCAGCTGTCTGAGAGAATGTATTAATATAAATCAGATCACAACAATTATATTGAGGACTTCAAATTCAGTCAAGTGTTTGAAGTACACACAGTAAGGTATGCCGCCTCTGTAGGTTCCAGTAAATATCTCTCCTTAGCGTGGGGACACGCCGCTGTGCGTCACCAAGCGCTTTACAAAACCCCCTAAATAAAAAAAATAAAAAAATAAAAAGTCAGACTAGTTGGCTTTGTTTTTCAGTTAGAAGTGATTAAGTTAGCTGTTAGTGCCTTAAGGGGCCATTTTGTCAATAATGGCTTCTCAGTGAAGCTGCCAAGTGGGGAAGTGGGTCGTGGAGGGTGGTAACGATGGATGGAAGAGTAGAGACTTTTAAGAAGGATTGCTCGATTTTCACGACTTTGTCAGTGAAAAAGCTAGCAATTTCTTCACATCGTTCATTAGTGGCGATTTTATCATGAGGTTGGTGAAGACATAGTTTGTAGTTTGACAATGGTAAAGAGCTCCCGGGGTCTATTCTTTTCACAGTCCAACTGGTTACAGAAGAAGGAGGCTTTTTCTCTGAAAATGTGTTTCTAGTACGATAGCCTTGTAATCCTGAGTAGTGCTAGATGTTTTGTCAAGGGGTTTTGTCTCCATGTACTTTCTGCTTGTCTGAGTTGTCTTCTTTTGCCTTTGAGATCTGAATTAAACCATGATTTTATTTTGGTTGATCTCAGTTGTTTTATTTTAGGCAATGCCAATTGGTCGAGAACATCTAAAATTGCTTGTGTCATTGTGTGTAGTGAGATCATCAGCGGCCTAAGTGAGGGGGGGGTTGTTCACGAATCTTGGTCTCTGGTTCAGGTATTAGGACTTGCTTGAGATTTCTAGTCAACTGCTTAGGTTACTTTGTAACATCTAGGTGGGGTCTGACTAGGGTATTGATATTGAAAAGAATTAGATGGTGGCCTGACCAATCAATAAGTGAGATGAAGCTGAGGGAGACTAGTTCCTTTTTAGTGATAATCACATCTAGAGGGGAACCTTTGATATGTGTTGGGTCATTGCAGAGTTGATTACGGTTGTTCTCATAGGTGAGGTTTTTACCTGTGAAAAGGGTGTATTTTGACAGGTCGAATTGCAGTGTTTAAACTGCTACAATTGGGCTTCAATGGTAGACCTGAAACCATTTTGCCCTGTCACTGTATTGGATGGCACAATGGCTGAAGCAGCCCAGTAGTGACTTTTAACATCCAGACCCTGGGTACAATTTGTACCATATACTAGGGACTTATACGGAAGATAATATGCTAATTAGGAATATGCCAGTCCCCCCATGTTTAAAGGTTGAGTAGAGGCACTTTCCTACTGAATAGCCAGAGTAAGGTGCACAGAGTTCCAAAGCAAGCACAAATATAGGGCCCAGCAAAAGGAGAAAAACCTAGGATGAAAACTCAGAAAAGGTGTATTTCCTGCAATGTCAATTTAATGTCATAGATGCGATTAGGGAACTCTTACAAGAGCTAAAGATAGGGGGAATATAGAGTTCCATATTATTTTCTGCCAATCGCAACATACCCGGGGAGATACATATATTGGCACAGAGTATATGGCTAGTTTGCTCCTCAATCATCTGTCGTCAGTTCCCCTCAACCCTTTTTTAGGGAAAGGCCCGGGAAGAGGAAAAGGTCAAAAGAAAGATCTCAATGTACAGTAGGCAGAATATAACCAGAAAGTGACTTGGATTATGGCACAGGAAACTCAGTGAGGACAGAGCAAACCAACAATCTAGTGCTAAATCTATCCAGTTCAAATCCTACAGTTACGCAACTTCAACTACTGAATAAAGGTCTCCATTTGATTCCAACGTCTAAGGCAGACATGTTTACCCTGAGATGTGAGTTTACAGAGTTTTTTTTAAATATACAATTAATTTTCTTTTTTCCTAAGAAGATAAATTTCATGAAGAAATTACCAATAAGTCTAGCTTCCATCCGCCACCTTATAGCATTCCACCAGAAATCACAACATTTGAGTAGGCAGTAATAAAGGAGGTTGAAACCTTTGATTTGAAAGTAATTTACAGATTTAATAACTCATCAAAAGAAGAACATAAGGCCTTGGGTAAACTATATCAATAATGAAATAATGAATAGGCTAGCAAATATCCGTGGATCTCTAGTTATCTAAATATCAGATAATTATAGAACGGAAAGCTTGAGGCTAATGAATGGCACAAGAAACTATTGAATTATGGAAATTGATCCGACTGAGACACTGCACAGTGTAATCAAGACAATGGTAGTGGAAGCCCAGGTGGGGATAACTAAAACAAGCATTTGCAATGCAATCGGTTGCGCATTTGGTTGAGTTAGAGGTATTGGATTTGTAAATGACAATGGGGCACATGCATCAACAGAAGGAATTGTGATTCCTTAATAGCGATTATTAAGGAATCGCTATTTAGGGATCGCAATTCTTTATGCATTTCGGAATCGCTAATTAAATTGCGATTCCTACACATTCCCTAATAGTGAATCGGAAATTGTGACGCGCTAATAGGGAAGGCCTTCCCATTCGTTCCTATGGGCCTCTGTGCCACCTGCCCTCCATGCACAAACAACTCACCACAACACTCAAGACATGAGAACCTCAGGGGCCTCCCCCTGTGCCATCATCGTAGTGTTTAAAGTAATCCATGCTGCAACCGATGGCTGTCAATAGAAATGGGTAGGTGACTGCCGATGCTGCTGTGTGCCCCGTAGATCCCTTGAGCTTCCCCTCCTCTCTCAAACACTTCTCTCGGCTGCTCCTTCCTGAAACCCGGAATGCACCAAGCCCCACATGGGGGAAGTAGTACATGGGGGCTTGGTGGTAGTGCAATTTATTGTGAAATGTCTCTGTGGCGCTCCAGGAAATTCCAAGATCCCCCTGCCCGATATCATCCGACTCATATTCCCGTCACCAATGGTACCAAGGACTTGAGGACTCTGGCGCACTCTGTGAGTCAGCAGAAGAGGGTCCCTTACAGGACCCCCCTTTTGCAACGCTCCTTAAAGGTTACTTGGACAGCACAAACACTCTCTTTCGCGTTACTTTACCTTACCACCGGCCTGCCTCCTGTGGCTGTCCTCTTCCTTACCAGGCTCGTCCATGCCCAGGTGCTGCCGTCACACGCAACTCCGCTCCCTGCAGAAAAAGCCCTTACCACTGGCCTGGCCCTCTTTTCTGCTCTCAGAAGAGGCCTGAAGAAATAACAAGGAGTTGCATCAACATGATGCCTCTGGGGCCCGTCCATGTCGAGCTCCTCCTCGGCCTGCCATGCTCAATCTCTGGAGTAAAGAAGTTGAGATAGTGGGCTGGGCCTTACTACCTCATGGCTCTCACTGGCAGTGCCTGTCTGGCTCTGTAAAGGGAAGCGGTGTGTTCCTCCTCCCATCCCATCTACTTGAGAGATAGCAGCCGATCTCCATGTTCACAACAGCTGTGAAACATACTGCGCTAGCTTGAAACACCAACCTGTAAAAAGTAACACCCGCCCAGGCACCAGCTAAAGCGGATGAGCCAACGCACTGGAAAACTGAAAAATAAAATATTTGGAATACAATAGGTCTTGCAACCTATGGCATTAGATTTGAAGTGGCTTACGTTGCCCCCGGCTGCACTAAATGTAACCAGAGCACGTCGTTGTGGTGCTTACAGTTGGAGAAATCATTACAGTGAAGAGTACACGTACCGTGCAACAACCAAGTAAAGGGGCCAGTAGCCATGGGAGGATACAAGTGACCACCCGGCAGTACTAAGGAGGGACTACCAAGCTAATTGAAAAATCAGAAGCCAGCATTTACAAAGGACAAAGACACAAGCCAATCAAAAATATGGGTGGGGGAGTGGGCAGGGCTTCTCTCCCGTACTGGACTACTACATATCATCCCCAGGGCAGCGCTTGCGCCCTGGCTCAGGCTAAACCTAAAAAAGCAGATCTTTTAGTAGCAAAGCAATCGAGAATCCCATATTTTAAACTTATGCACAAACCCAGATTCCCTCCTCCAATTATGGTCAATGGTTTCAAAATCGGTTCAGTATTGGGACCTTTATTGAGATTCTGTGACTGGTTCCCCAGACCTCTAATTCTTACTATGGCCTCATATGTTAGAGACACAAAAGACACTGTATTATTGATATTAACTTGTACTCTAGCTTTGTACTCATTTTTGGTCTTGACAGTGGATCCCTTTAGACAAGCATGCCCCTGCGGGTGATTGAAGTCCTTTTATCAAATATTATCTGGCAATAGAAAGGGGTAATCTAACATCCGATTTATGGTAACTCAATGGCCAGAATATTTGTTCCAATCTTGACCCTTTTTCTGTGTCCATAAATGATAAGCTTAATCATTTACTCAAATACCAATTCCTGCAAGGAAGACATATGCCTATGGAGAAGATATATTTACAATATTTTTGTTATCTGGACAAGACCATAATCTACAGCCCTATAGTTCATCACATGGGTGAATGGGCAAAACATCTATTTTAAATTCACTAACATGATTAACAATAGGGTACTGTTTTTTGGATTAGTTAATTTCCAATAAAATGGAAAATGTGTGACTGATGTATATCATCATAAACCCGCTGACAAGAACATCATATTCAGATTTGATATATTTCATCATCAACCACTATGCAAAAACTCCTGTATGAACATTCTTGAGACTGAAATATAATTGCAGTGAAATGGGTGATTTTTAGAATTAGGCATGATTACTCACAAGGGCACTAGAATAAAGAAAGTATCCTAGAGAGAAATGTATCTCAGCTTCACAAAAGAGCTCTGAAAAACAAACAGGAAGCTCTTGTAGAAGACCCCTCATACCTAGAGAAAGACAAACTGCCGTGTGTAACTACTTACTAATCATTGTCAAATAGAGTAGAGAGAATTATCAATGAAAACTGGCATATTCTCAACACAGGTTCTCAGACCCCGGATAAACCATTATTTTCCTATGAGACTAATAACAACTTGAAAGACATTCTGGTTTCTACATGTCCCTGAATCACAAGGCCTCAAGTCACACCAGAAGGCAATAAGGGTTAGCCCCTTTCGTACATTTTCTTTGTAAGACATTTAGTATATAAGGATATATAAAGGCCATCAAAGAAGTAGGAATAGGCCTTACAAGTCAGTGGTACCTCACTAACTTTCCTAACTGTAATAAGGAGAATGTCATTTATTTAATAATATACTTAAACTCTTAGGGATGGCAACAGAGAAAGCAAGGTTTTGAATTGGTGAATTTTGAAGTAATATCAGATGTGAACGGGAAGAATGTACAATGATTAGACTGAGAAAGCACATACAAAGAAGACATTGGCTGGTACTTACTTGAAAAACTGAAGAATTTGGCAATATTTGCAGACACAACTAGATTTTGACTATGTACGAAACAAAGATGGCTCTATAATTGCAGACATAATGATATTCCTTGAGCCTAACTGAAATCAGTATATGGTCCAAATTGATATGGTCCGTTATCTGTTTTAAGATTTTCTATACACAATTGTGAATAAGCACACATACTGAAACTGTGGTTTTTGCATTTGTCACCCCGAGTGGGATGGGTATGCTCAGACATGAGTCCCATGCCCTCCACACCACTGGATTCAAGCAAGCCGGGCTGAAGATGGCTGGAATGCAAGAAACCGGTCCTCGGAAGCTTGTTTCCGGTCCAGGGAAGGCATGGCTTGGCAGTTCGGGCTGGACTGTTCCCATGAGGCACAGGGTCAGACTGATTTGAAATTAGATGGTATATCCGGGTCCAGGTTCGTTTTCTTCAATAATGGCATGACCATAGCATGCTTCCATGCAGCTGGTACTTCAGCCTCTAATAGAGAGGATTTCAATAGTTGCATAATTAAGTTTTTATTCGATGTGCTTAAGGTTTGAAGCACCGAGGGAGGAAGCAAATCATTTGGAGAGCCAAATTTAATGCTACTCATGATTTTACAAAAGGAGATGATAAAAGTAAGATCAAACAGGAGATCAAATTCCCAGAGTTTCAGTTAAATCTTCACTAATATGCCAGAATTCACGGACTTCTCTCTCTCTCTCTATCATTTGCAGCAAAGTAAGCCAATTCAGAGGAAGTTCCGCTAACAGGGTACTCTGGCTCATTTTGATCTTTTTTAGAACAGTCCTCTAATTTCCTACAGCACCTCAGATCAGAATGTCCAAACATTTTGTGAATGGCCTGGAGCCTACCTTTCTCTTACAGACCCAGTCTCCCTCTCTTCTGCCTCCTCCGCCAACACTAGGCCCTTTGTCAGGGTCTGAGTTTTGGTTCAGTTACAACCAAAGGACTAGATTCTTAATTTTAAGCTCCAGTCCCTGATTCTCCAGCCCCCCCTCCCCCTCAGGCCAAACAAGTGCTGTTTCAGGTTCTTGTTGGTCCCCAACAGCTTGACTAACCAGAACCCATGGTATCTCCACCACCATTGGCATTTTTCAAAGAAGTGCTGTTACATCATCAAGGGGCACATGAACCCCGGCTAGTGTGGGCAGCATGCACCCAGTTAGGGAGACCTCTGCACTTCACAGCAGTTGCAGTAACTAGAATGACCTTGAATGGGCCACGGCAACAGGGCTCTGGATGTCTCTTTCGTATATGGTTTTTCACCACGACCCAGTCTCCTGGGCTGAGGTCAAGGCACTGCTCTAGATGTGGCAGGGAGGTGGCAGCTTTAACCTGATGAGACACAAAATGCACCACGTCAGCCACTTCATTGAGTAGACAAGTATCAGATCAGTAGTAATGTTCACAAGTTCATTTGCATGTAAAGCTGGCACTCTCATTGCCCTGCACATGATTATTTCATGTGGGGACAATTCTGTCCTTCAATCAGGTATGCTGCGTAGACTCATCAACACAAGCAGCAAAGCATCAGGCCATTTCAAGGATGCAGAATCACACACTTTGGAAATTCTGCATTGCAAAGTCCTATTAACCGGCTCCACCACACCAGAAACCTCAGGTCTGCAGCTATAATGAAGTCTCTATTCAACATGTAAAGCGGCACACAGCATACTCAGGATTTCTTTGTTGAAGTGCGTGCCTCAGTATGATTCCGGAAAAGTCAGGAAGCCAAACCTAGGTATTAACTCCATCAAAAGCAGCTTTAATACTGTAAGCATGTCATTCCTTTTAGTTAGGTGTGCTTCAACCCATTGTGAAAAGATACACACAACAACCAAAAGATGCCTCAGCCCATTGCACACGGGCATCTCAAAGAAATCTAACTGCATCCTGTTAAAGGGACCACCTGACCTGCCTATGTGGCTCAATGTCACTGCGGTTCTTTTCTCTATACTGTTCTGTTGAAACACATCTGTGAATATCAAATGTATGTTTACTACATCAACCAACTAATGTTTAACTGTGTATTGTGAAGCGTTCTGATTGCCTCAGGGATCCTTCTATGTTGACTACTTGTCACCTATGATATCCATACACTACCATATACCCCTTTTGTACAGAATGGTGAATACCAAATGTTTGTATACTACCTCAACCTTCTAATGGTTAATAACTTTATATTGTAAAGTGCTCTAATACCCTCGTGGGTCATGTTTGCGCTATATAAAACTTTATAAATAAATAAATAAATCTGTGGCACAATGCATCAGCCATCAATCTAAACCTTGCACTAAACCAAGTCTGCCTAAACAACCTGACCATGGCGTCTCACCCTACATGAATCGGACCATGATAATGCCTTTCCATTGGCAGCAACAGACTATTTGGGAGTACAGGCCGTCCATCTTTTATACCCCAAATCTCATCATCCTCCCTTTTACACATCATACATTAATCCAGCTCAGCTGCTGTACTTCTGACACCTCTTCCTGTAACCTCTTGACTCCATCCCAAGTATCAGCTGTTGCTAACAAAAACTTGCAGTTGGTCTGTTCCTTTGTTTGTATATTCACCATTGAAAGTGCAAGAATTATGTGCACAATACTTTGCAACCTCTTCATTATATCTGTTATCAGTGGTTACATAATCATCCCCTTTCAATGTGCGGCACGCTTGATAACTGCAATCTGTGCAGGCTTCTGCAACGCCTCAAGAAGCTTTCAAACTTATTCTCCATTTTTGATGGGTGAACCAGGGAAGGCCAAACACCTCTTCTCAGACCATAACTGTCTGAAATCATGAACAACACTAAAGCCATACTGACTATAAGTGACAATTGCCACTCTCAGCTGGTCAGAAACACAGCATGCTCTAATAACAGAAATCAATTCCGCCAATTGTGCAGAAAGCCACAAAGCTTCAACTACTCCTGAGACTGTACAGACTGTGTAGGCAGCTCTTAAAGTTCCTTCATGGTCTCACAAACATGAGCCATCAACAAACAAGGAAAAATCTGATTCAGGTATTGGCTCATCTTGTATATCAGGTCATGACTTGATGCACAGTTCAGTAAAACCGAAATAGTCATGCTGCACTTCATTTTCATAGTCATTTTCAGGAAGGGGTAACAGGGTAGCAGGGTTCAAAATAAAACATCTTTTTAAAGTTATATTCTCAGCTGCCAGTATGATCTGTTCAGACCAAATCCCAGGAAGGAGCAAAGTGTAAAAACAACAGTAAGTTCTAATGTGAAAGTATAAACTTGGCACAGGAAAAAATAAACATGTGTAGTAGTGTGTGCAAAGTAGAGAACAGTTTACAGTGTGCTCATGCTAACAGAGGGAAGATGACAAAGTCCATCTGGGCCATGTAAAACCCTTATTTTGGTCAGGACGGTAGCCCTAAACAGATACAGAAGTCAGAGGTATGCAGAGCCAAAGAGTCTCTTTTGAATATCCAGATTTAAAAAAAACACAGACAAAAGACATAACAGAAAAGGCATGGAGAAAAACGTTTTATACCCAAAAATATACCCAATTGTATCGAATCCTCAGTTCCTAATATATAGCATTCCAAATGGAATATTATAAGCTCCAACAAGGCGACAGAACCTTCCAAAGTGAAAAGAGTTGATATCCAATTAAGCAATTCAAATGAACATACATGCTCCTCATACCCAGTGATAGTTAGGAGCACTCCGCGACAACCTATGTTGATTTTGATGAAACTCAGATCCAAGAGGCTCTGTGCACCAGCACAGGGAATCCCTTTGGCCCCAGTGAAGGATTGTACAATAGCTGCATACCCAAGGAACAGTCCTGGTTATGAGACATCAATGGACCCATCAACACTCCAAACTCCAGGGCCCACTGAAAAGAAGATTTGCTGAAAATGAACGTCTAGAGCTTCCAATGGCATCAAACCAAAGAGCTGTAGCATCTAATCATGGTACAGCTGCAGCTGTTTGAGGCATGGTTGAACTACAGATAGAGCAGCCATTGTGGAACACAAGTAGCAAAACAAGAAGCCACAAACCAGGAGGATCAGTAGAGGGGACTCTCCAAATATGCTGGAAAATATAGAATGAATAAAGGCAGGTATTACTCCAAAAATAGTTTGGCTCGCTGTATCAGGAGCATTGAATATTTGGTGAATTAATTTGCCAAAGTGCAGGGGGAGATCCGTGTTTAACAATGATTGTATTTCACTCGATGTTCTCACCACCTGCAATTAGAAGGTCTCATGAGCTGAAATGAGAGTCACTTCTTTTTGAAACAATAGCACAATGAGTCTGACTAGCTTGTTGATATCTGTTTTTAAAGTTGGAATCGAAGGCCACGGTGAACTATCTATACTCCCATGTGGGGGGGTGACCAGGATGTTGCTGCAACAAGTAACTCGTTGTGAAACTGTTACAATGCACAGGATGCCTGCCCGCAAACCACAGCAGTTATGATTATTATGGATGAGATAACTGCCATTGGAAAGCAAAGTAAAAGTTGGGTTCCTTTTCCTTTAAAACAACACAGCAGATTAGGTATCAGAAACATTGTAAGCTCCATGAAGTTGTACATGCTGGCACATAAGCCAATGACGGACCGTGGAATTACCCCTGGCACCCCTGGACCCTGTGAACACCACAATGCTCATCTCCGCTACGATCGCCCTCCACGCACTCAACACCGGACCATCACACACCTGCTTCCTGGCCACCCCCAAGCAAATCCAAGAGCCCTTCTCCTGCCGCAGCTGCTGCTTCCCCAGCCTTAGAACCACCAAACCACCCACTGAGAAAGAACGCAACCACCTTGAATGCATTCTACTCAACACCTGCTCAGCCAGGAAATACTCCATAGAACTCTGGGACCTACTCAACTCCACCTCCCCAGATGTCGCCTTCCTGACAGGAACCTGGTTGAACCCCTCCTCAGCACCCGACATCCCATAGCAATCCCGGACGGGTACAAGATCACCCGCAGGGACCACACCAACAGAATGGGAGGAGGAATCGCCATCACTCACAGGAATACCCTCAGAGTCTCGACCAGCACCGACAACACCCTCAGCACCGCCGAACACCTACACTTCCAGCTCCACACTGATCCCAACACCAGCCCCAGAGGAATCCTCATCTACAGACCCCCCAGACCACGGCCACAGTTCAGCAACGCCATCACCGACTTCGTCAGTACGCACGCCCTCGCCTCCACAGACTACATCCTCCTCGGGGACCTGAACTTCCACCTCAAGAACAACAACAACACCAACTCCACCACCTTGATTGACAACCTCACCAACCTCGGACTCAGACAGCTCCTCACAACACCCACCCTCTCTGCTGGCCACACACTTGACCCCATCTTCTCCGCAAGCTCTCACGTCTCCTTCAGTCACACCACTGAACTCCACTGGACCGACCATCACTGCATTCACTTCACCTTCCAGGAACCCACCATGCACCACTGCACTCAATAGACCCCTCACTAATGCTGGAGGAAAGTCCACAAAGAATAGCTAAACACCACCCTCGCTCAACGCCCACCGGTCGACCCCACCGAACCCGACACCACCGCCCACAACCTTAGACAATAGATCAATGATTGCGCCAACAACCTCGCAACAGACATGCCAACAAGAAAGCCAGTTCGTTCACCATGGACCTCCAGGCATCCAAGCAAACCTGGCGAAAACTAGAGAAGAAATAGCACCGCAAACAGACACCAGACAGCTACGCAGCACACAAGAACGCCATCCGCAGACACCATTACCTCATCAGATCCGCAAAAAGGGCCTCCTTCAAAGACCGTCTAGACAACAATGCACACAACAGCAGAGAGCTCTCCAACGTCGTGAAGGAGCTCTCCAACCCCAGCTCCAACACCAACGACATCCCACCTTTGCAAGACCTGTGTGACTCCTTTTCCACCTTCTTCCATCGCAAGAACGCAGACATCTACGACAGCTTCAACAACCTGACCGCCCTGACAATCACCGAGACCTCCAACCTCACAGCCACCATCCTCACCAATACCCTGCTCACCTGGAACAACATAAACAAAGTCGACACCATCAAAGTCATAAACACCATCCACGTTGGTGGGAAACATCCTTTACAACGCAACTTTTACCACGCAGTGCCTTTACCACGCAACTTATACAACGCAAACCATTACAACGCATTGGGCTGGGGGCGCTCTAGGATAGGGAATAAGTTTAATTTACTATCCAACACCTTCCCTAGTGTCCATGGGCACTGGAGTTGGAATAGTAAATTAAACTACTCACTATCCAGCACCCCAAAGCACTATACGTTGTAAAGGTTTTCGTTGTAAAAACCGTGTTGTAAAGGCATGCGTGGTAAAAGCATGCGTTGTAATGTCATACATCCACTTCGGCTCTCCGTCAGACCTATGCCCACACAACATCTTCAACAAAGCCAGCTCCACCATTGCATCCCATCTCCGTAAGGACATCAACATCTCCTTCGAGTCACGACCTTGCCGGAAAGCTGGAAGCGCGCCAATATCAACACCTTACTCAAAAAACCCAAGGCCGTCAAGAACTTCCAACCCATCTCCCTGCTCCCGTTCCCAGGGAAGGTCATTGAGAAGACCGTGAACAGACAACTGACACGCTACCTCGAGGAGAACAGCATTTTGGATCCATCCCAGTCTGGGTTCCGGAGCAACCACAGCACAGAAGCTGCCCTCATCGCCGCCACTGATGACAAAACCGTGGCCCTCATTCTCCTGGACCTGTCAGCCACCTTCGACATTGTCTGCCACCGCACCCTACGTACACGCCTCCACAACGCTGGGATCCGAGACAAAGCACTGAAGTGGACCACCTTTTTCCTCTCCGGCAGAACCCAGAGCGTCCACCTCCCCCTTTCTGATCCCAAGACACCGAGATAATCTGCGGCATGCCCCAAGGATCATCCCTCAGCCCGACATTGTTCAACATCTAGATGGCACCACTCACTCATGTAGCCCGACTGCACAACCTCAACATCATGTCCTATGCCGACGACGCCCAGCTGATCCTCTCTCTCACCAAGGACCCCCTCACCGCCAAAACAAACTTTCAGGAAGGAATGAAAGCCGTCACCGAGTTGATGGAGATCAGCTGCCTGAAGCTGAACTCACTAATAACAACAGGGGGTACCCAATCAACCACTAGGCATCTGGGTGAAAATAAACTAGCAAAATACAAGTGATGCCAATGGTATCAATTTAGACAAACTTATTTAAGGAGAAAGATACCATCAATTATCTATCTCCACCATACACATTTATAAATGACTAAATCGACTGTTCTATTTTTATGTTCATCTTACGGCTAATTATCTTTGAAAGAAACACAAAACACATCAGTGATATCTAGTATTCTTTTAGTAGTCTTTTCAAAAGTATTTTATAGTATTCTAATCATACACATCAATATCTATTCTCTTGAATCGAGCAATTTTTAACAGGACATACAGATAAAACAAATGAATAACAAATAAAGTTATACAAACGTTGACCTTTAATCCATGGGTTATGTCTGAAGCCAAATAGTTTGCAAACAAGGAAAAAACGGTAATGTCTCTTATAACCTTAATTCCTTCTTCGAACACCACAATTGTATCTGGGAGTAGATGAAGCACAACTCAATGTTTTTATGGCTTCTCAAATCAGTCCAACTCCTAGGGAATATATCCCGTATTGTTTCCAAATCAAACAAAGTGTGTCGAAATCAATAATAAACTGTCGACGCGTTTCGGCCTGTCAGGCAGTTTCAGGCCTCATCAGGACAATGGGCAAACAAAACAAGCAGTACTTTACCTAAAACAAAAGTCAAAACATACAATAAATATTCATCTAAAATATTCACATTATCATGACATTATCATTCACGGACACAGGTACCCAAGGGTGCCACTACCATTCTAGAGGGGAAAGTTCTTCTCTGAGATTGGGGTCTCTTATTCAGTATCCACCGAAAGGAAACGTGATTGTAGTCAAAAAACCACCACCAAGTAAGTACATTCGTGAGTAGAAAAGACGAATTCTCTAATCTCACTTTTCCTTATACCCTAAAGACACCATATTGCCATGCATTAAACCACTCTTCTAAAAATCTAACCAATACACCCTACGTGAAACTAATTATGTTACCTACCACATTCAAACCCGGTATACAATTCCAGCCTATTTTCAAATTGGTCTTCGCTATAGTGTATCACACCAAGTATATCATTTGGCAATTTTCCATATCTACGAACAACCTGCAATGTCAATATACACAAAATGAAACTACATCTAACTAGATCATAGTTACCATCACAGGAAGAAATCAATCCCCCTATCCTAGTTACCCTGGGGCCTTTTGGTATATTCTCGTGTCAAATTAGGTTCAAATTATAGTCCCCTTTACCCAAGCTCTGACACGTCCAAACTGGCAAGGTCATTCATTTAAATCAGGAAGTGACCCAGTGCATGGCTCGTATTAATAAATAACTCTCCCTTAATCTACAAGAAAAAAGTATGTACACCCATCCCTAGTGAATAAACGTGTCTAAAAACACACGAGTCTCAAACATCTAACCCTTGCTACAATTACTGGCGTGTTAGATAGCATACTATCAGTTCTGGTGGAAGCTATTAAAAAATGTAGACTCGGCGGTCGTCGTCATGCTAAACTTTAGTTATAGGCTGTACCTGGTGTCCACGTATCCGTGGCTTATTCGCGTATCTTCCGATCCGGATGGTGATATTATTCAAACCACGTCCAAAGACCAACAGCGTCTCCAAATCACGCCCAATCTTCTCAATACCTTGGATCGTCTCCCAAGGAAAGCCGTACAGCTAGAGCCGCCTAGCGCGAGAACCGCGCCAATATCAAAAGAGACGGAGGCGAAGAGGGACTAACGGGCTAACCCCCAAGCCCAAACTAAGATGGCCGCCATACAAAACTAGACATTCGTCATCACTACAGTATGCAACAGGCGAATGGATCCTACCCTATAAACAATTCCTGACGATCTATTTGACAATCAGCAGGGCTTCATTCATGCATAAAACGAAATAAAATAAAAAAATAATAAAAAATAAAAAATTATTAAACCAATTATTATAACCGTGAAATAGATCATATATACAAGATGTGCCACACAGAATTAATTCTATGCATAATCACCCGTGTGAGACCATGCCCCTCTTACAATCTGTAGCCCTAATAGTGGGAACAACGCACATTTACTGTAACCTCTCATTGCACATATAAATAACATACTATATGTACATTCAATTGGCATAATAGTTATCCAATCCATTGTCTCATTCAGATAGTACACAATAACACCTCATGGTACTTATCCACCTACATAGCTGCACTTCAACGAAAAATTTCCTGGGAGACTATCAACTTATTAGGGACCACATTTTGTCTCTATCGTTCAATCCAGTTTTGGAAATTTGATATTTCTCAATGAGTCTTGCCTCCAGTTGGTTCAATTTAGTCTCGGTCTCTGTTTTGTTTCTGTTTGTAACCACACATAGTACTGACCAATATATGTCATTGAATCAGTGGCTAAATATCTGATAATGGTTGACCAAAGGAGCCCCTAGGGTCAAACATTTAATTCTGGATTTGTGCTGTAAGACTCTAGCCTTGACAGCTTGAGTCGTCTGTCCGATGTAAAAGCGATTACATGGACACATGATACAATAAATAAGATTTTTAGTATTGCAATTAGAAAAATGTTTCTGAATGTGTGACTGTCCATTAATCTTAACCTCTTTGGAATCTTTAGTCATCTAACACGCCACGCAATTGTGGCATCTGAAATGGCCAACTATTGGAGGTAATTTAAGTAAATCCCTAGTCGTGGTAGATGCCGGTTTTGTAGGATTACTTTTAACTGTTACCAATTGATTGCGCATATTTGAGCCCTTCTTAAAGGCAAAAAGCGGTTTAGATATTTCAATGTCTCCTAGCAGTTTCCAGTTGTTTTGAATTATCTTTTTAACTTTGTTAGCTCTCGGATCATAGGTCAACACACAAGTTAATGGGGTTTCTTTTTGCTCTTTAATTTTAGGGGTCAATAAAGTCTCACGGGGCGTATACCATGCTCTTTTGAGTGCCACTTTGGTTAATCTCTTAGGATATCCGCGGGAAATCAATTTCTCTTTCAGATGGTTGGCATGTCGAAAATATTGATCTTTATTGCTACAATTTCTTCGGATACGAAGAAACTGCCCATAAGGCAAATTTTCTTTCAGTGACCTTGGGTGTCCACTACTAAAATGAAGTAAAGTATTTCGATCAGTCGGTTTAGTGTATAACCCGACAATCAATTTACCCTCTTCATGTTCGATGTAGACATCTAAAAAGTTTATTTTTAGGGAGTCACTAGACACCGTAAATTTGAACTCTTGGGTTCTGTTGTTCAACCAAGTATGGAAATCAGACAACTGACCTGAATCCCCATTCCAAATCATAAAGATATCGTCTACATAGCGACACCAGAGCCCACATAGATGTTTAAATGGGTTGGTGTCGCTATATATCCATCTTTTTTCAAATTGATCCATGACTAAATTCACAATTTCTGGTGAAAAGCTGCAACCCATCGCAACTCCTGAGATCTGGAGATATAACTTTTCCTTAAAATTAAAGAAATTATTTTTTAAACAGATCCTAGCTAGTTGAACAATAAATTCAGTCGGCACTTGATGGGGACGTTGCCTCGAATCCAAGGCAAACTCACACACACTCAGAGCATCTTCCTGTGGTATATTTGTGTATAGCGATTCGATATCAAAAGTGGAGAGTAGCTGTTTGGTAGGGTCAAAGTCCAACCCCTCCACCTTTGATATCAAATCCATGGTATCTCTTATGTATGACGGTATTTCTTTCACCAATGGGAATAGAAATACATCAACATATTGTGCCAACGGTTCCAACAAAGGGCCACACGCTGCCACAATGGGTCTCCCTGGAGGAACCGTGAGGGATTTATGAATTTTTGGCAAAACATATATGTTGGGAATCTTTTTATGTTCACTGTTCAAAAATTCAAACTCATTCTGACACAACCAACCAGAGTCCAAGCCTCCTTGAGTAATAGTTCTAATTTGATCTTTGAGTCCTGGGGTAGGATTAACATCTAATTCCCTATAGAACAGTAGATTAGAAAGTTGGTTATTAATCTCTTGTTCATATTTCACAGTGTCCCACGGCACTATCCCACCCCCTTATCTGCGGGTTTCACAGTTATATTCATATTTTGAGCAAGGTTTTTTAGTGCAAGCATTTCTGGTTTGCTACAGTTGGTTTTGTAGAAACATTTTTTCTTTTGTAGTAAGTCCAAATCTCTAAGTACCTGATTTTCAAAAACTAAAATCTCTGGTGGTAGTAGGATACTTTCAGGTATAAATTTCGATTTATTTTTCAGTCCACTGATATTAAGTGTTTGTAGGCTCTCCTGTTCTAAAAAGAAGGCTTTCAATCTTATCTTCCTCAGGAAGGCCAAAACTTCAGTCTTAGTATCAATCGGATTTTGCAGTCGTGTAGGGACAAATGTCAAACCTTTGGATAAAATCGATATCTCATGCTCTGACAGAATATGATTCGACAGGTTGTAAATAGGAATCGTATCTTTTATTGTCTCGTCCTGAGTATGTGGTGTTATCGCCTGTAGGTCTTTTTCCTGGTTCTGAAGGGTTCTGTTTCCTGAGTTTGATATTGGTCTCCTGACTGAAAGACCATCTGTGGTGGATATACATCCCCTTGGTAATTGTAACCCCGCCATCTCTGTCTCCCTACCCAAGGTCTGAACCTTCCTCTGTTGAGAAAAGGAGGTCTGGATCTAGGATATTGTTGGTAAGAATAATAGCCACTATTTGATCCTTGGCTAGAATCAGATGAAGTGTCTGACCAAGTTATGAATTTATTTCTAGACCTGCCTTGGTACTGCAAATTCAATGAGTTGGGATTATTGATGGTAAAAAAAATCGTCCTTTAAATACGGATATACTTCATCTATCTTGAAGTTTTTTATATCTCTTGCTACCTTGGAGATTTTCAAGTTGGTATTATGAATTGCAAAATCTGCAATTGTTTTTCCAGCTACTTCTAATAGTTTTTTGGCGTCTTTAATAGTGCTGTCTCCTAGAATCTCTTTCTCCAATTCTTCAATGGCCTTCAGTTCTTCTTCGTTCAATCTAAGTGCCGTCTCTACTGAGAGGGCCATCCAGTCAATGGAACATTTAGTGCCTACTCCCCCAAAACCTTTCAAATATGTCTTATCCGTTATAAAAATAACTGGAATATTTTTCACCTGTAACCCTACAGGAATGGTATGATTTTTAAGGTGTTCAGAAAGTACCTGCGCATGTAGTTGTGTACGTATGTTTTTCTTCTTTAGTTGTTTAAGTTTTTCTATTTTGTCTACATTAGCAATTACGGCTTCTCCTTTATCTCCGCTAAGCAGCGAAGGTGTTTTAGATACTAAGTCATTTATCTGGTCTGTACTATAAGTAACCGTAATTGGTTCTGACATATCTTATATCAAAATTCTAATGAGCTTTCTCTCAAAAAAAATGGCAGCTGTATCAACGTGAAAAAATGTCTTATTTCGCAATTAATTCTAAACATAAATATACAAATTACAAATTACATACAACCCATATCCCTGCTCCAGTTCCCAGGGAAGGTCATTGAAAAGACCGTGAACAGACAACTGACACGCTACCTCGAGGAGAACAGCATTTTGGATCCATCCCAGTCTGGGTTCCGGAGCAACCACAGCACCGAAGCTGCCCTCATCGCCGCCACTGATGACAAAACCGTGGCCCTCATTCTCCTGGACCTGTCAGCCACCTTCGACATTGTCTGCCACCGCACCCTACCTACACGCCTCCACAACGCTGGGATCCGAGACAAAGCACTGAAGTGGACCACCTTTTTCCTCTCCGGCAGAACCCAGAGCGTCCACCTCCCCTTTCTGATCCCAAGCCACCGAGATCATCTGCGGCATGCCCCAAGGATCATCCCTCAGCCCGACATTGTTCAACATCTAGATGGCACCACTCACTCATGTAGCCCGACTGCACAACCTCAACATCATGTCCTATGCCGACGACGCCCAGCTGATCCTCTCTCTCACCAAGGACCCCCTCACCGCCAAAACAAACTTTCAGGAAGGAATGAAAGCCGTCACCGAGTTGATGGAGATCAGCTGCCTGAAGCTGAACTCAGACAAGACAAAAGTCCTGATCCGCTGCTCCTCTCCCTCAGTGTGGGATGACTCCTGGTGGCTGACAGCACTGGGAGCAGCACCAACACCCACCGACCACGCATGCAACATAGGGTTCATCTTCGACTCAATACTCTCCTTGACCAAGCAAGTCAACGCTGCCTGGTCCTCCTGCTTCAACACCCTCTGCATGCTCCGCAAGATCTGCAAGTGGATCCCCACCAAAGGAAGAAGAACGGTCACCCAGGCCCACGTCAACAGCAGGCTAGACTACGGTAACGCCCTCTGCGCAGGAGCCTTGAACAAACTCTTGAAACGATTACAACGCATACAGAACGCCTCAGCACGCCTGATCCTCAACATCCCTTGTTGTAGCCACATCACAGCCCACCTAAAAGACTTGCAATGGCTTCCTGTCAACAAGAGGATCACCTTCAAACTCCTCACTCACGCACACAGAGCACTCCACAACAACGGATCAACATACCTCAACAGATGACTCACCTTCTACACCCCAAACCGCCACCTCCGCTCCGCCGACCTCGCCCTCGCCACCGTCCCCAGCATCTGAAGAGCGACCACCTGCTTCATATCATTCTCCCACCTTCTGCCAAAACCTGGAACACCCTCTCAATCCTCGTACGGCAAACCCAGGGCCTACTTACCTTCAGGAGGCTACTCAAGACCTGGCTATTCAAGCAGTAGCAGCACCCCTCCCCCAGCACCTTGAGACCCTCACAGGTGAGTAATGCGCTTTACAAATCTTATGATTGATTGATTGATTGATTGATTGATTGATTGATTGATTGATTGATTGATTGACAATCCTCCCCTGTAAGAAAATCTTATTTTTCTGCATGCTGACAACGAAATGCAAGTGGCAAAGTCCATAGCTCATATATGCACTTGCTCCCACACGGTTCATATCTACCCACTGCATAATGTTTCATGCAAGCCGTAAATTGGAACAGTTATATTGGTAATTAAATAACACCATATATTGACCATACTGCTGAATATGTCTCTGCCATAGAGAATGGTAACTGTTCTAGTTTTTCCATATGTAGCATGGTGTAAGAAGCGTCTTTCATTGCAATTAATTTTTTTGTCCGTCAAATCAAAGAGTAAAAACAATGCTAATGCATTGAAGTAATCTCATGGTACCCTCCCATTTTGAAATGTTTGTAGCGTCCATCCAAATTGCATAACAGATTGAAGTTGATTCAAACCATGATACAAAATAAACACTTCATTCTTAACAATGTTAATAACAGTAGACACAATGTTATCCAAGGTGTATAAACGAGATGATGACGTGCTTATACTGTTATTGACAACTGCAAGAACCTTTTCCAAAGTATCTTGATCTATTTGGCGTAATGGTACAGCAGTCTCCATTTGTGCTAATTTCCAAAATTCTTTATAGGCTGCATAAACAAAACATTTAGCACAAGGGGACTTAGGATGCAAAAGGAAGTCAGATAGATCTATGTCACCCAATAAAAGAGAAAGATGTTCTTTTACAGAAGACAGAGTGGAATGTTCAATTTACCAACAGAATAATTGGTAACTGTATTTAAATGTGAGGATTGTGGATTGTGGATCTGGTCTATGTAGTGTAAACCCACTTTTAGTATTCAAAAAATACAAATGACAAGTATTTGTGTCTGTTGGCCATAATACCCACCCTTCTGGATTAATCATGTAGTACTTTAAGGTACCATTTTTTTATCATACAAATCAATTGATCTGTAGTGTAGTGTGTATCCACTTGCCATGTATCATAAAGGGCAAGGGACGGAAACGTTAGAGTTTACAAATGTGTAACTAGCCAATCCAAAGCAAGTATTTTGTTGGATTGTCTGATTAAGAAATATAGTTTGTGTAGGTATCAGACAAGCATGGTGCAAGGACTCAGTTCACTGCACTTGCCAAAACGTAGTGCCCCATATAGATTTCAAGTCAACACTCTCCCTCCAATAATTGTAACCTCTCAGTGCCAAGTTTGAAATAAAGGACGAAGAAGAAACTAACTTAGTTTGGGTAAGCATGTATTTGTTTGACGTAAGGATATCCAATATGAAGTAATAAGAGGTTGGGTCTGAAAGGGTATTACCAGTGAAATATGTATATTTCCCCTTTTGTGTTTTAGAAGTTTCCTTAGACAGAGTAGGGCAATGTTCCCATTGTATATAATTAAAAGGTGGATGCTGAGTGTTTGCTTTATGAAGAAAGTGATGCCCATAATGTTGGTAACAAAATAAATCCGTGTAATTAGCAGAATTCATATTTATTTAAATTTTCAGTATCAAAGACAGTGTAATATTGTAAATCAGAAAGCAAAGAATTAACAGCATTAACATCCCAATAAACTGAATGCAATTCAAGTATATCAACATCACCTAAAGAAACACAAAAGACATATGTTATCTGTAGGGTCTCCATAGGACCATTTACATCAAATGGCACCTTATCCCACACATTGCCATCAGTGATTGGAACTAATGAAATGTTAACAAGGGCTTGGTCTCTGTTCATTTTGTGGAAGGAAGAATGTAGAGCCAATAATCCATCGACGAGTTCCACTGGAGAGCGTTCAGGTAGGTAGTGGCCATTAATCATAAGGAAAAACACAGTCACAAATTTAATCCACATGAAGAGGAATACCATCGATAAAATGATCCCGAATCAATTCTGAGGTGGGACCTGGTAAGTTTGTTTTAACCATGTGATGAGAACACAAATCCGTGCAGGAGGCCCTAAAATAACTGAAGACGATGAAGAAGTGTTTGAGGAAAAATTATCTTGGTTAATATAATAACCAAGATCCACGTGATGTAATCAGCTTGGTTAAAATTGTGGGTTGTATAGATTGTTCAATAGGCAGAGTAGAGATCTTTTGATTGGAATTATTATCATCAGATCTTGTGAATGTATTTTCATTTTATTTTAATGCAATTATATATATTTTTTTATGTCTTTTATGGTGATCAAGTTGCCGAATAAAGATATTCAATAATAATATATTTTTTTTTCAATGGATGTTTGGATTGTGATTATGTATTTTTTGCTTTATAGCCCTGATAATGTCCCAGATGGGGACAAAGCGTGTCGGCTGTTGATTGTTTTTAATTTGTGAAGTTGGCTGACATTGATGAATGATCTGAAAAAATTCAACGAACAAAACACCACTTTACTGGAGGATTTTCTCTGGGACTTTTTCTTATATGAGTGTGAAATATGAGATAAATAAGTTGTTTCAAACACTATAAATGCTCCTTCTGTATTTGGTGTATTTTGAGTGCTTGGTGGGTTGGGGACAATGAACCACTAAGAAGTTGAGCATGTTTACAGTAATATCATTAAATTGTGGATTACAATTTGATTGATTGCCATTGCACACAGCAGTTGACCCACATTGTCCTGTCCAGTTTATTTTAATATAATATCCGCCGGAACTGAGTTGAAATAACGGGGGCTGCTCAGATTTAGAAGTTGAATGTAGTTGCATCTCTGTGAGTTCCACAGGTGGGGAAGCATAAGTACTATACATGGTTAAATATGAAGAACGTAAAAATTATATCTGGTCAACTGAAGACTCAATGTCTCCTTCAGGAAGCTGGGAGAATCACTACTAACAGAGTTCATAAGCTGTACATCCCGACGTGGGATATTCATAGGCATACTATTGAGTATCGGCCATATGTTGTAATTTGACATGTTCAATTGAAATGAAGCGAGATCATGTAACCACAGCACAGTGGGAATCTATGTGAAATGTAGCTGTTGCCGCCACAACGTCTAGACCGTCAAGGTTTGGCACAAACATCTTAATGCCAAAGAGCATTTTGTATCATTGGGCGAAGGAATCCTGCACCTAGCTATTCACACAGAGAAGGTGAGGGAGGGGTCATGGTAGGTGGATTTCTTAAAAGTGCCACTAAGGAGGTTAGAAATAGAGTGTACCTAACGAATGTACCAAAATTGACCACTAATCAGAGTGAGTCAAGGGACGCCTTTATGAATAAAGCTATCCACTGGTTTAGGCAGGTATGGCATTGTCATTCTATCATAAGATCTGGCATTCAGAATGCTAAGCGTTATCCTACAAACCAAGATTTTGACCACATTGAATTGGACCTGGTCTCTAATGATCTGGTTATGGGATTGGTTAATTTAGAGCAACGCTCCCTGCCTTTAACCAAATCACAAATTCAGATCAGGTTTTTATCTCCAAGAAAGGATCCCGGCATGGGCCAAAGTCAGACACACTCCTTAACTAACACAGCCAACAGCAATGTTCAAGTTATTACCAATGTAGCCTCTGCAAATAGGCCCATCTGATGGTTTGAGGGATTGTTTCCATACAGCGCTATCTCGACTATGCATCATAACCTCCACTTTATCCCGATTGAATCACCAGGGGTCGATACGACTAGAAGTGAGGGGAGACGGTCCCTGAATGTGGTTACTACACAACCCTACTTGACACACTCACTGGTATCCAATGATTTAAGGGTTCAGCAATCAACTACAGAGAATGGAAGGAAACTTAGGTTGTTGTCTTGGAACCTAGCAGGTTTAAGGTCGAAGATTGCCTTTGACGACTGGGGGAAGCTGAAAGATAGCTATGATACATGCCTCTGCCAGGAGACATGGGCAGTCAACACATTTCATAGAGTAGGATTCACAAATCATAGCGTAGAAGCCATTCCATCGTCAAAGGGTTGCCCAGCGGGTGGTCTAATAATTTGGATTAAAATCGATTTGGGGATCCATATCAGTAAGCTTGATTCTGATAATTCTAACTTGATGACCCTGATACTGAAAGAAACCAGCTTAAAGAAATCTGTTCTACTGGTGAATATCTACAATAGGTTTGCCTCACAACATCAAGATTCTCCAACAGATGTATGACATTACAACGCATGCTTTTACCATGCATGCTTTTACATCGCAACTTTTACAATGCATGCCTTTACAACGCATAGCGTTGAGGGGTGCTGGATAGTGAATAGTTTAATTTACTATTCCAACTCCAGTCCCCGTGGATAGTAGGGAAGGTGTTGGATAGTAAATTAAATCTATTCCCTATCCTAGAGTGCCTCCCAGCGCAATGCGTTGTAATAGTTTACGTTGTAAAAGTTGCGATGTAAAAGCACTGCGTGGTAAAAGTTGCGTTGTAAAGGATGTTTCCCTTCTCCAACTATTGCGCACCTAGATAAGATAATTGACAAGGAAAGGACACTCCATCATATAGTAATAGGAGGGGATTTTGATGTAACATTCGAGCCCTTAGACGTTACTAAAAACATCACTGATGAAGAGGACATGGAACTGGGGATTCCATCCCTGGATCATGAGAAGTTAGCAAAGACCATTAACGTGGCTCTTCAAGTGGCTTCCCTTGCCTATAAATATGGGTTACGAGCTGTGAATGGCCGCTCGATCTCAGATCTCGGTCTTCAACATACCTATAAGCGGGCGAATACAAAACATGAATAGATTATTACCTGATGGACATACAACTATGGCCAAGCCTTGTTGATATGCAGGTTTTAGAGAGGAATTACAGTGACCATAACACCCTCTCTCTAAAATTAAAAGAGGTATTTAGTTCCTGTTGTACATCTGAGGAAATAAATTCCCATAATTAAATTGTACAAACAACAACAAAAGAAGGATTAAATGGCCACATATAAGGAACAATGCTGAGTCCCAGTCAAAAATATATACCATTGCAGACAATTTGTTGGTATCCATAGGGCCTAATAACATGGACTTGCAAACGATTGTTGACGCTTTGAGGATTTTATTAAGTAACATCAATAACTTTTTTTACAAAACCTCTAGTAGGAACATAACCACAAAGTCTAAATCAAATGTGTGGTTTAATAGTGATTGTAAATCAGTGCACCAGTCCTTGATTGGTGGGAAGACCAACTGGCTGCGGCTCAGACTAGAAATCATTCAGACTTCTGGTACTTAATTGCAAAAGGGACAACAAGTTTAGTTGTGCAAGACAACTTTCACATCTTCCCACAGGTTTGGGAGCATCTTTTTTCTAGATTATATACATGAACAGAGGAAAGTGAGTTACAAGGAAGCTGACACTGCCTGTCTTCGTTTTCAGTAGAGGAAACTCATGAGGCAATCATGACCATGAAGTGCGGGAAAGCTCCAGGCCTAGATCTAATACCGGGTGACCTCTATCTCTCTGAATACCAATTATGGAATGTTATCTTAAATTACACCTTTAATGCCATATTGGGTGGAGCAGAGATACCAGGTACATGGCTGGGCACGGAAGTCATGCCCATCCACAAGAAAGGAGATAAAAGTGACCCGGCAAACTACAGGCCGATAAGTCTTTTTGACATCGCACCGAAAATATTCTGTCGGCAATTGCTGAAAAGAGTGAATGATTAGCGAGGGGGATTTATTATCACCCCTGCGGTCAGGGTTTTGAGAGAAGACAAGCACTGTTGATCAGTTGATTCGCTTCCTCTTGATTCTGTGGAAATATGGAAAAATAGGTAAAGGCTCTCTATACGTGGTGTTTGTAGATTTAAGGGCTGCGTTTGATTTGGTACCATGGGGACAATTTTGGATAGATTTGACTATTCTTGGGTTACCACAAAACATTTGCAGATCCTTATCAGACTCCATACAAAAAATGATGCCCAAATAAGATGGGGCAACAAGAGAGGATTAACCAACCGGATAGGATTGAACCGTGGAGTAAAGCAGGGATGCGTTTTGGCGGCAACATTATTTATGCGTTATATAAATGGCCTGATTGATCAGCTAAGGGACTGTAGGGGTGATCCCCCCAAGCTTGCAGGATGTGAGGTGCCTGCACTACTTTTTGAACATGACACCCTGCTTATTTTGAGGTCACCGATGGGGCTCCAAAATTTAGTGGACCAATTTGGGAGGGGTTGTGAAGAACAGGGGCTGGAAATCAATCATTTAAAAACTAAATTCATGGTTTTCAACCATCACACGTCTTTTAAACAATTTATAAAACTGGGCTCAACTGTGCTGGAGGAAGTTGATCAATTTGAGAACCTGGGAGTGAGAATTGTTAACCTACTATCGTGGGCACCCCAAATACAAAAAGTCTATTCTCACTACAACTTGTGGGATCGGCCTTATGTAAAACGCTAAAAAAGTCAAGCTTCAGTCCATTGATACAAGTCACTCAAGTGTATCAGGCAAAGGGAATAGGGGCAGCGCTATACGGTGCAGATTTATGGTCGCACGTAAATGTAGCAGTCATCGAGAAGGCCGAAAATAATTTCATCAGATCAACAATGGAACTTCCCCGAAATGCACCACTTATACCCATGCGACTAGATTTAGGAATGAAGAGCATTTCTCACGTAATCGCCCTCCGACCATTAGTATATTGGTTGTGCATATGGGCGAATGATTCACCGGTGCGCTTGAAAGTCTAAATTCAAGACATACTACTATTAGATACTAAAGGACGTATCGAGTGATCTAATCATATCAAGACATGGTTGAACAAACTTGATTTGTGGCTTACCCCCAGGAAAATTGGAGAAAAAAAAACAGTAATCCACCTTAAAAAGAATTATTGGAACCATGTCATGGTTAGCTGGCTGCTCAAGAAGAGTTCTGCGGGTGAATTGACAAACAGTTTCCTCAATTTTACAGATAACATGTTACAAGAGGAATTTTTAAATCAAATAGAGCCGCCCCTTGCAAAAATATTATACCTAAGATTTATGTGTGGTATTTTACCAATTAATAGTTTTGTTAGCAATTGGAACAGGGTTGATATTTCGCCCTGTTGCCCTGTGTGTGATCCAGTACCCAAGTCAGAAAGACATTTTTTGTGTTTCTGTCCGATGTATCAAGAACCAAGAAAAACATGGCTAAACTCCCTTTGCAGGATTTTAGCAGCTACCTGCTTAAACGAGATCACTGAAATCCTGAAAAGTGACACCACAGAATACCTGGTGTTTGCTCTATCTAGATAGCTGCTCCATGCATGGACCATAAGAAGCAGGACAGTAAAAATCATGAATAAAACGATATAGGCCAGGTTAAAGGGTTTATAGTGAAAGGAAGATTGTGATAATATGTAGAAGGCAATTTGCAGGTTTTATACTTGATGGAATTGTATTCATTAACGTGACCAAATGTATTAGAGGGGTATCACAATCTGTTTATAAGTGCAGGGCATGCATAGGTCAACTGTAATTGCAATATACTATGGATGAATTTGTTTTTATACTATTAATTTTAGCACAAATGTTATATTTGGTTTTAAATGATAGTAGCATCATGCACTTTACTAAAATTTCATAGGAACTTAACCCAGACCTCTGAGACAGATAGTCTTGGACTCCTCAACCAATTAATATTCTGTAAATGTGTTTTCCTTTTTTCAATGAAAAGTTTAGTATGTGCTTTTATGGTTTTAGTGCAAAATCGAATAAAGATATTTACTACTCCTACTGGTCCAAAGGAAGAACCGAGGAAGGAAGAGGAAGAACATGTTCATATTGTAGAAATTCTTGTGTTTGTAAAGAAGAATCATAAACAAAATGTACACCAGCTAACGTCAATGAAGTACCCCATTGTATCCAACAAGGATGTAGAGTTCTAGAATTAGGTACTCTTGCCTTTGTTTCTGCCTCGGAGGTAGGCACTGCCGAAACAACAACAATGGGTTTTTCCTGAGTCAGAGGGCATTCCTTTAGAATTGCTAGCTGTACAGCTGTTAATATCTTTTCAGTGGAAGAAAAACTCAATGCTGCTGTTGTATACAAATGCGATTTATATGCAATGGGAACCATGTCACCTTCATTAAAAGTAGCATACGTCAATTCGATTGCTCCAGGTACAATCCGTATGACCAAATTGGTAGTATTCACTCTAGTTTGTAATTATTGTGTTGCAAGCAAATCAGACTGCAAAGAGCGCAACTGGAAGATGGAAAGAAGGATTATCAAATCGTATATTGGATTGATACTCTGAGCATAATTGGAGTGTGGGTCCTGCTGAAATTTAAGAAACCTAGCAATGATGGTAATTTCTTGAGGGTAGATGGAGGTTGCAATTGAGTACACTTCACCAAAAATCGGGGTGCTAACTCCCTACCCTTGTTGGTCAACTCATAACCAATGCAAAGAGGCAAAAATGCAATATATGATATTTAGAAAAATTGACTTTGTAACCTAAAGCAGCGAAACGCATGATAATGCGATCTACCCACTCAAGATGAGGATTTAACCCACCATCTATCAGGTAAATATCATCAACATATGAAAAAGCATTAGGGTCAATTTCATTCAAAATTGACACTATACGTGCCGCAAAAACCCTGGAGCTATTCCTATACCCCATAAGCAATCTCGCAAAGTGCCTGTGATTGCCGAGAGCGCTGAATGCAGTCAAGTCACGGCTCACCGGAGTAAAAGTGTGACTGAAAAAAACATTAGAAATGTCCAAAGTAGTATTAAATTTCTTGTGTACTATATTGTTTACTAATGCTGTACTATGTGTGTTCTGTACTGCAAAGGTATGGGCATGACTATTCAAATGTCGATAGTCTAAAACAATACGATATGAACCGTTATTTATTGACGAGACACAGGGATCAATAACAGCTTGATATTGCCATTGAGTGAGAATGTCATTAACAGATGCTTTAGCATCACGTTTAATGGGATAAGCAAGTTGGGCATGCGTAGTAGACTATAGAGGATTAACATGCAAGGAGTATCCTTATCCCAACCAGTCTGATTACGATACAAAGCAGGAGCTAATGCAAAAGCCCACTCCGGAGTATAAGCCTGCTTTGTCTCATCTGGGACATACTGAGAAAAAGAAGGAAAAATGATCTGCTCACCCGAGGAGAAGCGAGGGCAAAGGGGGGACACCAATCAACTTTCACCAGTAACATGACATACAAAGACGTCAAGTTGTCCCAAAAAACAGCATTTGTAGTGCGTTTAATATCACCCTCAATTTGAAGGTTGTTGGACTTAGCCCTTTTTGGCAAATTCACTCCTAACTTTTTGCCTTTTCTGTGACCCCGTGTTGGTGGTTTTAGGCCTCTGGGCACTTTAGCACTGTGGTCAAGTGTAAAGTGCGTGCGCTCTCTGTGCACATTTAGTAAGGTTGGCCTGCTGTCCCATAGGAATGCATTGGGGATTCCTGATCAGTGTGTGTCAGTGGTAATTTATGGTATGAGAGGAGCAGCGTGATCAAATTTAGTATGTATGAAAATGTGAGAATCAATGCTGCATAATGGCGTGCGAAGATTTATTGTGACTATTTGGGAAATGCCAGTTTTAGAAGTTGGCATTTCTGTGAGCTATGTGTCTGTCTGCCTGATGTGAATTACATGTCTGGCTTGTGAGAGACAGGGGCTGGGAAGTGTGTGTGGCTCCAGGAGGGGCAAGTTGAGTCAGCGCTGAGCTGAATAGGACATATGTGCTGGGAGTAGTGCGAGGAGTAATCCCCTGACTCTTAATAGGAGTGTGCCTGCCCTGTACAATGCTGACTCTGCCCCCTGTGGTGTGTCTGATCACCTAGCGCCCACCTGGCAAAGGGGAAGAGGAGCTTGCAAAACAAAGTGCTTCAAATCCCCCTGAACCAGTTGCATCTGGTTCCCCCATGCCCTGCCCTGCAGACAAAGGATTAGGTGGTATGAGTAGAAGGGCTGCGACCCCATGAAATTGTTCAATTCAGTTCTTGTTCCTGAATCCTGCTGGGGCATGCTGCTGCTGGGGCCCAGGAGGGGCTGCCTCCCTGGGCCCTGCATTGCCCTTTCATCTGTAAGATCTTCTGGGACCCTTCTGCTTTTCTTGCTAGAGTCCAGGACCTTCAGGACTTTGTCTGCCTCTGGCTCCCTGGGAGAGCTTTATTTTAATTTCCCCAGAGACAGGTAGCATGGGCTGCGCAGACCCAAGCCGCAACCCTTTGTTTTTGAGGGAATCCCCGTTGCAGGGAATTCCCCCACATTGCTGGAATTAGCGGGGGCCCACCCGATGTTTGTCCCTCCTACGAGTGGAAGCCTACCCCTCTTTACAGATATTTTATTTGGCGGGAGCCTACCCCGCTTTATGATGCCTTTGTTGGTGGGTTCCCACCCCGCCTATTTTTTTGTTTGTTGCGGGTGCCCACCTTGCCTTTTCTTTTGGTTTGTTGCAGAAGCCCACTCCTCATTGCGGCCAAAGGAGGGTGAAGCCGCCAGGAGAAGTTACCGGGCCGCTGCCAAGCGCAGCCCAGAAGTCCGGCCTCCCTACCTGCTTGTAGGCGGGGCCTATGCGTGCAACCGGAAGTCTGCGCGGGGCTTCCACAAGGGAGAGCCCCACATGCAGCCGCATTTGGGTGATTACGACAGAGGGGGTACGAGGCACATTATCGGTGCCTGGCCCCACAGCATTGGAAGAGAGGAGTCCGGAGCAAGAAGTCTGCTGAGTGGAGCTGGTGGGGAGGGGGTGTATGTTGAGGCATGCTATTGGTGCCTGCCCCCATTGTTGCTCACCCCAGGCACAGTGTTGATGCCCGAGCGGCCCGCCAGAAAGCGGGCTGCTCCCACATTGTTGGCATATTTGCTTGAGGGCCCAGAGGTGCCCGTGCCCCTTCCAGTTTGACTGAATGGCTACAGCTGCCCCGTCTGACAGAGGGCAGGTGCACGGATGGGGGCCAGTTGATTTAGAGAAGGGCCCAGTGGTGCTGAAGAGCATAGATGTGCCAGGGCCCTTTATTTTGTTTTTACCCTGAGCTGCACCGTACCAGCGCTGGCAGTTGCAACGTTTGTGCATAATTACTCAGAGGACATAGTGAGTGCCTAGGCCTACAATTCTAGGGAAAAGTTAAAGATACCAACCACACACTTTTTTCAATCCTTATATTTAAGGAAGAAAACAAATCAGTATTACTCTGAGGTTTGTTGGGTATATCTTGTTTCTTACCCTTTAAATTTCTATTTTTTCATTTTTCAAAAAGATTTTTATGTATGAAAAAGAACACAACACATTTATAACATTTACACATAAATACAAAACATTATTCGCATATATATACACTAATGTACAATATTCTCTTGTTTTGCACGTAATATACACAGATCCTTATCTAAACTTGACAAAGTAACGCTCAATGTTAATTTCAACAAACCACATATAAATGTAGACAATCAAAAATTATTTTGAAAATAAACCATATGTAAATTCATTGGTCTATGAGTCAATTGATGTCTATTTTATATGCCGATGCGTTTCGAACCAGTTGACCTCAATTACTAGGTTCTCTTCAGGGCTCTGTCTTTAGTATCTGTTTTTCCAGCAGCCTCCGGTCTACCGGTTTGACGTTAATTCCCCAATTCTTGTAATCTTGGTCCTTTCTATATGTTTCAGTGCTCAGGATTCTTTTCCAGTTTCTTTATGCAGAGACGCTCATTCTGTACCTTAAAGGCCGACCTGTTATAGTTCTACAGTATAGTCGGCGCTCTCTGCTTTCCCAAGTTTTTATGTGTGGGGGCAATCCTCCAATATTCTTTAGTTAGCTTTGGACCTGTTATATTCTAGCGGTCCTCCGCGTGTTATTCTTTTTCTTTCGCGCACCAGTTGACAGTTTGCGGCACTCGTGTCCTTTAACCTGAACTCTCCATGATCCGGTGACTGCAGAATCAATCTGTGGCCTACAATTCATCACAGCTGCACGGCAATTAGCGTCACCTGCCATGTTTAGGTCACAGTTCTTTGGGGCATTTTTTAGTAAGATAGGAGTGATATTCATTCCGCTGCCCCAGCGCATTTGCCCCCTTTCAAACTCCGCTGCATTGGCAGCCGCCCTGACTTTGGGACATTGGGCATTTGAGCCCCTTTGAGAAGTCCAGTTGGCCAGGGAGATGAATGGTTTGATAGGATGCCAGGACCTAAAGTGATTTATGTAGGAGCACCGGAAACGTGATTCATGTACTATGATTTACGCACCCTGTTTTATGCCTCTAACTGTGATTTAGGTATGAGGTTATTTGCATACTGTGTTTTAAGCTAGTGAGATTATTTTCTACTGTGAAGTATGCCCCTAATGTGAGTTATGCATAGGAGGGTATGGTCTAATATGTTTAGGCTTATGAGGTTGGTGCAGAATATATTTCACACTTAATGTGATACTGTGCATAATATGGTTTCGTGTTACAGGATGTGTCTGAATAAAGTGTTTGCCAGTAATTCCTACAGTGGCCCAAGGGTCCCTGTCAGGTGTATGTAATCCCTTATAGATATGACCTAGTGCCGGGTGGCACCATGTATAATATGTGATTACTATTCTAATGTGTTATGAGAATACAACGGCTATTTTTGATATAACCTTGTGTGGAGGTCCTTTTGTCGTGTGCCTGGGATGTTGTTGCTGTGTGCGTGCGCAAATGCTTTACACATGGCCTCCGGGATAAGACTGACTGCTCGTGCCAAGCTACCAAGGGGGTGAGCAGCGGTTATCTTTGGCGTGTAACTCCCTTGCCCTGACTTGAGTGGTGGTCTCTGCATGGCTTTGGCCCAAGGCTTAGCCAACCAGAGATCCCATTTCGAACAAAGGTCAACATGATAGATTCTATCTGGGGGAGCTACGCGGGTGTCCTTGGTTTTCACAGTTATAAAAGTGTCAGTTGCTTTCACCTCCAGAAACTGGTGGAGTGTCCAGCAAACCATGGTAACTTCCGTCGCACTGTGGAAGACAGTCACTGTTCAACTCTTGTCCAGGAGGAGGGATCTCACTGTCCGAGGCATATTTTGCTGTCAAAGTAGCAACCTTTTTCTTCTGAAATGGGGCTAAGATATTGAGGTGGTTCATCCCGTTTAACGTTCACGTCAAACTAGTGCTGAGGGTCTCACCTTTGTTGGTGGACTCACCCTGTCTGCAATCCTGCCATCCCCCCACTGCCAAATTGTTGATCTGGTGATTCTTGAAAGGAACAAGGAAAATGGGGATCAGGAACCGGGAAGTTAGGTGACTTAATTTTAGAGCTATCATGTAAATCATAACTGCGTTCTGAAGCATCAGATGGAGGAGAACCAGCGCAAGACTTAAGCTTCTTTTGCTACTTATTCCTGTCCCATGTCTTCTTTGGAAAGACAGGACAAAATGCTTGTCAGGAGGGGATTTACCCTGAGATTGGATAGACGATCTGACTTCCAAATTATTGTATCCTAATGATATATAGACATCTGCAATAATAATCGGCAACTGGCGCTTCAGATCAACCTCCGCCACCACCGCTAAGCGTTGACGAACTTGTAAGCAAACTGCTTCACCTTTCATGTTAGAAAGAATCATGTCAGAGACTATGGGAAAAATACCTACTAATTGCATCCCAGAATCCAGGGCTGAACCAGCTCTGTGTTCATTGTGTACACGTTTTAGAATGCTCAGTAGAACGCTCATGGAGGGGTACCAAAACAAAGTGTATACACCGAGTCAAACATCGTCCCCCTGGTGTTGCAGTCCACTAAAACTACTCAGACCACTCGGTAAACACATCGAAAGAATCCTTTGCTTCTCCACAGGACTAGTGTGAAGGAAAACAGTATCAAGCTGTTCGATCTTCTGCTCTATCCAAAAAGGAAGGTCCTCACAATTCTGAGGATGTTTGCCCATCACTGAATTAATCATGACATGACTAATTACACGGCCTCCACCCTGTATCTGCACTGAGAGCAGAGCCCCAGGCGGAGCCACCAAAAAAGCATGAGAAATTAATTGGATCGCTCGTCTATAGAGCAGAACCACTTGAGCATATAGCAAATGTACATATGCCACATTAGCATTGAGATCATTTGGATGTGGCGTAAAACTAGGCAATACCAGCCATGTGGCCCCATCAATACTTAAAGGGCCCATACAAACAAATGAGCTAGGGTGAGGAAGGGTACCATTAAAGCAAATCTGGTGCCCCATGACGTAAGAGGAATTTCTACCACCGCATAAGGACCATAAGCTGCCGGTGCAGCAGCAACTGTGTAAAAATATTATCATTTGCACCTTGACAACTAAAACAAGTGGAAACTCCATTTTGGGGACCCCATGCTGCATCAAATGATGTGTAACTGCTGCACGGCAATGTGCCAGAATTCCAATCGTCTGTGTCATTTTATGTAGCACAAATAGTACTAAACTGTAGCCCAAAATGGGTAAAAAACCTTTTAGAATTCAAGGTTTAAAAACCTACAGAAATAGGTGAACCATACAACCGGAGGAGGCAAAGCCCTCCCACCACAGATTTCTCTGGTAACTGGAGTGAGGGTATCATGGACGAGCACAAGCACTACTTAGGGGTCTCGTGGATAAGTACCAGACCAAATGTTGGCAGCACCACGTTGCAGGGATTCAGCATCTCCAGAGAACTATGCTTGGGATTATGGGACTTCAGTGTGCAGGAACTGAGTTAACTTGCCACCTTAGTACCCATGAGCCCAGGACTGACTAGCTATAGTGTCCAACTCGCCCTCATACTCACTCACAGAGGAACAAGTGATTAGACACCCCAGAACACAACTCTCCCAACTCTCTATGGAATCGCTGTTGCATGACACACCCTTTCACTCACGCTCTTGTACTCATGCACACTAAGATCTGACAGAGACACAAACGAGTTTAAAATATTTATTTTAACAAACGTGCTCTAGTATGCAGGATACGTGCCACAAACAGCAGAAAACTGCCTAACACAAATAAGATGTTAGACGTTGCTAGGGACTCCATGATGATAAAGTTGTAGGAATTAAATCTTGGAAGTGGTTGTAGAGCCGAGTTGAGTTGAGGTCCTTAGATGTGGGTAAGTCCAATCGTCGCCAAAATGTAGTGTCCTCTTGTGAATGAAGAAGAGACAAGTTGAGGTTGTAACAGATAGCAGTTTAATGCAGGTTGTAATCAAAGGACCTCATCCTCCAGAGTCCAGATAGCAAATGGCTGGTAACCAAGATACAGGATTCTGACCAACACCATTCTATGCTGGAACACAGGGTAAGAGGCAAGCAAGGAGGATAGCTGCAGTAGAGGATACCACAGTCAGCTTAATGAATAGTACGTAAATCATAAAAAGAGCTTTCATGGTGAATGACAGCGTAGCCTAACCTCCCTTCACTTATGTAAAAGCAAGATGATTATATATCTCAGAAGATCCCATGGGTGTTATTAACACACACCGTACCCAATTCTATAGATGGTAGATCTACATCACAGGTGCTGCCATGCTATTCTCCCTGGAAAGTTCCCTCTCCAAGTGTGTGCCACCTATCCATATACCCTCATATGACCCAAAGTACGTGTTCCCAAACAACAGCTCCATCTGCATGTTTTGTCTAGGTGCCAGAGCCTGACCAGAACAGAATAACAAGAGGCATTGTTGTTCGACCTTGTTCACAATGTTCAGACTAAAGGGCACATGCATCAAGGTAGGCTTTAGCGATTCCTTAATTGCGATTATTAAGGCATTGCAAAAGCCTATGAATGTAGGAATTGCTAAAAAGATATTGATTCCTAAACATTCCTTAATTGCGACTCACAAATTGTGAGTCGCAATTAAGGAATGGCTTCCCATTTATTTCTAATGGGAATTGCATGCGCAATTTGCAAGTACCCAATAGGTATTCGCAAATTGCGCATGCAATTTCAAGGGTGCAATGGTGCCAAAAGAACACCATGATGCACCCCTGAAATTTTTATGTGAACACATGTTGCCCACATACATGCCCTAAGGGCATGTGTGTGTGTGTAACCAGGAACTTTGAAAAATGCACTTTAGTAAATTTTTTCAAATTACCATCAAGTTCAAATTGATGTTAATTTGCTACCACTATTTGCGAAATAGTTATTTGTGATTTCATCATGCATTGCATTCAGAGAATCGTAGTTTGCGACTCCCTAAATGCAATCAAACTAAGGCCCACATGCATCAAGCATTTTTGGAGTCGCAAACGGTGCGATTCCTTAAAATCGGCCGTTTGCGATTCCAAAAATGCTTTTTGGAATGCATCAAGCATTTTTTGAAATCGTAATATTTTTGCGACTTCCAAAAATGCGATTGCTTTTAGGAAATCGCAAATTTGCGATTTCTTAAAAGCAATGCATGAATACTTTTGAAATTGCGAATTCGCAATTAGAGGGACAAATTTACCGAGCAGTTGAACTACTCGGTAAATTTGAAAAAAGTGTAATTAACACAGAAAACGCATTTTAAAAGCATTCATGTTACGGACACACATGTCCTTAGGACATGTGTGTGTGCAACATGATGCAAAAAATACATTTCAGGGGTGCAAGGGGGGTTCATTTGAACCCCCCTCACCACCCTTGAAATGCAATAAGGATTTGCGATTTTGAAATTGCGAATTCGCAATTCCTATTCATTCCTATGGGCCTTTTTTATGCGATTCGGTAGAAATAGCGATTTCTACCGAATTGCATAAATATTTAAAAAATAATCATGCACAGCTTTTGCGATTTCTAAATTGCAAATCGCTTTTTATCGCAATTTAGAAATCGCAAAAGCCGAGATTGATGCATGTGGGCCTAAGTATTTGCTATTTTTGCAATTTCTCAAATTGCGATTTTTGCATTTGGGATGATGCATCCCAAATGCAAAAATACTGATCGCAAAGGGGCAGATTCTGTGAATTTGCCCATTCGCAAAGGAGCAGATTCTGCAAATCTGCCTGTTTGCAACTTGTTTTTTGCCCGATGCATGTGGCCCTATATCCCAGGAACAAGTAAGCTGTAAAAACAGCAGTAAGTTCTTATGTGAAAGTTTCAATGTGGCACAAGCAAAATAAACTTGTGTAATAACGTGAGCAAAGCAGCGGACAAACTGTAACATGCTCATGCTAATGTAGGGAAGATGGCAATGCCAGTTTGGCCCATATGATAACTCAAGCTTTCACCAAAGAAACTTAAAGGACAACTTATCCTACAGTCATTTCTGTAGCAACAAGTAGTGCTAGAATCCATACATCAAAGTGGCCATATCCGGGATTTAATATTTGCCAACCCTATGGAAGCCAGAGTGGTAGAACTACTAGCATTATGCTGGACTGACCACTCTTTAGTCCATTTCTTGCTGGTGCTGCCTAGAGAAATTAAGAAGAGAACTTGTAACGGGAATTGGTAGGGAATGGCCCGAACTATTAAAAAACTAAAAAATCCCACTACTTACAGAGGAACATTTATTTGACTCAAAAAATTCAGTGGGACAAAACTATCTAACCCTCTACGCTGAGGTAAATGATACCCTAGAGTTGCTTCAGAAAGCCGCAGGGGGACTCCAAGCTCCACAACGCCTGATTCTGCGCCTGGAGGAGCTGACATTGCTTGTGTGCCCGGAGGCACTATAAAGCACCTGGACGCAATGATGTTGCTTATGCGCCCGGAGGAGCTATAAATCACATTGCAGAACCAGCTTCACTGGAGCCTCTTCAGAATGACGCAGGGGGACTCCAAGCCCCACAACTCCTGATACCATGCTTGGAGGCGCTGACGTTGCTTGTGCGCCTGGAGGCGCCATCAATCACATCACGGTACCCGCTTCGCGGGACGCACACGGGTGAAGCCCGGGCCAAGGGCTGGTTCATCCGTGCCCGTCCGTGACTATACCAGGCTGGGCCGCCACCCCCATGATCTGTGTTTGGGGGGCTGAGGGCGCTATCCCTACACTCTTCGAGCCGTGTCATGGCTAGGCGCAAAGCTACGACCTCAACTCCTGTTACTGCCACTGCCTCGAAGAAGAGGAAGACAGATGCTGTATCGTCAGCCTCTAGGATGGTCTCTTTTTTACAAAGGGCTGCCTCTGTATTGGACAAGGAGATCGAGATGGTGAACAGGCGACTCTCGGGGGCACTTAGCACTCCTCCCTATTTTCCCCCTGTGAAATCTTGAATGACTAAGGAAGGTGGCATGAATGAACAAGCAGGACGGACAATCAGCCCTGGACTTTGTTCGAACTTAAAGAGCGGTAGGGTGCCTTCTAATACTTTACCTGCCGTCTCTACTCGAACTTTAGTGCGGTACTTGTTTGGTTAATAATGCATTGTTACCTCCCCCAGTTGATCTAAGTCTAGCCCGGTATTAAGTGGGACCCCGCGGCAGGGTATTAGAACCAAAAGAAAAATTCAGGCTAATGGGGGTAAAGCGAAGAAAGCAAAACTCAATCTGGTTCCTAAAACCCCTGTGTCTGGCCCAGTTTCTTCTACCATCCCCGCTAACCTGGATTTCCCTGGGGCACTATTAACATTTCAGTCAGTATTGTCTGAAATGTTAGACTTAAAATGGAGTCCTATTTTTGAGAGGCTGTCCAGAATTGAGGACAGTATAGCGTCAAGTAACGCTGCGGAGGCGGCGCCTCCAATAGGACCCACCAGTGTTGTCCCAGGACAGACGCTTGCACATGTCCCTGAGTTATGGATTAACAAGCAGAATCCCTTAGATCAGCCTTTAACCTCTACACTAATACAGTCTGTACTACAGGTGGGGCCTGGGGACATGAGTTCAGCAGCAGGGCCGAGAAAAGTCACCCCTGTTATTGGTAACGGCTCAGTTGCTAGTCACGCCATAGGGATGAAGTGCTAACGAGTCTTCCAGTATTAGACCTACCACCAGATTCTGCTCCTTATGTAGTAGTTTTGGGGAGTGTTCCATCTCTTCCAAGGGGGGCCAATGAGGATTTTGGGAAGTTGAAAAATAAAATAACTCATTGGCTCACACATAACACCACCCTGGGTGCCCATGTGGCTAAAAACATTATCATGGCTCGCAGGGTTAGCTGGATAAGGAGCTCTCAAAAAACAGGCATGGGGATTGCGTAATTGTTAATTTTGATAACCCCCCATATTGCGGCCAGGATATTGTTTAGGGATCCGTTATCAGGGCCCTCCCATTGTTTTTTTTTAAAAACCTGATTTACCAACGGAATTGTATTCCAATGCCCCTATGGAAGATCCCCGAGATGCACGAGTTGGGTGGTTACCTAGAGCTCCATATGCACAACAGCTAATTCTCTCGGCCCATTTACCATCTGAAACACTTGGATCGCATGAAGTTTGTCCCTATGTGGAACTAAATAACAGATTCTTTCCACTAACAGGGCTGGAAGATTGACTAAGGAATAGTACCTCCCATAATAATGACCTTGATGCATAGAAGCAGCGTCCATTAGACGGACTTGAGGAAAGCCGAGGTGTAACAACGAATAAATTCTTGTCCAGGAATATCGCAGGGTTGGCAAATAAGTTTAAAGATCCACTATGGCTGCAATTTGTGAGGCAATTTCATGTGATCAGCTTCTAGGAAACATGGTTGGTGGGCTGTGATCTATTCCTGGAGGGTTATAAGGCTTTGTTTGTTCCAGCTATTCCTGTGGCAAGTTAAAGACCAAAGGGTGGTTTAGTTACCTATATATCCTTGGCTGTTGACTGTCCGATCCGGGTTGTGCCATCCTCATGCCCGGGAATATAGGCATTGAGAGTAAAAAAGGGAGATACCAGCTGGGGTCTCAATAGCTTTTATAACTATGTGGCATATCTTCCTGGTGCCTTTAACATCACCATTCTGGGCACATTTATCAGAAAGACCTTTGTCTCTATTTTACATAACCTTATGGTTTTTGGTGATTTTAGTATCTATCCTTGTGGTAACCCTTTGTCAAGTTTTATATCTGAAATGGGCTGTCCGCAAATGAAGGGGTTTCATTTTGAACATCTTGCCCAGGGGGAATTGTTGAATAACCTGTTATATGAATAGGACAATATCTCCTTAACCGGGGGGCATTTATTGACTTCATTTTAATCTCTTCCTCCTTACAGTCCTCATTTTGTGGTTTTAATTAACCCTGGGTGAAGCACTACGCTACGCTTGCATAGTTTGCGAAGTTTGCGCAACTTTGCACTACGCGAGCTGCACGTAGCACAGTGCGAACACGCGTAGTGCAGCGTAGCGTAGTGCACAGTCATTTTTTGCTTGTTCGCAGTCCTCAACGTCATGTTCACGACCGCGAGCAAGCAAAAAGACTTCCCGGCGAGATTCTCAACGCGGGGAGGTCAGGTTTCTCATTGCGAGTGGTTGCACATGCTCGCAACCACTCACAATGAGAAACTACCAGTTTGCGTTGAGAAAGCTGCAGCTCGAGTAAAATCTACTCGAGCAGCACAAAACTACAGCTCGCACTGTGCAAGATGCCGTTTTCAATGATTGCACAGTGCCGGATGCTTGTCCTCACTATGCAATCATTGAAAACTCATCTTGCATAGTGCAAACATGCTACTACGCAGCTCACTTAGTGCTACGTGAAGTTCGCGTAGTGCGAAGTGCACTTCGCATAGCACTACTTTGTGAACTACACCCACCCTTAGTTTTAATATTGGTGAGAGTGAATATAGTCACCATAATCCCCTCTGTGTGTCCATGAGGGGCCAATTGTTAGCACGTATTGGTGAGATAGCATCCAGAGGATTACTTAGGCCTACGGATAGTAAACGTCTTCTGAATGGTCCCAGATCTCCCAGATACATTTTATCAGGCAGTTAGAGACTCCTGTGCTCAGAAGCTAGCATGGTGTGTCTCAGCAGATTCTTCCCCAAGTGGGGTTATTTGTGCCTATGAATCTATCTCTTATAAAGTTGGTGAAATTTTAAGCATTCCGGCAGGAAGAACGGCTAGTCCTGACTCTAGATGGTTCGATACTCATTGTTCTCGGGCAGCGAAGCATTTGAGGGATGCTCTGGCCTTTAAACCAAGAAATCAACCCAGAGTGCGTACACGCCGTAAAGAATATAAATTATCCTATGCTAGACTGAAGGGTGCTACGAAGGAGTAGGCTTGGAGGGAGTTGATTGATTCAACTATCCTCAGGAATAGCTCCATGATTTGGAACATTGTAAACAGCCCTCTTCTTGCACAAGAAATGGGGGGCCTTAGACGTGCATTTCACTGAGGAGGAATGGATGTCCCATTTTAAATCAATGTTTGATAGTCCAATGGATCACCCTTGCCCTCTTTTAGAAGGGCTGGCTATAAATGTCTCTTTAATGACTTTCTAACAAGGCGAGGTTGAGGTTGGCATTGCAGGGCTATCCTCTACCAAAGTGCCGGGCCAAGATGGCATTCTCCCGGACTTGTTTAAGTCCGATGCCTCCTTTTGGGCACCGGTATTGATGGCGGTGTATAATGTAGCCGCAAAGAGCGGTTGCCCCCAGTCCTGGGCCACTTCCACTATAGTTCCTGTTTTTAAGAAGGGTGACAGTACCCATTGTTATAAGCCTATCTCCCTCATTGACTCTGTGGTCAAGGTCGTAGGTCACATCCTCCTGGAGAGATTATCCACTTGAGCAGAGGAGCATAAGATTATGTCAGATGTTCAGTTTGGATTTCATCTGGGCTGATCAACGGTTGTCCAATGCCTCAATCTATCCATGCTACCAAACAAATACACAGTTGCCCGCCCCGGTACTGTCTATCTTGCCTTCATGGACTTGTCGTCCACTTTTTACTGTGTCAACAGGGTCAAATTGTGGCAGACCATAAGGGTAATGGGGGTGGACAATAGTGTTGTTAAATTTTTAGAGGACTTGCACAAGTCTACAACGGCCAATGCTAGGTTCGCTAAGGATCTCAGGGTTACCAGAGACCTGGAAATTAACAGGGGAGTACGGCAAGGCTTTATCTTGGATCCATGTTTGTTTATGTTCTATATTAATGAGATAGATCGTGTACTGAGAGTTACGGGGTAGATTTCCCTTGTGTAGGGGGCATGGCATACCTGTTTCACTTTATGCAGACAATGCCGTCCACTTATCTCGGACAGCATTAGGTCTGCAAATTTTATTAAAGGCTTTTTCTAAATTTATGTTGGACCGGAACCTGGCAATAAATATTGCAAAATCTTATATAATGCAAGTGGGGCAACGTTAATAAAAGGTTTAATTTTAGTGTTGGTCCAGCAAAAATACGCCACACAAATGTTCTTACATATTTAGGGGTTCTCAAGGACGATCCGTGAAAGTGAGGACCACTAATTTTGAGGAAAAGGGGAGACCTGCCCCGTATGAATGCGGCAATTTTTAACTTTGCATCAAAAATAGGAAGGATACCGATTGGTTCCATGGTAAAAAAAAATTTAAGCCAAGAGTGTGGCAGCAGCTAGCTATGGAAGTGAAATTTGGGGACATGTGGCTGTGGATTCTCTTCAGGTGATCGAGAATAATTTCCTGAAGTGCTTGTTGTGTGTCCAGGGAGGTCTATCCAACCTAGTGGCTCAGAAGGAGTTGGGGGTTCCTTTTTTAGGTGATACCTTGGCCTTACGCCCTCTTGTGTTCTGGTTGAAGTGTTGGTTGAATGAGGAACTAACTCTTAACTTCCTGATATTACGAGAATGTATGTCCCTGGATAATGCAACCCAAATCCCCTGGTTAAATTATATTAAAAGTAGCTTTGAAGGGGTAGGGCGAGTTGATTTATTGTTCAAGCCTGAAACTATTGTGAAGAAAGATGTGGAATCAATCAGGGAAGCCTTTTTAACCCAAAGAAAATTGAATAGGGATGAACAGGAGTTGCAGAAGCTAAATGTTTGTACGTTTTTAATGCTTAAAACAACTCTGTAGACAGAGCCTTATCATATGGGGCCCCTATCCACACATAAAATGTTTTTACATACTAGGTTTTGGATTAACCTTTTTCACTTCCTGTTAGCAAGGCCCAAGGGATGCAGTAGAAGTCATGTGCTAGCACCCTGTGGCTGCGATGGTCAGTCTCCTCAGGATTTGCTGCATTTTATGTTTATATGTAAGTTTTATGTACGTCCCCGCAGGCACTTTTTTGGTTCCAATTTTAAAGATGGATTTACTCAGGCTCACCATGACCTTTTGTACTTTCAATTGCTGATAGAGGACTGTTTACCCTTCATTGTGGGATATCTAAAAACCACTGTGAGAACCAGGGCTTGTTTGGATGTATAGTTAATGTATGATTTTATTAAGTTGTGAAGGCTCAGACTACATTAGTAGGTTTAATCCTCAAAGGAGTGATAATTTTTATGGCACATTGCACTTTGTGATTAAGACTAAATTAGGAGGCTATAGAGAAAATAAGGGGATGAGTGTTCTGAGTGGTTATTGTGCTTTACCAAGTATCCGCAAATCAGTATTTAAGTCACTATCTTAGTTGTTGGGTGCCTAGGTATGGGTCATCATCCTTGCCCACCAATGATCCGTAGATCCAAAATGTATACTAAGTCCTATCACACCAACCATGTAGGACTTAGTATATAAATTGGGAGGCTGTGTAAGCTATTTTATTTCTAACTTGTATTTTTAATTAATTATGTTTTTTATGTAATTGTATGTTTGTAATTTTTATGGTTCTCCTCTGTGAAACCGAATAAAGTTTACTTAATTTGAATTGATACCCTAGATCAAAGAATTCTAGTAAAGAGGCTGAAAAATAGAGATAAACCTACCGCCCCTTGGTACAGCGAGTACCTGAGGTTACAGCGGAAGGAATGCAAACTAGCTGAAAGAAAATGGAAGTGGATATATGTTGAATAAGATTTTAAAAAAGTACAAAACTCAATTGCATAAGTATAAGGAGGCAATTGCCAGATCTAAGGCTGAATACTTTGCAAATACCAACTTGAAATCATCGAATAAGGCTAGAACTATTTTCAATATAGTAAAGGATCTTTCTAAGCCAATTTGCGTAAGTAATAAAATAGTAGGCAAAAGCTATGTGATGATTTGGAAAACTATTTTATTGAAAAGATTAAGAAAATTATCAACTGCCTTAATTCAATGAAGCAGACTAAAGTGGACAGTGATAACAGTGCACCCACAACGGCGGAGAATGATTTACTGGGGCCAACTGTGCTGGAGACACAGACTGAGAGCCTAGATAGTAACCATCAACCTACCTTGGAGTGGTTCCAACTGCCTTTGGAGGAAACATTTAATAATATAGCACTGACCATTTCCTAAGGCTCACCACTGGATCCCCTCCCTCAGAGGGTGTGGAAGGAATTTAAGGTGAAACTTTTCCCCCGGTTGCGTCAGATATGCTGCCATTCGTTCCAGGATGGAGAGGTCCCAGAATGCTGGAAACAGACTGTAGTGACCCCGCTACTTAAAAATCTAAACACTTGACCCCTCTGATACGTCTAGTTATAGACCTATCTCCTTACTACCTAATCCCGTAAAAATCCTTGAACGAATAGTGAGCAAGTCTCTGTCCCACTACCTAGAGACTAATCATTTACTAGATGAACTGCAATTTGGATTCCGTCCGGAGCACGGAACAGAAACAGTCCTAGTAACTATGTTTGACGACATGAGAATGCGAGCTGGCAATGGACAATCTGTCATTTTGGTGCTGCTGGATATGTCAGCAGCATTTGACACGGTGAACCATAGTATCCTGCTAGAAAGACTCGGAAATATTGGAGTTAAAGGTCAAGCATTAAAATGGCTTCAGTCCAATTTAATGGACAGGACGCAGGTAGTGAGCATCCAATGTTTTACATCATTGAGGATTGTTGTTCCTCATGGGGTCCTGCAGGGCTCTGCTATCAGTCCGATTTTATTCAACATCTACCTATGCCCACTCATCCCCATCATTAAATCCTTTGGAGTGGAATTGGTCAACTATGCTGATGATACACAGCTTATGTTCTCACTGGAAGGAGAAACAACTATTTCCATGGATATATTCCATCAGTGCATGGAAAGCACTACAAACTGGCTTAGAAATATCTTTCTCCAATTTAATGAAGACAAAGCAGAAGTTGTCTTCTGCACCGCAAGCAAAATAGCCCATCCCCTTCCTGTTGATTTCCGGCTTACCCCTATGGATACCATGTTAATTCCAACTAAAACAGTACGCAATCTGCGGGTGCTGCTGGACAACAGTCTCCAATTGTATTCACAAGCTACAAAACAGTCTACACCTGTTTCTCCTTGATTAGAGCTCTACGTAAGATTCTCCCGCCATTACCAGTCTCTGCCAGAGTACAAGTGGTGAGGAGTGTTATCTTGAGCAGGCTGGACTATTGCAACTCCCTGTGTCTTGCAGCCCCTAACTCAACGAAACTGAAGCTGCAAAGAATCCAAATAGTAGCAGCAAAGGTGGCCTTAAATCGGATCTTCTACATCCCTAGTTGTAAGAAACCTTTATTGGCTACCAATACAGCAGAGGATTTATGTTAAATCTCTCTGCATTGTCTTTAAGGCAGTACATGGCCTGGGCCCTAGCCCACTGCAGAGAAAATGTACGTGGTATACTCCTACAAGAAACCTCCGCTCGACAACAGCAAATTTGGTCAAAATCCCAAGATTTGAAAGAGCTAGGACAGGAAGAAGAGCTTTTAGCTCAGTGGCCTCACGAGTATAGAATGAGCTTCCAGCCAACATTAGGCAGCGTGAGAATGTAATGCAATTTAGGAAGATAGTGAAGACATGGTTGCTCCCGAGGGTAAAATAATACACAGATGCAATGTCACTGATCCATCTTCTGACTCTGTCTGGTTCCCCACCCTCCTCTCTCTAACCAAGTTCCTGTATTTCTTTTAAAGGTGACTGATCAAGCATGCTTATAACAACAAGGTATTCTCCCAGCGCCAAGATACTAGTAGGGTGGTAGTGTGATACAGAGATGTATTTTACATTACATTTCCTCAGGATATGAAGGAACTGTTAAAAAATGGAAGATTACTTAATGAATGCAGCAAACCTTCTCTTCAAATTGTTCCAGTGTGGATACCCAAAGAACCTGTTCAAATGTGCCATGAAGAGGGCCTGGTATACACCGAGGGAAAACTTACTTCAACCCGGAAACAAACCCTTGAGTGAAATGATGGTATGCGAAACAACATTCTCGGGATTACAAATTTGAAGGAATACATCAGGAAGAACTAGAGAATTGTCAATGGCCTAGAAGAAGTCAAGGAACAGCCCATGTTTGCTCTTACATGGAATAAAAGTACCCAAGACAACCTCATCAGATCGAATTTTACTTTGGGGACCATGACTGACTTTGAGCAGCATGTTGAGTCTACCACCGGTGTGAGTACCTCACAAATGTGGTAACTTGTGAAAGTACGATCAAGTGGGAAGAGTTCACTTATAGACAAGAAAGGATTAAAAAGAAGGAATTTACTAATTGTAATTCCAAGAACATTGTGTACTGTAATACTAGTCCTTTTGAAAAGACGTACGTTGCAAAAATAGACCAAGAGATACTTAAACATATCGTACAACACAAGTCACGCATCCAGAGCAGGATTTTGAATGCACATATGACACAACATTATATGAGATGAACCACTCCAGGTCAGATGTAAAATGGAGTGGCCACCCCAAAACTTTGGAACCTTCTGCCAACTGCCATAAAAGCTGCTCCGAATCTGATTAGCTTCCGTAGGCTTCTGAAAACATGGTTGTTTAACCAGTGAGAAGACGGTAGGATGATGAACCTTGTTGCTCCACAGCGCCGAGACACCTTCGGGTATTTGTTGCGCTATAAAAGTTGCGTAAATAAATAAATAAATAAATAAACACGTGAGAGTCAAAAATGCAGAACCAATATTGCTAATATTAGAAGCAAAAATTATGCTCTATTTAAAAAAACGACACAGAATGGCTTAAATGAAGTGTCGGAAATAGGAGTTTTTTTGCAAAATAAACATATTCGAACAAACATTATGAGTGCACAAACTACACAGCAGAAGAATCAACAATGCACCCACAAATCAGATAAGATACATTCTTACCAGTCCATAAACACATAAGCATATAAACATATGAGCTAATGTGTTAGACCTGACATCTTTTGGCGTGATTACCCCTATCTTTTTGCCTCTGCCTCCTGTATTTTTCGATGCTGTGCTGGATTCGTTTTTGCTGGTTTAGATGCTTTGGACACTCTGCCACTGCTGATCAGTGCCAGAGTGTAAGTGCTCCTTATGTAAATTGTTATCCTGATTGGATATACATGTTTGGCATATTTGTATTACCATGAAGTCCCTCGTAAAGTGCACTGGGTGTGCCAGGGCCGGTGATGACAAATGCTACTCGTGGGCCTGCAGCACTGATTGTGCCACCCACAGGAGTAGCTCTAAAATGGTGTCTCGGGCCTGCCACTGCAGCGCCTACGGGCAGTTTAGAACTGCCAGGTCCTCCTGGTCCGCGTCCCCGCTGACCAGGCCTAACCCTTCCCTTTTCGTGCACATCAGTCACCCCTATGGAAGGCCCAAGGTACCCCCCTGGGCAGGGTGCAGTGTATGTGAAAGGTGGAGCATGTACTAGTGCAGGTGACATGCTCTGGTAGTGAATTACAGCCATTTTCGTTTTTCACTATTGTAAGGCTATCTTGCTCCATAGGTTAACATGGGGAATGCTGGCTACAGTGGTTAACGGCATTTCTTCCCATAGGAACAAGATAGGACATAAATATCTAGTATCCCTGAACTCAGAATTTAATAACGCATCTTTTAGGAAAGGTAGTTTTTAGATCCTGTGTTTGAGGACAGCACTTTTAGAAAGTTGCTGTTCTCTTGTCTGACCCTTCTGTGTGCCTGAGACTGTTTGTGTATTGACTGTCTGGTTTGTGAGTGACAGGGGCTGGGGAATGCCCCAGAGGCTGGATGAGTCAGCACTAGGCTGAGTGGAGCAGTTGCTACCTGAGTGGTGGGCGGAGTTAGCACCTGGGCTGAATAGGGCTGTGCCTGCCTGCCACAATGCTGGCTCCACCTCCTGCTGGGCGGCTGAGGACCCTGCCCCTCACTCTGAAAGGAAAGATGCAGCCAGCAAAACAAAGTGCTCAGGATCCACCCAGAACTGGTTCAGACCGGGCTCAGGGCCCACATGCCCTGAGAGAACAAAGACTTTAGGGGTATAAGTACAGGACCCCTGACAACAGAAAATTAGATCATCCTGGAAATCAAGAAGGAACCTCTGCCAAGGAGAAAGCTGTCTGAAGAAGGAAGACTGTCCCGCTGTTGCTCTGCTGGACTGACCTGCTGTTGCTTTGCTGCCAAGGAGAGGGGAAGGACTTTGCTGTGAGCTGTGTCCCCTGTCTTGTAAGGAATCTCCAAGGGCCTGAGAAGAGCTGGCTCCCTGTTTCCGAAGTCCCAGGAACAAAAGGACTTCACCCCCAGTCTCCCTGAACTCTGCTGAGAGAGTTCTGTCCTTCGTAGAGTGCTTGATCCAGTTGTGGGGCCTCTAGAAGTTGAACCTGAGCTGGGAAGCTTGAGACTAAGCTGAGAAACTTGTGAAGCTGAAAAGTGTCGCATCGCTCGCTTGCGGAGCGCATCCCCGACAGTGCGAGAAGTTTCCCGCCGCTACGAAGGTCGAGATCGGCGCAGCGCCTGACATCGCTGCCGGAGCCGTCACACCCTTCGTTTGCGGGACGCACCAGACCGGTGCGGGAGAATCGAACATCGCTGCGAGTGTCGTCGCAGAGCCTGTCGTCTGGGTGAGATCGCCGAGCCGCTTGCTTGCGGACTGCATCACGTCGCTGCAGACATCGCTGCAGAAGCATCTCACCGAGGAGCTGCGAGAGAGAGGATCACCGCTGGACCGCGCATCGTCGCCCCGGAGATCGTCGCAGCCCCTACGAGATCATCGCATCGTGCCTTTGCGAGAACAGACTTCCCACGGAACCTACGCACCGGAATCTACGCAAGCTGCCTTCCTCCCCTTACAGACCGGATTCGTCGCTGCACGCCCGCTGCTGCAACGGGGATGTCGCATCGCTTCCCCAGGGTCTCAGTAGTAGCGCATCGCTTGTTTCCACCGCACCAGCTTCCTGCTTGTGAAACTTTGTTGCATCTAAAAGGTACTGTGAGTAAACGTGCCGCAACTGTGAACTTTTCACGCATCTGTGGATTATTTTAACGCAACTTAAAGAACTTTGATTACAACCTGAAGAACTCATTTGAAACCGTAACCTTGCATTGTGTATGTTGGATTTTTGACGTTTTTGGTCTTGTGTAGTTTAGAATAAATATCTTTATTTTCCTAAACTGTTGTGGAATCAGTTTGTGGTGTTTTCACAGCGTTAGCTAGTGTAGCTTTGGGTGGGGATTTGGTTTCTAGTGACTGGGGAGAGCTAGCAGTTATGACCCTTGTCTCGCTAGGAGACCAAGAGGTGGTCCAGGAAACCTTACTGCCCTCTAACACTAAGAAATATGGGCAGAAGGTGACCATCAATGGGAGGGAGGTTGAGGCTCTGAGAGACACCGGAGCCAGTGTGACATCCGTGCGGTGTCAGTGGGTGTCTGACGAGCAAATCATCCCTGGCGTACTCCGCCCTGTAGTGGCCGCTGACAGCTCAGTGCGCCTCTGCAAGTTAGGGAAGGTTTCCTTTGAATGGGGAGGAGTCTCTGGTCTTTTGGAGGTAGTTGTCAGCAATGCCTTGCCTGTGGACTGTCTGTTAGGCAACGACCTGGAGAGTTCTCCATGGAAGGACATAGAACACCGAACTCACTTGGAGATGTTGGGTCTGCCTGCGTGGATCTGCGTGACCACGCGTGCTATGGCAGCCAGTAAGGGTGAATCAGCAGAACTGGAGCCTGAAACAGTGGCCCAGAGACCTGCCAAGAGAGGAAGAGGCAGAGGGCGCGGGAAACCAGCCCCAGCCGTTCCCACGGTCCAGGAGGAAGCAGAACCTGAGGGGGATGCCCTGGAACCTACAGGGGAACAGGTGGCCGAACTGGGAGACCTACCTGAGCTGACCCATTGGCAGCAAGAAGGGGGTCCCTCCAGGGAGGAGTTCTGCCAGGCGCAGAAGGAATGCCCTTCCCTCATTGGTCTGCGGCAACAGGCTGTAGATCAGGCAGCAGGTGGAGCAGTCAAAGATCACTATGTCTAATGGGAAGGTGACCTACTCTATAGCGAGCCTAAGTTTGCTGAGCCCGGTGCAGCCCGTGTGCTGGTGGTACCCGAGCGCTTCAGAAACTTCCTAATGGGTCTGGCTCATGACATGCCTCTCGCAGGACATCTGGGGCAAGACAAGACCCTACACCGGCTTGTCACCCACTTCCACTGGCCCCAGATGAGGAAGCACGTCGGTTCCTTTTGCAGATCTTGCCAAACCTGTCAAGCTAGTGGCAAGACTGGAATGAAGTTGAAGGCCCCCCTTCAACCCTTCCCAGTGGTGAGCACCCCTTTCGAGCGGGTGGGCATAGATATCGTAGGGCCCCTGGACCCCAAGACAGCCCTAGGCAACAGGTTCATCCTGGTCTTGGTGGACCATGCTACCCGGTACCCGGAAGCAGTCCCTCTCAGGACAATCACAGCACCCGTGGTGGGCCGTGCATTGATGGGGATCTTTTCCCGTGTGGGGTTCCCCAGAGAGGTGGTCTCCGACCGGGGTACCAACTTCATCTCTCGGTACATGAAGTCTCTGTGGGAGGAGTGTGGGGTAACTTATAAGTTCACTACTCCTTACCACCCTCAAGGAAATGGGCTGGTTGAGAGGTTCAACCGGACCCTGAAAGGTATGATTATGGGCCTAGCGGAGCCCATGAGACGTAAGTGGGACGTCTTGTTACCATGCCTTTTGTTTGCCTACAGGGAGGTGCCTCAGAAGTCCTTAGGGTTCAGTCCCTTCGAACTCCTGTATGGCCACCCTGTCAGAGGACCTCTCTCGCTGGTGAAGGAGGGTTGGGAAAAGTCCCGTGGGAAAACCCCCCAGGATGTGTTCAGCTATGTGCTGGCCATCCGCAACCAGACACAACGCTTCAGGAAGCTCGCTCAGGCGAACCTGGAAGCAAGCCAGGAAGAAATGAAAAGATGGTACGACCAGAATACCACTCTGGTCGAGTTTCAACCTGGGCAGAAAGTGTGGGTGATGGCACCAGTGGAGCCTTGCGCGCTCCAAGACAAGTGGTCTGGGCCATACGAGGTGGTGGAACGGAAGAGCGAGGTAACCTACCTGGTTAACCTGGAGACTCCCAGGCAGCCCCTGAGAGTTCTGCACGTAAACCGCCTCAAACCGCACTTTGAGAGGTCTGAAGTAACCATGCTCATGGCTACAGATGCAGGGATGGAAGAGGATAGCGATCCTCTCCCTGACCTCCTGTCAGTTAAGGAGCACGATGGGTCAGTGGATGGTGTGGTCCTCTCGCCCACCCTGACCCCAGAACAGCAGAATGACTGTCGCCAAGTGTTGGGTCAGTTCTCCTCTCTGTTCTCCCTGACCCCAGGAGTCACCACCTGGTGCGTCCATGATGTGGACACTGGAGACAGTCTGCCGGTAAAACAAAAGTTTTACAGGGTAGCCGACAAGGTCAGGGCCAGCATCAAGGAAGAGGTTTCCAAGATGTTGGCGCTAGGGGTGATTGAGCCCTCCAGCAGCCCCTGGACTAGCCCAGTGGTCTTGGTCCCCAAGAAAGCTGCTACCCCCGGTGGCCCGCCAGAACTCCGGTTTTGCGTGGACTACCGTGGGCTCAATGCGGTCACGAAGACTGACGCACACCCTATCCCCAGAGCTGATGAGCTCGTGGATCGGTTGGGAGCTGCCAAGTACCTCAGTACGTTTGATTTGACTTCGGGGTACTGGCAGATTGCCTTAACTGACGGGGCCAAAGAGAGGTCAGCATTCTCGACGCCAGAGGGGCACTTCCAGTTCCGTGTCATGCCCTTTGGGTTGAAGAATGCCCCTGCCACGTTCCAGAGACTGGTTAACCAGGTACTGTCCGGGCTGGAGGAATTCAGCGCCGCATACCTGGATGACATTGCGGTGTTCAGCTCCACGTGGGAAGAACACTTGCAACACCTCTGCGAAGTGTTGAAGGCTCTGCAGAAGGCAGGCCTCACTATCAAGGACAGTAAGTGCCAGATAGGGCAGGGATCTGTGGTGTATTTGGGACACCAGGTGGGGAGCGGCCAGGTGGCAAAGATTGATACCATTCTGGCTTGGGAGCCCCCCAAGACCCAGACAGAGGTGAGAGCCTTTTTAGGACTCACCGGGTATTACAGACGGTTTGTCAAGGGATATGGCACCATTGTCGCCCCCTTGACAGAACTCACTTCCAAGAAGTTGCCCAAAAGAGTTGACTGGACTGACGCCTGCCAAACTGCTTTTGAGGCCCTGAAGACTGCGATGTGCACAGCACCGGTGCTCAGGGCACCTGACTTTTCCAGTGAGTTCATAGTTCAGACGGACGCTTCAGAGCATGGTGTGGGATCAGTACTCTCACAAGCCACTGAGAAGAATGGAGACCAGCCAGTAGCTTTCATTAGTCGGAGGCTACTCCCCAGGGAACAGAAATGGAGTGCGATTGAAAGGGAGGCTTTTGCTGTGGTCTGGGCTCTGAAAAAGTTGAGGCCCTACCTGTTTGGGACTCACTTTCGTGTTCAGACCGACCACAGGCCCCTCAGGTGGCTAATGCACATGAGGGGTGAAAATCCAAAACTGTTGAGGTGGTCCATCTCCCTACAGGGAATGGACTTTACGGTGGAACACCGCCCCGGGACAGAACACGCCAACGCTGATGGTCTGTCCAGGTTTTTCCGCCTTAGTGAAGAGAACTCCCAAGAGGGTGGGTAGTTCTCCCCACTTTCAGCTGGAGGGGACACGGGTTAGACCTGACATCTTTTGGCGTGATTACCCCTATCTTTTTGCCTCTGCCTCCTGTATTTTTCGATGCTGTGCTGGATTCGTTTTTGCTGGTTTAGATGCTTTGGACACTCTGCCACTGCTGATCAGTGCCAGAGTGTAAGTGCTCCTTATGTAAATTGTTATCCTGATTGGATATACATGTTTGGCATATTTGTATCACCATGAAGTCCCTCGTAAAGTGCACTGGGTGTGCCAGGGCCGGTGATGACAAATGCTACTCGTGGGCCTGCAGCACTGATTGTGCCACCCACAGGAGTAGCTCTAAAATGGTGTCTCGGGCCTGCCACTGCAGCGCCTACGGGCAGTTTAGAACTGCCAGGTCCTCCTGGTCCGCGTCCCCGCTGACCAGGCCTAACCCTTCCCTTTTCGTGCACATCAGTCACCCCTATGGAAGGCCCAAGGTACCCCCCTGGGCAGGGTGCAGTGTATGTGAAAGGTGGAGCATGTACTAGTGCAGGTGACATGCTCTGGTAGTGAATTACAGCCATTTTCGTTTTTCACTATTGTAAGGCTATCTTGCTCCATAGGTTAACATGGGGAATGCTGGCTACAGTGGTTAACGGCATTTCTTCCCATAGGAACAAGATAGGACATAAGTATCTAGTATCCCTGAACTCAGAATTTAATAACGCATCTTTTAGGAAAGGTGGTTTTTAGATCCTGTGTTTGAGGACAGCACTTTTAGAAAGTTGCTGTTCTCTTGTCTGACCCTTCTGTGTGCCTGAGACTGTTTGTGTATTGACTGTCTGGTTTGTGAGTGACAGGGGCTGGGGAATGCCCCAGAGGCTGGATGAGTCAGCACTAGGCTGAGTGGAGCAGTTGCTACCTGAGTGGTGGGCGGAGTTAGCACCTGGGCTGAATAGGGCTGTGCCTGCCTGCCACAATGCTGGCTCCACCTCCTGCTGGGCGGCTGAGGACCCTGCCCCTCACTCTGAAAGGAAAGATGCAGCCAGCAAAACAAAGTGCTCAGGATCCACCCAGAACTGGTTCAGACCGGGCTCAGGGCCCACATGCACTGAGAGAACAAAGACTTTAGGGGTATAAGTACAGGACCCCTGACAACAGAAAATTAGATCATCCTGGAAATCAAGAAGGAACCTCTGCCAAGGAGAAAGCTGTCTGAAGAAGGAAGACTGTCCCGCTGTTGCTCTGCTGGACTGACCTGCTGTTGCTTTGCTGCCAAGGAGAGGGGAAGGACTTTGCTGTGAGCTGTGTCCCCTGTCTTGTAAGGAATCTCCAAGGGCCTGAGAAGAGCTGGCTCCCTGTTTCCGAAGTCCCAGGAACAAAAGGACTTCACCCCCAGTCTCCCTGAACTCTGCTGAGAGAGTTCTGTCCTTCGTAGAGTGCTTGATCCAGTTGTGGGGCCTCTAGAAGTTGAACCTGAGCTGGGAAGCTTGAGACTAAGCTGAGAAACTTGTGAAGCTGAAAAGTGTTGCATCGCTCGCTTGCGGAGCGCATCCCGACAGTGCGAGAAGTTTCCCGCCGCTACGAAGGTCGAGATCGGCGCAGCGCCTGACATCGCTGCCGGAGCCGTCGCACCCTTCGTTTGCGGGACGCACCAGACCGGTGCGGGAGAATCGAACATCGCTGCGAGTGTCGTCGCAGAGCCTGTCGTCTGGGTGAGATCGCCGAGCCGCTTGCTTGCGGACCGCATCACGTCGCTGCAGACATCGCTGCAGAAGCATCTCACCGAGGAGCTGCGAGAGAGAGGATCACCGCTGGACCGCGCATCGTCGCCCCGGAGATCGTCGCAGCCCCTACGAGATCATCGCATCGTGCCTTTGCGAGAACAGACTTCCCACGGAACCTACGCACCGGAATCTACGCAAGCTGCCTTCCTCCCCTTACAGACCGGATTCGTCGCCGCACGCCCGCTGCTGCAGCGGGGCTGTCGCATCGCCTCCCCAGGGTCTCAGGAGTAGCGCATCGCTTGTTTCCACCGCACCAGCTTCCTGCTTGTGGAACTTTGTTGCATCTAAAAGGTACTGTGAGTAAACGTGCCGCAACTGTGAACTTTTCACGCATCTGTGGATTATTTTAACGCAACTTAAAGAACTTTGATTACAACCTGAAGAACTCATTTGAAACCGTAACCTTGCATTGTGTATGTTGGATTTTTGACGTTTTTGGTCTTGTGTAGTTTAGAATAAATATCTTTATTTTCCTAAACTGTTGTGGAATCAGTTTGTGGTGTTTTCACTGTGTTACTGTGAGTGTTGGTACAAATACTTAACGCATTGCCTCTGGTTAGCCTAGACTGCTCAGGCCAAGCTACCTTGAGGGCAAGCAGGGGTTATCTAAGAGGGTTATCTCCTCGTCCTGACTAGAAGCAAGAGTCCCTATTTGGACATTGGTACCTACCTCTGCCAACTAGAGACCCCCAGTTCTAACATAATGCGATTCTGGTTCAGAAAAAAACTCATTTGAGCTGATGGGGAGATAGTCTAGAACTGGCTAAAACCAAGCAAGCCACTCAACAGACATGTATAATGTGAGAAAATGTGTTTTACTCACAAAAAGAATATGATGTATCATTTATTATATGTTATATATTAGTCAAGTAAATGAACCATGTGTAAAACCAGTAGAGTTATTACCTATTCACCCAGCATTCACATGATTCAGAGAATGCAAAAATCAGGACTAAATTGTACATAATAGTCCCTTAATGAAGTATCAACATCGTAATGCAGAAGAACATAGTGCTGCGATATACAAAGTGAATTCCTACACACCTAGTTAGTGGTAAATAACTTAATTATTCAATATGGTGCACAGAAAAATAATTTTTAAAACTGCCTCTGCTGTCAGTCAATTTTTATTTCAAACAAGCAAGTGGAAAAAAGCAAATAAGTGCACAGACTAATATGGTCCAAATACAAGGCAATACAAATGGAATAGCGTTCATATATAAAGAATCAAGCAAGCTTAAAGTGTTGTTGAAGTGTTGTAATCACGTTGATGCAGACAGCCAACATGTTGCAATTATTGGGTCTAAATTCAGAGAAATACTATCCTTAACTTTAGGTGATATTTTGATGCCTAAATAGATTGCATCTGCTCCAAAATGAATATCAGTTGGTCGACCAGCCTCTGAATGGATCAGTTGTGTCTTAGAGACATTTAATTTATATCCCGAAATACATCCAAATACCTCAGCTGCGTCAATGATCCCAAGTAAGGCATCACTAACATCAAAAGCAACCAAAGCAATGTCATCTGTGCACGTGAACACTTTATACGCCACATTATTTATCTCAACAGGTTTTATTACGGAATTTTTCTCCAAAGTGATTATAAAGGGTTCAATATAAAGAGCAAATAGCAAGGGGGAACAGGGGCAACCATGCCTCATCCCCCTTGCTATTGCAATATTGCCTGACCACCAACCTGAAATACGAATAGTAGCTGATGGCTGATGGTATAAGGTCTGTATGGCCGTAATAAATTCCAACGGAAACCCCTTCCACACCAGGACTGACCACAAAAACCTCCATGAGACCTTGTTGAATGCTTTTTCAGCATCCAACAGGGCTACACCTACAGGAGAGTAAGTACCCTGCGACCAGTCCAGCATGGATATGATCTTTTTAACATGATCTGTTGTGTCTCTATGTTGAATAAAACCGTGTTGCCTTTGTGAGACCAGCCCTGGCATTAGATTATTCAATCTGTTCGCAATTAACTTTGAATATATCTTGCTATCTGAATTTGTTAGTGAAATGGGCCTATAGGATCCCATTTCTATATCTTTCTTGCCTTTCTTTTTAAAAACCACAATCGTTGCTTGGGACCAGGAGTCAGGAGCTTTACCAAGAAAGGCCTGTTGACAAATTTCTAATAGTTCATTTTTTAACATATTCTTAAAGATTCGGTAAAATTCGAGTGGGATACTATCAGGACCCATAGCCTTTCCCTGAGCTAATCCTAATAAAGCCAACTAGACTGTGGAGTGGTGTGGCTCAATGGTTAGAGGTGGCAGACCCGAAAGCAGAGAACGGCCCCGGACCAGGGTTCAATTCCCGACGCGGCAGGGTCATGGACCAGGGTCAACGGACTCGATAATTCTTGCCTCAGTGCCTACTCTAACCAGGGATCACACTCGGCAACTCTGGGCATTAAGCTTGCCTCATTTCTACAACAGCCCCGCACAGACGCCAGGGATGCCTGGTTTCACCTTGGAGATACCCAGAAGGGACCATCTCACAGGGAAAGCCAGGACGGGTTCCCCAGCGGTCTTCAGCGCCAGGACACCCCGAGATGGGGTAACAGTGCGCTTTACAAGTATCATCATTACATTACATTACTTCTTCCCAGACTAGAGGTGCGGATAATATCATGTTTTGCACATCCTGCAATCCATTCGACACCAGATCTTTTAGATATTCACCGTCATCCCCTTATCCGGAGTCTGACCCAGGACAGTTGTACTAAGATTGATATTATCCTTGGAAGGCTTCGAGAACGCCCTCCTTAGTTTCTTGCAAGACACCATTTAAGTCGATAATTTTTGCAATATTATTATACACTACTTTGTCCCTTAATCTTATAGCCAGCATCCGGCCTGTTTGTTCGCTAACTTCATAAACGTCTTCCTTATGCTGGGTGAATTTTTCCGCTATTTGATCAGCAATATTGGCGTACACACTCGCCCTTTTAATAGTGAGATCTCTTTGGGCATTGCAAGAAAAGTTTAGCTTACCACCCATAGAATTTTACCAGTTCCTAAAACTGAAGGCCGCTATCTCCAAATGCCCCCTCAACACAGTCTTACCCTGGCTTGTGACCCGGCTATGAATACTATACCATGCTGACCACTTTGTATCAAGAATATATAAATTGCTCCTCCCCCTACCCAAGAAACCACATAGGCTGACCGAAATTAAGTGGGAATCGGAACCTAATTCCACAGGCATTGCATTAGACTGGGAGGTGATACACAACACCGCACTGACAAACAAGATATCCCCAATCCTATGTCAAACGAAATATATGCTGTTAAATAGAGTGTTCTGGACCCCCCAGAGATTGTTTAAATGTAAACTGAGGGATACGCCTACCTGTTGGAACTGCCATGAAGCTCCTGGTGACTTGGCACACATGTTTTTTCATTGTTCCCTAGTGCGATCATTTTGGAGTAAAATATTTACATACATTCAACAAGTACTTGGAATCACGCCTGTCCAAGAATTCATATATGTCATTTTAGGTCCTCTGGAAACACAATTGCCGGACATTCATGACAGACAATTGCTTGATATTATGCTGACATTGGCGTGCAAGGTCATTCTTTACAAATGGAAAAATTTTGACGAAGTCAACTTCAAAATGTGGCTGGAATGGCTTTCATTTTTAAGAGGGGCAGATAATCCTGCACTACAGTCAGCCACTTGGAAGCCCTCAAACAAAAAACTCTGGGCATCCCTGGATGCGTCATCCTCCCACTTTGAACCACCATGATATGCATCTCAACACTCGGCTTTCCTAGACAGAATCTAGGTGGAATTTGTGGTGTTTGCTTTTGTTTTTGTATACTTACTGTATATTCTCTGCTACACACACAGTGTGCCAAGTCTGGGTAAACCAACTACTATTGCCCTATGGATACACCTGTCCTCTCTCTTCTCACCTCTTTCTTCTCTTCTCCTCTATCTTTTCTCTTCTCTACCTCTCTTTCTCTCTCTCCCTTTTCTTATCTTTTCCCTTGATTTGCTTTTTGATTATTGTAAGTGTCATGATACCAAGAATTTGTTCATTTGTACCTTTAAAGATTTATTGTATTGTCTTTATTTTTATCTTATTCTTCAATAAAAAAGATTTGAAATAAAAAAAACAAAATACTTTTTATGTTTGATCCACATCCTTTTACGTTTAGAGCTAACAAAACTAAGGGTTTCCCCTCTGACAACGGATTTAAAAGTATTCTATACCACTGTCTGCTCAGCTGATCCTTTATTGAATTAAAAAAATTCCTGAATAATCTTACTCATGTATTGACAATACTCTTCGTCAAGTAACAACTTTCTCTCAAAAGACCAGACTTGACTGTTTTCTTTTGCCTCATAATCTAAAACCAGTTCTAATATTACAGGATTATGATCCGATACCAATTTAGGCTGTATCTCCTAAGCATTTGTAAGTATTATTTCATATTTGACACTTGACACTGCGATTATTTTCATTGTTTATTTCTACTTCTCCACGAAATGAATAGAGGACTACGGACTTCATTCGTGTCTACTAAGTCCGCGTTCGAGCCTTGAAGAAGTCGTCTACACAATGCAACAGGTGTCAGCTGTCTACGTCAACGTGATTACTACACTTCAAGGACACAATAAGCTTGCTTGACACTTTATATATGGACATTATTCCATTTGTATTGTCTTATATTTACACCATATTAGTCTGTGCACGTAGTTGTTTTTTTCCACTTGCTTGTTTGAAATTAAAATTGACTGACAACAGAGTCAGTCTTAAAAAAATATTGCTGTGCTCTAGATTGTATCATTTGAATTTAAGTATAGAGGGGAATTTAATTTTTCCTCATACGGGGCAACACTGGTTATGTGGCACAGTGTTTTATATTGAGCATGCATTTATACGAGATTCTCTAATACTCTGCAAACGTTACGGAGGTGCTGTTAGTTCTTTTTATAACTACTGCCATTTGTTCTCAGAGTGGTAAATAACTACACTCCCCATGAGGCATGGAGATGGCAAATGCGTAAACAGGCTATGGCCAGCTCACACACACTATAACATATTCCCTCACCAACAAAATTGTGTAATATCACAATCTAGGCAACCCCTGAAAATATGGTATCGCTCTTACCACTTTTTAGTTTTATAATCCAAGTTGACCTGCACAAATTTGGCAAAACTAAATTTCCTATGATTGATGGACTTCTGTATGAGCACGGAACAACTATAGAGAAGTTGGGCATGAGCCACATAGGACCAGCCGAACTAGGAAAATGCTCACAGACAAGCAGAAGGTGGGTTCACAGCCACCTGGCAAAGGCAGAACGGCCTTTATGGCCACATATGCACTATCCACCAGGACCTTGTAAATTTAGCCGCGAGTACACATTTATCATGTGCACACCAATGCCTCTCCAGAAATTCTGGAAGCGGCTACAAACTGAGTACAAGGAATGCCATCTCCGGTGATCTTACCAGCGCCCGGCCTAAATTTGAAAAGTAGTCAAGAAACATACCAGGTACGAAGTAAATTTCCCCCAACAATCCATATATGTAAGGGTTTATGCACAGTAAGGTGGCCTTTACAGATTGTGATGCAGCAACATGCTTTAATTTTCTCCCTAGCATTGGGAGCTGTTTGACTCACACACTATGGTACCACCACCCAGGTGTGACCTTTATGAAGGGAGACACACATGCATCAAGTGCATGTAAGATCCATTCCCCTTCTTGTTCTTGCATTTAATGCATATGCACTGAAAGAATTACTGGATGTCTAACAGAGCCCATCCTCGATCCCCCTTCCTCTTTTCTCTCCCGCTCAAACCAAAGGTTGAACGTATGGCATACCCACCTGTAGTTTGGGATTATCCACAAATTAGCATCCATTGATCCAATATCAAACACAAATGCAGTATATTGTTGATGCAGGGCTACCATTGGCCATTGAACACCATGGCATACACTTTGTTGAAACTAATCCATGCTTTTCCCCTTTCTATGTTCCACTTTCACTAAAGCACCAAGCCCACCCAGAAGGGTGAATCACGTTGGCGTAGATAAGAATTTGAGGGCACATAGCATCCATACGAGACTAATAAAAACCATGGACAGATTAAGAGGATTTATACCTCCCAATCCTATGGATATTTAAAACAGTTCATGCCCCAACCCTATAGGGCCACTTGGTACCTGAAGGGCCATACGTTGGAGGGTAATAATATATACCCCACGTGAGATGAATTCAGTAGTGTGACAATAAATTTCACTGCATAAGGTACACCTCCTGTTCAACTTGGAATCTTTGGCATGGTTTCCCTTGACTTTTTGGCCTCTACTTCCTGTATTTTTGATGCTGTGCTGGATTTCGTTTTTGCTGGCTTAGATGCTTTGGGCACTTTGACACTGCTGATCAGTGTCAAACTACAAGTGCTTCCCTGTGTAAATTGTTTTTACGATTGGTTCTTCCCGATTGGCATATTTGATTTACTAGTACACCCCTAGTAAAGTGCACTGAAGTGTGCCAGGGCCTGTAAATCAAATGTTACTAGAGGGCCTGCAGCACTAATTGTGCCACCCACATGAGTAGCTCTGGAAAGGTAACTCCGACCCCCCTGGGCGGGGTGCAGTGTATGTGAAAGGTAAGACATGTACAGGTGTGTCTGGCATGTCCTGATAGGGAAATACTGCCAATTTCGTTTTTTAAGGACTATCTTTCTACATGGGATAGATTGAGAGTTTATTTATAACATCTTATAAATATAACTTTCCATTGGGATAAGATTGAGAAATAAAGTTTAGGCTCTCTGAACTCAGAATTCAATAACACATCTTTTAGTAAATATATTTTTTAAATTGTGTGCTTGAAAATGCCATTTTTAGAAAGTAGGTATTTTCTTGTTTAAACATTCTGTGTGTCTGTTGAAAAGGAAAGCGCCTATAGATTAACTAGATAAGAGGTGTAATTCCTCTTGCGCAAAAAGGATTTCCTCAGAGTGTACCACTCGGAGTAAGGAGTGTACATTCGATTGTTTTGCTCTCATTAGGGTTGTTTGTGTACTCTTTGTATATGTTGTATATATTGTGTATATGTATTGCATCATATATGACTGTGATTTATATGTTCATGTTTTGTACATATTATGTTTTCACATGAGAAAACTCTGATTTTATTTGTTTGTGCTCAGCCCCGTCATTTGACACATTTATGAGTTAGAATCATGGATAAGTAGAACCTTTTTTTAAAAATATTTGAAACCTCAAGGTAATTAATGGTACCTTGAATGAAAATAAATGTTTGATTGGTCCCTCTGTGCCTTCTTTTTCTTTATATGCATCTTTGATGTTTCATGCCCAGGTATAGGAGGGTGATTTGGGCATAACCCCTCTTTTTGTCTGTATCTATCTGGTTTTGGAGGGACAGGGGATGGGGAAGTGTATTCTCTGAGACAGCCGCAGAGGGGTTAATGTGTGCCCTGCATTTTCTGAATGAGTCAGGGCTGGGCTGAATAGACCTTGGCTGCTTTCAGAGTAGGGGGAGGAGTTCTCCCTAGCATCTCAATAGGCCTAGTCTGGATTTATAGTGGTGGGAGGAAATTTCCCTTGTACCTGAATTTGGCCTGTCTGCCTTACACAATACTGTCTCCACCTCCTGCTGGGCAGCTGCACCAGCGAGGACAGAACTGGTTTGGATTGGGCTCAGAAACCCGTGCACAAAGAAAACAAAGACAATTTGGGGTATAGGTATTAGACCTAAAACCCCTTGAGAACTTGAAATCATTTCTGTAAATCAAGAGGAACCTTTGCCAAGGAGAAGAGCTGGAAAACTGAGGAGAAGTACTGCCCCTTTGCTGTGTGCTGCCTTCAGTAGCTGTTTCTGCCAAGGAAACTACAAGGACTTTGCTGCGTGCTGTGTCCCCCTGCTTGAGGAAGATCTCCAAGGGCTTGAATAGAGCTTGCCTCCTGTTCTGAAGTCTCAGAGACACAAAGACTTCACCCCCAATTCCAATGAATGCCCTGTTCCCATGATGCACTGTGCCAGGGTCAGACTAATTTGCATATAGCCAAGTTCTGAGCTGGGATGGTGCAGTGAGCTAAAAAACGGTGATGGATAAAGCCCTGATCTTTGGACTGGGTAAGAGTGGTCTGCTTAATTCAGACACTCTGTTCATTACCACCCCCCTTTTCTGTATCAATTTTGTCCACCATAAGCGTGGAAGGGCATACTCAGATGTGAGTTCCTAGCTCATTGCACCATCAGGATTCAAGCAAGCCGGGCCGAAGACGGCTGAAATGCCAGAATCCGGTCCCCGGTAGCTTGTTTCCTTCCCAGTATAAGAATTGGCTTGGTAGTTTGGTCTGCCCTGTTCCCATGATGCACTGGGCCAGGGTCAGACTAATTTGCATATAGCCAAGTTCTGAGCTGGGATGGTGCAGTGAGCTAAAAAACGGTGATGGATCAAGCCCTGATCTTTGGACTGGGTAAGAGTGGTCTGCTTAATTCAGACACTCTGTTCATTACCACCCCCTTTTCTGTATCAATTTTGTCCACCATAAGCTTGGAAGGGTATACTCAGATGTGAGTCCCTAGCTCATTGCACCATCAGGATTCAAGCAAGCCGGGCCGAAGACGGCTGAAATGCCAGAAACCGGTCCCCGGTAGCTTGTTTCCTTCCCAGTATAAGAATTGGCTTGGTAGTTTGGTCTGCCCTGTTCCCATGATGCACTTGGCCAGGGTCAGACTAATTTGCATATAGCCAAGTTCTGAGCTGGGATGGTGCAGTGAGCTAAAAAACGGTGATGGATCAAGCCCTGATCTTTGGACTGGGTAAGAGTAGTCTTCTTAATTCAGACACTCTGTTCATTACCACCCCCTTTTCTGTATCAATGTTGTCCACCATAAGCGTGGAAGGGTATACTCAGATGTGAGTCCCTAGCTCCTTGCACCATCAGGATTCAAGCAAGCCGGGCCGAAGACGGCTGAAATGCCAGAAACCGGTCCCCGGTAGCTTGTTTCCTTCCCAGTATAAGAATTGGCTTGGTAGTTTGGTCTGCCCTGTTCCCATGATGCACTGGGCCAGGGTCAGACTAATTTGCATATAGCCAAGTTCTGAGCTGGGATGGTGCAGTGAGCTAAAAAAACGGTGATGGATCAAGCCCTGATCTTTGGACTGGGTAAGAGTGGTCTGCTTAATTCAGACACTCTGTTCATTACCACCCCCTTTTCTGTATCAATTTTGTCCACCATAAGCGTGGAAGGGTATACTCAGATGTGAGTCCCTAGCTCATTGCACCATCAGGACTCAAGCAAGCCGGGCTGAAGACGGCTGAAATGCCAGAAACCGGTCCCCGGTAGCTTGTTTCCTTCCCAGTATAAGAATTGGCTTGGTAGTTTGGTCTGCCCTGTTCCCATGATGCACTGGGCCAGGGTCAGACTCATTTGCATATAGCCAAGTTCTGAGCTGGGATGGTGCAGTGAGCTAAAAAACGGTGATGGATCAAGCCCTGATCTTTGGACTGGGTAAGAGTGGTCTGCTTAATTCAGACACTCTGTTCATTACCACCCCCTTTTCTGTATCAATTTTGTCCACCATAAGCGTGGAAGGGTATACTCAGATGTGAGTCCCTAGCTCATTGCACCATCAGGATTCAAGCAAGCCGGGCCGAAGACGGCTGAAATGCCAGAAACCGGTCCCTGGTAGCTTGTTTCCTTCCCAGTATAAGAATTGGCTTGGCAGTTTGGTCTGCCCTGTTCCCATGATGCACTGGGCCAGGGTCAGACTAATTTGCATATAGCCAAGTTCTGAGCTGGGATGGTGCAGTGAGCTAAAAAACGGTGATGGATCAAGCCCTGATCTTTGGACTGGGTAAGAGTGGTCTGCTTAATTCAGACACTCTGTTCATTACCACCCCCTTTTCTGTATCAATTTTGTCCACCATAAGCGTGGAAGGGTATACTCAGATGTGAGTCCCTAGCTCATTGCACCATCAGGATTCAAGCAAGCCGGGCCGAAGACGGCTGAAATGCCAGAAACCGGTCCCCGGTAGCTTGTTTCCTTCCCAGTATAAGAATTGGCTTGGTAGTTTGGTCTGCCCTGTTCCCATGATGCACTGGGCCAGGGTCAGACTAATTTGCATATAGCCAAGTTCTGAGCTGGGATGGTGCAGTGAGCTAAAAAACGGTGATGGATCAAGCCCTGATCTTTGGACTGGGTAAGAGTGGTCTGCTTAATTCAGACACTCTGTTCATTACCACCCCCTTTTCTGTATCAATTTTGTCCACCATAAGCGTGGAAGGGTATACTCAGATGTGAGTCCCTAGCTCATTGCACCATCAGGATTCAAGCAAGCCGGGCCGAAGACGGCTGAAATGCCAGAAACCGGTCCCCGGTAGCTTGTTTCCTTCCCAGTATAAGAATTGGCTTGGTAGTTTGGTCTGCCCTGTCCCATGATGCACTGGGCCAGGGTCAGACTAATTTGCATATAGCCAAGTTCTGAGCTGGGATGGTGCAGTGAGCTAAAAAACGGTGATGGATCAAGCCCTGATCTTTGGACTGGGTAAGAGTGGTCTGCTTAATTCAGACACTCTGTTCATTACCACCCCCTTTTCTGTATCTATGAGAGCAGGTAGCCTTACAATAGTGAAAAACGAAAATGGCTGTAATTCACTATTAGGACATGCCACACACATCAGGGCTTGTCCTACCTTATGCTTACAATTCACCCTGCCCTTGGGCCTACCATAGGGGTGACTCACATGAAGTAAAAGGGAAGGTTTAGAGCAGGGGTCTCCAAACCGGTCCTGGAGGGCCGGATCCATGCCAGATTTTTAAAATTACTACATGTATCTCAATGGGGATATCCAAAAAATCTGGCATGGATCCGGCCCTCCAGGACCGGTTTGGAGACCCCTGGTTTAGAGGTTGGCAAGTGTGTGCATTTGCCCAGCCAGCATGACAGTACCAGACTGCACGCAGGTTCTGAAATGACAGACCCTAGACACATTTTAAAAGGCTGCTTCTGTGGGTGGCGCAACCAGCTCTGCAGGCCCACTAGCAGTATTGGTATTTACAAGCCCTGGCACTCCTGGTGCACTTTACTGGGGACTGACAGTAAATACAATGAGCCAATCATGGAAATCAATTACAGGTACACTTTACATTAGGGGGAGCATGTGCACTTTAGCACTGGTCAGCAGTGGTAAAGTGCCCAGAGTCATTAAACCAACAAAAACAGGTCACATAGAATATTGGAGGAAGGCAAAAAGTTCAGGGATGACCCTGCCAAGAGCGCCAAGTCCAACAACACGCTTCCAGGAAGATGCGGCGAAGGCTCGCTTCTCCGGCGATGCAACGATTTCAGCTGCGGCGGCGACACGCTTCCTCTCGATGCGTCGTGCTTCCAGCTCCCAGCGACACGCAAATGTCTGGAGTTGAGAATTCCCAGCAAGGAAATTCAGAGGGTAGCTGGAGATTAAGTCTTTTGTCCTTGAGACTTCAGCAGGAGGCAAGCACAGTTCAAGCCCTTGGAGAATATTCTGTAAATGACGAAAGTCATTAAAAAGTTCCTTCTCCTTTCCATGGCAATATAGCAACCACTGCAGGACAACCCAGCAAACAGCACACTGGCAGAGGGTCAGTAAATCTCCTGCAGCTTGCTTGGTTATTCTCCTTGGCAAAAGGTTTCTTGTTCCAGAAGTGATCTAATTTCTTGGGATCAGGGTCCCAACATGTATACCCCAAAATCATTTGTTCTCTGAAGGCAGAGAGGTCTCTGCCTGGTCCAAACCAGTTCCTGAGCACCCTGTTTACATGACTCTCTTTTTCCTTTCACTGTGTAGGGCAGAGACATCAGCCTCCCCACAGGAGGTGGAGCCCGCACAGGGGAGGGAAGCAGCATCTCTGGAGCACTTGGTTGACATGATTCCTTCTCTCCTTTCAAAGTGCAGGGCAGAGACACCAGACAAGCCACAGGAGGTGGAGCCAGCATTGTAGAGGGAAGGCCCAGCCCTATTCAGGTCCCAGGTGCAACTCTTCCCTCCCATCTAGATGCAGATCTCTCTATTCACCACTGGGCTGCCCCAGCCTGTCTCCTGGTAGCCCCCAGCCCTTTCACTCACAAACCCAGACAAGGAATACACAACCTAGCAGAGGCAGGCCTGTACAGTTAGGCAAGAAAAGACCTACTTTCTAAAAGTGGTATTTTTGAACGCAGAATATTAAAACCAATTTTACTAAAAGATGTATTTTATTATTCTGAGTTCAGGCATACTAAATTTGAATTTCTACCATGTTCCCTGAGTCAGTTAGGATTATAAGAATGTAATAATCTAACTGCCCATTCTAGCCTATGGAGAACAGATAGCCTTCAATAGTGAAAAACGAAAATGGCTGTAATTCACTACTAGAACATGCAACACACAATGCACCCTGCCCTTGGGTATACCATAGGGATGCCAATTCAATTCAAATAAACTTTATTTCGGTTATATTGCAAACCATAAAAGTACACATACAATATAAAATCTTATATCACAGATAAATGTAACTACATATCATATAAAGTGCCAACGTGAGAATAAAATTGTCCTTTCTTCCACAAAATAGAATCAGGACAAATAAAGAAGATATAAATGTAGCAGAATTCACAGTGAATCATTACTGGTCCAAACAGTTTCTCAGTTTAACAGTCAATTTTAAAAATGCCTTGATTTAGAGGATACTGTCACTGTAAAAAAGTTGTAAATACATTAGCGCCAGTCTGATTTGTGTAAAATTAAGTTTTTTTAAAAGTGATACTAGATAACGCTTGAGTTGGAATTCATAAAACTTACATAGAAATGTAAAATGCGGCATATCCTGTGGAGACTTTCCGTCCCAGCCACAGGGTGCTGCCCATTTGTTAAAAATGACTGTTTTGGTCTGATCAGCAGATGATGGAATAAATTGAGCCTGAATCTTGTTAGGAGATATTTTTTGTGGGAGGTCAGTGAGCCAGCAAGATATGGTTCTATAGTTTCACAAGTTTTTAGCATGGCAAATGTTATGTTATGTTATGTTATTAAGTTTTATTGAACGCGAACAGCTGCCCCAGCAAGGAGGCGTCCCGGCGCTGAACCATAACAGTAACCTGAAGGGAGGGGGAGGAAGAGGAAGGACTGGTGAAGATTATGATGGGGAGAATAGAAGGGTTTTAATCGCTTTGCGAAAGGCCAACAGGTTGGTCATGGAGCGAATGTGGGGTGGCAGGGAGTTCCAGAGTCTTGCCCCCAAAACTCTGAAAGAGCGGCCACCTATTCTGCTTAGCCTTATGCGGGGGGTTACAACCAAGTTTTGACCCGAGGAGCGTAAGGCACGCTGGGGGATGTAAGGCTCTAGGAGTGGACCTAAGAGACCAGGACAGTCAGTCTTGAGAATTTTAAAAACAGTAGTAAGAGCCTTAAACTGAACTCGGGCTTCCACACGCAGCCAGTGTAGTTTCTGGATGGTATTTCTTGCAGAGCACCTGTGAGGGAGGCCTACAACGGCCCTGGCAGCAGAGATTTGTATACGTTGTAGACGCGCCATCTCAGCTTTGTTAAGGCCAAGGAATAGGACATTGGCGTATACCAGTCGAGCCAGGATGGTAGACTGGACTATCAATTGGCGCGTGTAGTGGTAAAAAAGCCAAGAATCGGATGAAGGCTCCTCAGCAGGCCCACACAGGTAGCAGCCAGTTTCTTAGTGTGGGTCTGGAAGTTAAGAGATGCATCCACCCAGACACCTAGGTTTTTCACCACGGTTTTGGGGGGGGGATGGGGCCCAATGCGGACGGCCACCAGTGCTCAGTCCAAAAGTCGGGATTTTTACCTAGGAGCAACACCTCTGTTTTACCAGGGTTCAGCTGGAGGCAGTTGTGTGACATCCAGCGTGCGACTGCCTCTAATCCGTTCTTGAATCTCGCCGCTGAGATCGAGGGGCCTTCAGTCAGGGAGATAACCAGCTGGGTGTCGTCGGCATACGACACCAGCGTCAGGTCCCATTCTTTTGCTATTTCAGCGAGAGGCTGGAACTAAAGATTGAATAGGGACGGGCTGAGCGCCGATCCCTGCGGGACACCTTGCTCTATGGGGTGAGGCTGGGAGATAAATGGGGGGGCAGAGACCCAGGAGGATCTGTCCGTCAGAAAAGACCGGAACCACTCTAGGGCAAGGTCTTTGATACCTATGGCTTCGAGGCGTTTTAGCAGGAGAGAGTGGGAGACCGTATCAAAGGCTGCGCTGAGGTCGAGTAAAATCAGCGCAGCACTTTGACCGGCGTCCAGGATGTTCCGTAGGTGTTCAATGGTGGTCAGCAGGGCGGATTCGGTTTCCTCACACTTTGTTTGTGGAGCTCCACTTCCTCCCTCTGCATCCTTCTGTCCAGAAGGAAGACCCGTTTAATGAGCTCCGGATCCCCTTTTGTAATTTTACTTGGATGTTCAAACAGGTCCAGGCGACCCAGCCTAGCAAAATTAGATTTCAAGTATTTCAGCCAAGGGGTACACATTGCATTATCTTGACAAACAAAATCCCTCACAATCAAATGTGTTAGTGGTATGTTCTGGTTCGACCACATTCTTAGCCAGCAGATCAGGGGGCGTAAAGAAAACAAATCACTTAAGTATTGTATCCCTAGCTCTTCATGTACGGAGAAGTTGGCAGTGCCTACCGGGACACACAAAAGACGCTTCAAGAAGCAATTTTTAGCAATCTGCAAGTGCTCACCACCAAGATACCCCCAGATTTCACTCCCATACATAACAGTTGCCACTGATTTAGCATTATACAGTTTCAGCATGGCACAAATAGGTTTTTTGCCCCAATTTTGCAGCAAAATTAAAAATGGAAGCATTAACACGCACAAATTCTCCTTTCTTTTTTGCAAGATGTGGGGCCCAATTAAGTTTAGTATCAAAAAGAACACCAAGATAAGAAAACGACTTTGTTAAAGGGATTACAGCGTCCCCAATTTTAAAATTAAAAGTTCTTTTTGATGGCTGGCCTACTTGCATGACAAATGATTTTGAGTTATTCACCAAAAGATCTCTATCTGTCATGAACAAATTAAAAGCGTCTAACAGAGATTGTAGACCCTTTCCCGTTCGCTAGATTAAAACCGCATCATCTGCGTACAGGAGAATCGGAATTCCCCGCCTGCCTACTCTAGGGCAATCTGCCTGAACTTTCTGGAGCACGTTATCTTGGTCATTAATATAAAAATTAAAAAGGAAGGGCGCCAAGATGCATCCTTGGCGAACACGTTAACATGTTAAAATTATTTGTTACACGTAGGTCTTGGGAGTATCTCACATTAGCTCGGGTATTGTTATGCAAATCAGCAAAGAAACCTACCAGACCGTCATCCACTCCCTTCTCCCTCATGGACTGCCACAGCCTTCCCCTGTTGACACAGTCGAAGGCTGATTACAAGTCCATGAAGGCGAGATGGATGGTGCCCCTTTTCACAACAGTATACTTATTTAGTATTAAAAAAAGATTCAGGCACTGGGTTATTGTAGAACGACCGCTACAGAATCCATACTGAGCAATGGACATGATATTTTTTTCCTCTGCCCATTCAGACAGTCTCTGCAGTACCATTCTCCCCACAATTTTAACCATGGAGTCTATTAGTGAGATGGGTCTGTAACAATGCGAGCTACCCTTGTCCCCCTTCTTGAAAACCGGGACAGTTGTAGAAACACCCCATGATTGCGGACAACCATTTTTCACTGCAGCATTAAAAACAGACTCTAATATAGGTGCCCAAAAATTGGGCTCGGATTTGTATAAGTCTGGTGGGATCCCATCAGGCCCTGGGGCTTTCCCGGCTGTTAGATCAACAATACCCTTAATAACCTCACCTCTGTCGAAGCTAGTCATTTCACCACCACTGACTGGCAGGGCGGTATTATGGGACATATCCAACGGGCAACAGTACAATTTCTTAAAATGTTCTTCACAGTCATCCTTAGTTATGTGACATTCTAGACCATCACCCTGCACCTGGGCCAAGAAAGGTTTCCTCATCATTGCCCAAAATTTAGTACTACACTGTCGAGTAGTAGGATCAAGAATCTCGCCCCAGGCTTCTTTCCTAAGTGAGTCCTTATGTCTGGCGATAGTAGTTTTATAGTTCTTCCGACATAGTTGTACATTTGCCTTTATTCTTGGTTTAGTAGCCAGTGCTAATCTTAAACTTCTGGCTGCTTTTGAGCATTCATGATTAAACCATTTAGGTCCCTCGGTCACCATCTTCTTAGCAGGAGCTGACAACAGCTTTGAGACCTTGACCGTTAGATTTTGGAAAGCGCTAAGGATATTATCTGGCTGAGCGCCTTCTTGCGTATAGACCATGATCTCATCTGCACAGGCAACATTATTCTCTTTATACAGCAGGTCTGGAGTGATCTTGGACCATCTTAATCGCCGTCTCCCATCTGTCGTGGTCACCCTACCCGAAGTGTGAATCAGCCCTTCTACAGCTATCCATGGGCCCCTCATATGTACAGTAAGTGGGTTGTGGTCACTAAATTCACTGTCCTCAATAATAAAAGAATCCACAAAGGACTGCATTGAGGATGTTAAAAATACATAGTCAATGAAGGTTCCCCTCCCATGACCTTTAAAGGTCGGTATCTCAAATAGCACAGTAGGGTCCATCAGAGCCATTGTCGCCGTTAAGTCCAGATCATTAAGCATATGATTTAGGTGTTCCCCCTCGATAGTATGTTCAAGGTGGAAACCCTCGGACTGTGCAAAATGAAGGTCCCTAATGCATTTAATGAGGGGGTCCCCACATGGATGCACATTAAAATCCCCCATAATTAAAAGATTATGTAAACAGTCCTTCATTGAACTGCTAATAAAAGCGTCCAATGCAACTATCTGACTAGGAACAGAGCAAAAATTTGTAGCATTATAAAAATTTACAACACCGGCCATACAGTTATCCCCGACTAAGACTAAGCCGATAATACCAGTGTTACAAGTTGGCACTCTAAGAACTTTGCTGGATAATGCAACAGAGATAAACCTTACCATTCCCCCCTTGGGTCTGCCCCTATTGGTTGCCGTTGCAGGGATATAAAAAGCCTTGTACCCTTCAAGAAAGTGATTACATTCAATAGACCAGGTCTGCTGCAGGCATATAATTTGATACTGCTTAATATACTTGATCCAATTGCAGTCCTCCATCTTGGTACCTAGGCCCGCAATATTCCATGAGATAACATTATTCTTCCTCGTTTTTACACCGGATATCTCTGTACATCCCACTTCCTCCAAACTATCAATTCCCTGATCCACAGATTCCTCAAGTCAATCACAGGACTCTAAACCTCAAAGTGTGTCATATCTATTCTGTGTTACAATTTTGAACCCATGTTCACACTGATTAGCAACATTGTACTGATATACTCCATTCGAAGTCAACGGCTGCTTAGGAGTAAATGGTCTGAGTGGCCCAGGATTCAGTGGGGCTTTAATCAAGTGGGTGTAGAAATAGCCAAGGGAGCATACACATATACTGTTCTCCGTATAAACTAGGGAAGCCGCTCTTAGTAAGACTGTGGCAACATGTTGGGGATGCTTGAAGTTGACGATAATACAGTCTCCATTTATTGTCTTTTTAGAAGTTCCAACCCAGTTGACCCTCCTTGTTGACAAAACTTGATCAGCATATTTAACTGGGAATCCACAGTTTTTATTCAGCCATGATACTGTTCTATTTTATAATGATTCATGAGATTCTTCATGGGACTGAATAAAGTGACACTCAGTGGGGGGAATGTTTGTAAGAACAACCACATATGGTGCGCAGTCCGGAGGAAGATTAACATGACGACTTTTGTTTGCATAGGTAAGAGCTGGCATTACTTCTTTGGCTACAGTGGCCTTTATATTCCACGTATTTGAATTTTGGAGGGACAGGCAGAGGTGGGGATGGCTCAGTTACAGATGTCAGCTGGCTAGTTTGCTGTGAAGTTTCTATGCCAGCTCCTTGCCCCTCGGCATCTGGTCTCTTATCCACAGCTATTGATCTTCCAGCGGCGGCTGAGGCCAGGTATGATGCCAAAATGCCACCCAACCTCTCCACTTCTGAGGCCACAGTATCTAATTTAGAGATCACGGGTTTCATCAGCTCTGCAATTTTATTTTATCTTAGCTTCCATCATGTGGTTTAGGAGGGTAAATTGCTCCAAATTTATACCATCCGCAGTTTTTCCTTCCTGCAGATCAGTTGTATCCGCGACAGTGTTTGAGACTGTGTGACCTTTTTCTACTCTTCTTTTACTATTCTCCCCCCCCCCCCTTATAGTTTGGGGCTTTCTACATGATCTAACTGGCCTAGGGGAAGGTAGTGACTCTTCTATTATGTCACTAGTTACATCAAGTCGATCATCATTAGATTCAGCAAGGACCTGTGCCTCGACCATTATAGTAGTTGTTAGACCTGGCATCTTTGGCGTGGTTTCCCCAATCTTTTTGCCTCTACCTCCTGTATTTTTGATGCTGTGCTGGATTTTGTTTTTGCTGGTTTAGATGCTTTGGACACTCTGCCACTGCTGACCAGTGCCAGAGTGTAAGTGCTCCCTATGTAAATTATTATCATGATTGGATATACATGTTTGGCATATTTGTATCACCATGAAGTCCCTAGTAAAGTGCACTGGCTGTGCCAGGGCTGGTAATGACAAATGCTACTAGTGAGCCTGCAGCACTGATTGTGCCACCCACAGGAGTAGCTCTAAAATGGTGTCTCAGGCCTGCCACTGCAGTGCCTATGGGCAGTTTAGAAACTGCCATGTCCTCCTGGTCAGTGTCCCCACTGACCAGGCCTAAAGCTTCCCTTTTTGTGCACATCAGTCACCCCTATGGAAGGCCCAAGGTACCCCCCTGGGCAGGGTGCAGTGTATGTAAAAGGCAGAGCATGTACTAGTGCAGGTGACATGCTCTGATAGTGAATGGCAGCCGTTTTCGTTGTTCACTATTGCAAGGCTATCTTGCTCCATAGGTTAACATGGGGGATGCTGGCTACAGTGGTTAACAGCATTTCTTCCCATAGGAACAAGATAGGACATAAGTATCTAGTTTCCCTGAACTCATAATTTAATAACACATCCTTTAGGAGAGGTTGTTTTTAAATCCTGTGTTTGAGAACAGCACTTTTAGAAAGTTGCTGTTCTCTTGTCTGACCCTTCTGTGTGCCTTGGCCTGTTTGTGTATTGACTGTCTGGTTTGAGAGTGACAGGGGCTGGGGATTCTCCAGGAGGCTGGCTGAGTCAGCCCTAGGCTGAATGACTGCATTTGCAACTGGAGTGGTGGGAGGAGTTAGCACCTGGGCCTAAATAGGGCTGTGCCTGCCTTCCACAATACTGGCTCCACCTCCTGCTGACGACTCTGCCCCTCACTCTGAAAGGAAAGAAGAAGCCAGCAAAACAAAGTACTCAGGAAACACCCAGAACTGGTTCAGACCGGCCTCAGGGCCCACATGCACAGAGAGAACAAAGACTTTCGGGGTATAAGTACAGGACCCCTGACAACAGAAAATTAGATCATCCTGAAATCAAGAAGGAACCTCTGCTAAGGAGAAAGCTGACTCTGAAGAAGGAAGACTGTCCTGCTGTTGCTCTGCTGGACTGACCTGCTGTTGCTTTGCTGCCAAGGAGAGGGGAAGGACTTTGCTGTGTGCTGTGTCCCCTGTCTTGAAGGAATCTCCAAGGGCCTGAGTAGAGCTGGCTCCCTGTTCTGAAGTCCCAGGAACAAAAGGACTTCACCCCCCAGCTTCCCTGAACTCTGCTGAGAGCGTTCTGTCCTTCCTAGAGTGCTTGATCCAGTTGTGGGGCCTCTGGAAGTTGTACCTGTGCTGGGAAGCTTGAAACTAAGCTTGAGAGACTTTTGCAATTGAAAAGTGTTGCATCGCTCGCTTGCGGAGCGCATCCCTGACAGTGCGAGAAGATTCCCGTTGCTACGAATGCCGAGATCGTCGCAGTGCCTGACGCCGCTGCCAGAGCCGTCGCATCCTTCGTTTGCGGGACGCACCAGACCGGTGCGGGAAAGTCGAACATCGCTGTGAGTGTCTTCGCAGAGCCTGTCATCGCTGGGTGAGATCGCGGCACAACTTGCTTGCGGACCGCATCACGTCGCTGCGAGCATCGTCACAGAACCATTGCATCGAGGAGCTGCGAGAGAGAGGATCACCGCTGGACCGGGCGTCGTCGCCCTGGAGATCGTCACAGCCCCTACGAGATTGTTGCATCGTGCCTTTGCGAGAACAAACTTCCTACGGAACCTACGCACCGGAATCCATACAAGTGGCCTTCCTCCCCATACAGACCAGAATCGCCGCAACACGCCCGCTGCTGCAGCAGGGCTGTCGCATCGCCTCCCCAGGGTCTCAGGAGCAACGCATCGCTTGTTTTCCACCGCACCAGCTTCTGCTTTTGGAACTTTGTTGCAACTAAAAGGTACTGTGAGTAAACGTGACTCAACTGTGAACTTTTCACGCATCTGTGGATTATTCTATCGCAACCTAAAGAATTTTATCGCAAACCTTAAGAACTCTTTTGAAACCATATTCTTGAACTGTGTATGTTGGATTTTTGTCGTTTTGGTCTTGTGTAGTTTAGATTAAATACCTTTATTTTTCTAAACTGTTGTGGAGTCAGTTTGTGGTGTTTTCACTGTGTTACTGTGAGTGTTGGTACAAATACTTTACGCATTGCCTCTGGTTAGCCTAGACTGCTCGTGCCAAGCTACTTAGAGGGTGAGCAGGGGTTATCTCAGAGGGTTATCTCCTTGCCCTGACTAGAAGCAAGGGTCCCTATTTGGACAGTGGTACCTACCTATGCCAACTAGAGACCCCCAGTTCTAACACATAGTTTCAGCAAGGCTAATCAGGATGCGAACATTAATAATCACAGGCACTTTACTCAGGTAACATTTAAAAAGGACTCACTTATGTTGGCAAAACCTTGAAGTATGCACCAAAGTCCGTGGCCCAGCCCAGCCTCCTCTGGCCTCTAAGGGCCTAAGAGGGGCCGCCCTTTGCCCGGGCTTAACCCAGCACCACCCACGCGCGTCCGCGATGCAGAGGTAGCGTCCGCTGTTTAAGCGCCTCCGGGCGCGTTGCAGGGCGGAAGTGGGCGGTGCAGTGGAGATGCCTGGGAGCTGTAGTCTCTCCCTGCAGCGGCCGTTCTGCGATGAAGGAGACGGCGGCAGGGGAGACCAACAGCGTGTGCAGCCCAGAAAGCAGTTGCGGCAGGTAAGGATTATGCTCCACGCTGTGTCCCCTTGAGTTCTGGTCCCCGCTCCACCGAGGGAGCGTCCGCTATTTAAGCACCTCCTGGCGCGTTGCAGGGCGGAAGTGGGTGGTGCGGTGGAGATGCCTGGGAGCTGTAGTCTCCCCCTGCAGCGGCCGTTCTGCGATGAAGGAGGCGGCAGGGGAGACCAACAGTGTGTGCAGCCCAGAAAGCAGTTGTGGCAGGTAAGGATTATGCTCCACGCTGTGCCCCCTTGAGTTCTGGTCCCTAGGGGTGTCTAATACCATAGGGGTGTCTAATATGAAGCAAAGGGAAGGTTTAGGGACTGGCAAGTGGGTGCACTTGCCAAGTCGACATGGCAGTACTAGACTGCACACAGGCCTTGCAATGGCAGGCCTGAGACACACTTTACAACCTGCTTCTGTGGGTGGCACAACCAGTGCTGCAAGCCCACCAGCAGCATTTGATGTACAAGCCCTGGGCACACATGGTGCACTGTAGTAGGGGCTGACAGGTAAATCAGATAACCCAATCATGGAATCACCAATTAGTACATAAATTTAACATAGGGAGCACTTGCACTGTGGCACTGATTAGCTGTTGCACAGGGCCCAAAGCATAAAACCAGCAAAAACGTATCAAAACAGAGGAGGCAATCCGTCAAAATGGAAAATAGACTCACGCCAATGATGCCAGGTCTAGCACTACACTTTTAGGAATTTTTACCATCTGCTTTTGACTGGAAGTATGTTAAGGTGGTATTTTTCACTGGTATTTAATGAGTTCTCATACTTGTAATTCACCACTATTTCTAAGGCATGTTCATGGTCTTAGTCGTGTCTGTTGCTGCTTTGGCACACCCTTCAGGAGTTGTTTACAGAGATATGCATCTAAGCACTGTATGTACGTATTTAAGAAATCCCGGGCACAACGTGAAGCAGTGCCGCACATCAAAGTGGTAGGTCAAACCTAGAAAGTGCCTATCGGGACCGGTGTTCACAGGTGGTCGCTGCGTTTGTGACACAGGAGGTGATTGGTCCAGTGTATTGGGGAACTTACGTACCTCAAAGTCACCGCTGCTCGAGACCACACACTCGAGAGTCATTGTGTCTTGTTAGTAAGCGGTAAAAAACGAGAAAGGCTGCAAAATACATCAGCGTATTGTGTAGACGGCAGGGATTTCCACATTCAGCATTGCTCTGGAGTCTGATTCTGTTGGGAAGTGACAGCAGGTGACCGAGACTGTCCTTCAAGGCGCCCCTTTCCCAAAGGCTTCCAGCACAGACATCCCCTCCACCCCCGTCGTTCTCCTTACCACTACCAGCGGGGCCCCTTCTCCGCCTCGAAGACCTGCGAGGCGAGGAGGGAGGCACTGCGGGAAGGGAGGGAGGGAGAAGGGGTGGGTGAGGAGGCAGTGCACGCCGGCCGCACTCGCACAACCCTGGACGTGCCTGCAGACAGCGGTGGCTCCTGACGGCGGCGCAGCCTGCGGATCACAGACTGGAGCAGGAGGACATCCGTCGCTCTCTCGCCAGCAGAGCCGATCGTGCGCGCCTGAGTCCGTGGACGGACGGCCGCGGGCAGCGCTCAAGGATGCTGCGGGTCTCCGGTATGGGCACAGCCGGCGCCGTGCTCTTGTGCGCAGCGCTCGCCCACTGCAGCCCAGCGGCGGCGACAGGGGGCAGCGCTAGGGCGGACAGTGGCGCTGCGGGCAACTTCCTGGATGACAAGCAGTGGTTGACCACCGTCTCCCAGTATGACAAGGAAGCTGGGCAGTGGAACAAATTCAGAGATGTAAGTGGTTCTCTTTGACAGGTACTGCCTGGGGGGCAGGCTGTCGTTGCCCATGCGGTTACTGTGTGAGATACTCTTGCCTTGGGGGCGGGCAGGGTGTGTGTGGGTACTCAGGCACCATCTCACTGCATTTCATGTCGATGTCCCCTACAACTTTCAGACTAAGATGTGTGCTGTCTCTAGACATGGTGCAGCATCCTTTTTAAAGGTGCGTCTGCGCAGAGCATAGATCCACGCGGGGCAGCGCGAGCTTCAGTGCAACATTGCAATATGCATTCCGCTTGTAATCTACGGACACTCGTGTGTAAAGCAACCACGCCAATCTCAGGTTCACAGACGATCGGATTGCTAGGTTCTACTCTTGTAGCTGCTAGGGCAGCGCCTGGTCCAGTAGGCGGCCTCCAGCCAAGGGTTGACAAGGACTAGACAGGGGGTATGTCCTGAGCTGTCACTGAGAGGAGACTAGGCATTCAAGTGGCTGTGGATGTGGAAGAATATATGGGCATGTGAAGTGAAGCATTGCGCAGGGGTTGTAGGGGTGTGAGCCACCAGTGGCCTTTTACTGCAGGTGTGTACCTCTCCAGTCTCCCTCCATAAAGTGAGAGACTCCCTAGTGTGAACGGTCCCTGCTGTGAGATATCTGTTAAAATGAAAGACAGTCTGATGTGAGAGACACTCTCTTATAGGACACCCCAAGTTGAGATACCCACACTAATTGAACTTTCTGAACGTGGAATCTTCAAATTAACATTCACTTTATTTTGGGCAGTCCCCTAATGTGCGAGAGTCACCGACGTGCTAGATCCCCTAATGTGGGTGTCCCCCAGTGTGGTTGGCCCCCGATTCAAGAGCTTTCTGCAAGTAAAATCCCATAATGTGATTTGTCATTTAGAGCGAAAATCCCCTAATGTGTTAATATGAGAGTTACCTTGATGTGAGAGCTTTACTATTGTGAGAGAGCCATCCTTATGAAATATCCTTTAAATTTAAAGATCGCTTATTGAAACAGATACTCTTAACATGGGCGATCTAATATGAGAGAACTGCTAGGGTTAGGGATCTTCTTTGTGGGGGCAAATAACACGAGAGATCCCGAATGTTAGAAACACCTTTAAAGTTCTGTGCGCGTGAGAGGCCTATCACCGCAGAAGATCCCCCTTGGGAAAGATGCTTCAATACCTGCCATCCTTCCAAATGAGCGGTTCCCTTAAAATGAGGTTTCCATCCGTAATGTAGAAGCTCCTCCTAATATGACCGACTTCTTGATGTGAAAGTGCTCCCTAATGTGAGAGTTCCCCTTCCTCGGATTAGATTCTGCTCCGATCCGTCTCGGAGTCAGGGGTGTCAGATAGGCTCCTGCGCAGTCTCTCGAGCTCCCCTCAGCCGCGCGACAGGCAGACGGCGAGACTGAGCCCGCGAGCCTCTGCTTGGCACTGAAGGAAAGGCTATCGGGCTCAGGGGGTTCCGCACAGGGGTCTGTGGTGTCAAGTGTTGCTTGAAGACGGTCAGCGCAGCTAATTCTGTGTAGAGGAAAAGATGAAAACTAGCTTCAATTATTTTATTTACCTGCATACCTAAATCGTGATGTTCGGGGCGAAGTGGGGAATAAAATCGGTTGTCTTCCCTAGACCTTATTAAAGTGCTGGTTCAAACATTGTACTTCGAGCAGCTACTTCCATTTGCTCACTCGTTTTCAGATGTTACCACCGCGCGGAGTAGCCCTTCCTGGGCATTTCTTTCGCCACTTCAGAGAAAATATTCTACGCGTGGGTTTTGCAACGGAAGCTGTCGGCGAACTCCTGCTCGGGGCACGTACTGTAACCAGAGCAGCGGCGGGAGGACTGCAGAGCGAACCAGGCACTCATCCTGCCTTCTTCGTAAATATTTTATGAGCGGCGCATCCAGATTTCTCGATAACGTGGCTATCAGATGGGGCCCGTTAGGCAGCAGTGCCAATTGCTACCATCTCCAGAATGTTTCGCCAGACAGGAAAGAACAGTGCCATTAGGAGAGAGACGTACGTGCCCAGGATATGCACTTTTAAACCTATATATTTATTTGGAAACATTCGTTCTCTGAGTTCTGCATCAGCACCACTGGACAACAACATGTTCTGATAAAGTTAACACACGGAGGCTTTGCTATTCGGAGGTCTCGCAAGTTTCTTGATGTGCTCGGCTGTTGTAAATAGAAAGACAAGCACGTCCCGACGTCAGCATGTCACCATCCTTTGCCTATCTCCAGGACCACTAGAATTATGCGTCAGGGTTACCAAATTATGAGTCATGAAAAGGCAAATTATACCATGGAATGCGCAACATTTTGTGATAGTATTACTTCATTATTTAGCAATTTTTACAGATGGTAACACTGCACGAGCAAAGATTTGACCTCATTAGTAACCATTTAACAGCCAAATATAGCAATAGGCAACTGAAAGATGACAAAGCCTTGGACTGTGCGAGACTAATGTGGCTATGGGTTTAGTAACTTTTGACTCCTTTCAGCCAGAAAAAAATGTTTGTTAAATTCAGCAGAATATGCAGCACATGATGGAATATGTGGCAAATCCATAATTATGCGGAAAAACGCAGCAACCACAGAATCGCGTGTTTCCAGTATCTCTGGTCGGAACTAAGCAAGGTGGCACTCTCTTTAGCTGGAGGGAGGTACTCACTATACCTATTCTCTGCTGAGAACCTGGGAGGAACTCTACACTTGGCAATAATATGGAAGTTATGACGAGGGTGCAGCGCCTTCCTGGCACTGCTTTGTAGAGGAGATCATTGAGCAAATTGGACCTCTGAGCGGGAGCGAAAGAGCTAGAACTCCTGTAGGATAGGGAGGCGTGGAGTCTGGGAGCCTTCACAGGCTACCACCAAGAGTGCTCCCAGACTTAATGCCCACCACAGAAATCATTATGCAGCTTTTAGTCCGAGGTTCCAATCGCGGCGTTCCAATCCTTGATTTATTCTCATAATGCAAATAAAATGATGCATACTGTCAGTTGCTGCAGCGCCCAGGAACCAGCACTCGAGCGCTCCGTTGAACGTAATGTTATTTAACATTTTTGTGACGTGGCTCTCTACTGGGGCTGGCCCTGGGCCCACGAGCAACAAATGATGGCTCTGCGCGCGCTCCGGTTGCGAGGAACGTTGGCAGTCAGACCTTTCATACCAGTTTGTTTACAGAGTCAACGTTGAAATAGTTAGAATCAGCATGAACCAAAGGTCGCTGAGCAAGATGTATTATAAATAACAATTTGAATATATCGTGGTAAATTAGAATTTGTAACTTTCCAGCATCTGCACGCCATTAACATTACATCTGTATGTTTATAAAGCTCGTGTACAATGCAGTACGGATTAATATGTATATATATATATATATATATATATATATATATATATATATATATATATATATATATATATATATATATATATATATACATATATATACATTTTCAAGTTCCTCGAAACGTCTCCCTGGCCTGCACGACCTTGCCTCACTGACACTGCAGGCTGAACCCGGCTTCAGGTGTCTGTGTCTTCTATCAGCCTAGCCCAAGCATGCTTCTCAGACCCAGTCCATTCACCACAGCTCTCCTAAGCCACGTCCAGCCCTACTCTCAGTCCTTGTGCATGGAATGGGCTACTTCTGTTCCTCCAATGGCGACGTTTAGAATTCAGCAAATTGGGACCGCTTTGCATTTGTAAAGGCGCTCTATACGAGTTTTTTTGCATAGTATGTTAAAGTGCATGGTTTAGCTTGCAGATGGTAATGTTTTTAATATCTGGAAAATCAACAATAAACCCTGTCCATAAAACAGACCCATAAACAGACAAAAAAACTGGCCCACAACACTGATCTGTGAGAACAGCCCACCTGGCACTGTCTGATTGCCCTATAGGCCAGTCCTACCCTGACTACCTATTCTGTTACACAGCAGCATTCATCGTGCATACATGCCTTCAAAGGAACTCTGAATCTGTTGTAAAGCCCCGTGCGTATCCGATGCATTTATCCTCTTCAGTTCATTTGACCTATTTGAAGGTACACTCGACAACAGAGTGAATTATTTAATTGACCATACAATACAGGGACCTGAAAAGCGTGAAAATGACGCCTTGAAAGTCGCTGGGCTGAAGAGGTTCCCTCCGCGAGGTTTGCCAGGCTCCTAAAGTAAATAAAAGGTAATGCTTGCCTTTACCCATCTCGAGCTTCTCTATTTCACAGAGGTACCACCCCACTACGCCCACACCTCCAATGGGAATAATACAGCAAAAGCCTGCGGTGAACAGTGTCTTATACACCGGTATATCGTTCTTTTTCAATATTCGATGGCTTGGCTTTTCCTCTGTTCTTCACGATCCTGCACCAGTGCCTTTCTTGGTTTAAAGGGTCTCTAGACATCCCTTACAAATGGTGCACAATATTTAACATACACTGTGACGTCAACAACCCTGACATAGGAAACCTTCATTTCTGTAATTTCACTTTGCTAATATCTTGATGACATAGCAATGACTGAAAGTGAGTTCTAGTGATCAGCCACTGCTAGGGTGTTCGGAACATCCAGAAGAACAGCTGCCAGTCACTTTTCAAGAGAAACATGTCCGTTAGAGGCAGGTTGATGTTGATGTGTTAGCGCTATGAGCAGGTACATCTTGTGTTTCATGGCTTTCTTCAGGACCAAAAAAGTCCCAATGTGACCCTGTTATGATTCCCCATTTTCTTAGACACACACTCTGTGCACATGCATACAATACCAGATCTCTAATGTATAGCTTGTTCAATCAGGATATTTTCCATCTTTAACATAGGCCCCTAATTGGGGGAAGTTCCTACTTCATGGAAAAGTGGAGAAGGAGAGCCTTATAGTCACACATGTTCAAAGCTCACCTCTGCTGGATCTATGTGTTCTCATCTCGTTTGGCAGAGATCGGAAGATCTAGATAAGCAGTGCAAAACAAGCAGTATTTCTAGTGGAAACTCAAATTTGGCCCAATTAAATCCTGTACTCAGAGGAAGCAACATGTGGGTGGAGCCTAAGCCTCCCATCTCAGCAGGACTCAGTAAGCTCTTTTTTGTTATACTTTTAAGGTCAGGTGATAGATGCACTGTTAAGCCAGACCTAAACATCCATGTTGATTAGTGTAGACCAGGGTCTCAAATTTCAAACATAAAACTCCACTCTGCAGTCTAAAGTTACTGACTGCCCTTCTCCCAGCCTATCTTTGCTGTTGTCATGGAAAAACAAATATCTTAAATTATAATGTTACCAATGCACTTTAATAGCATCGCAATGTCATATGCATACCATTGAATGTTCGAGCTGAGGCATATATACTGCTGATGGCTCAGGCAGCTGGATAACTGTACACCAATTTAACATCACTGTGTGCAATGCAACCACTTTTTTTTCTGGAAACACACAACTTCAGCCCAATCAAAACATATACTTATAGTTGCCAACAAGTGGGCGGAGTCAAAACCCTTCTCCTATTAGTGCCTCCTAAAGCACTTTTTTAGGCTAGTCCAATAATGTCTGGTGACAGCTTTGCTGTCAAGTCAGTCCTAAAAATGTTTACACAATCCATCCTTCGACAATTGGACTGTCACTAAACAGGACACAGGAAATGTTTCAAGTCCCCTATGCAGTATCAGATCACCACCCTAAGATATGGTAATCCTTATTGCCTGCTTGCAACTTTGAGCAAAAGAATACTCAATAGAGTTATGTCCATTTCACAGATCAGCCATTTTGGTGAGAATTTGGTGTTACATTTTTTAGGTATGTCAGGGCCAAGTTAACCTTACAATCATCTGCAGGTAGCAGGTGTTATTATGGTGAATTCTAGATAGAATGGCTTTGCCGACCAACAGGGCTCTCATCTTCTGATGAATCACAGGAAGGATCTTTCTCAAGAGTCTGAGTTAGAAGAGGCAGGCAATGTTTACTAAATTGACTTGAATTTCAGGAAAAGTTCCTTGTCAACTCTGAAGCCCTGATAACTGAACATGACAACTGGGTGAGGAGAATCCAAGAGGCTGGATACAAATCTAACATTACACATGTAACTGTATAGACCTTCCATAACCGTATCAATAAACAGTTAAACACTGTGCTTTGTCTCCAATTTACGTCATTAAGGAGTTCTGTGAATATAGTCAAGTAAAATGTAAGCGGCTTGCAAGACACCTCTTGAAGTAATAACTTCTCATGTCGATAATGGGTCACAAAGTAGTAGGCAAACCACCCATTACAAAGTACGGTCCGTGTTCGTATGTAAAATCGAAATATACGGTCCCCGCGCGTGGTAATGCTCAACCAGAGCATGTCAATCCATTGTTTTTTTTGCCCACCATGCCACCTGAGTTTGGACTCAGCCATATGCAAATCAGTCTTGACCCTGCTCCTGCTAACAATGGACTGGGATGCAGCCCGAGTAATTACAAATGGCTGAGATTAATTTGATCATTCCATCCATCAGATTTTGTATACTTTAGTGTGTCGGCCTAAGTGGGAGAGGAATGCCCAGATATGTTTTCTGTGCACACTGTATCACTGAAACCAATTTGCACCTGGCTGGTGAGCACATAACTTGTGTGAAATCTGTCCCGGGTTGATTATGTTCTAGTTCAGGGAGGACCTGGCTTGACAGTTCAGGCTGGACCGTTCTAATTGGAGCAAGGTCAAGATGGATTTGCATTTGGCTGGGTCCAAACTGAGGTGACATGGTGTGTAAAACAACGATGGACTGGGATGCAGCCTCAGTAATTACCAATGGCTGAGATTAATTTATCACTTTTTGTGTACTTCAGTGTATCAAATTGAATAAAGGTATGATCAGTCTAGCCAGAAGATGAATGGAAGAAACCTTGAAAGAGTTAGGAAAAAGAAAGATTAGATTAATATTGTGTCTTCCTGTTTGAGCCCAAAGCCTAAAGTAAGATCTAAGTATGTGTTAGTGGTGTTGGTCAATGGAGCCTCATAATATGCCTAAAAGTTATGAAGCACAATCACGACGAGAAAGGTAATGATTATGTATCCATTTATTTATGGAAAATCTTCAGGCGAATACAACTGAGGCTGAGAAGGGTCTGTCAATCAATTAAATTCGAATAACACAGGAGTCCAAAATTAGAAGTTGACAGACTAAGACCTCCTCAAGCGTGTAACACAATGAGGGGTCAGTCATTATATTTTGACTAGACTTAAAGGCCACTACAACTTCCCCTTCTGTATGTTTCTTTCCGTCACAATGTACCAAGTTGTTACTATTAGGAAGCAATTCCACAATGTGTGGCCAAATGTCCTCCAGCATTCAGGTCTACCAGCACCTCAAAAATGACCCCCGGCCAACTTGCCTTTCTTGGGGCCTGTCTGGGTGATCCCAAATGCTCTCTGTCCAAAAGTCAGGGCTTGATAATCATATGGCCTCGACCAGGCCCTCCGGCTGCCAATGCAGCATAGAAAGATGCGAGATGCACAGCAGCTGCCCACGCTTTTGCGTTGCAGCTGTGACAGAAAAAGCACTGTCACCAGCCGTGCCTTGTGGGCCCCCTTTTATGGGGCTCCTCCTGGTGCCCTTGACTGGCACCAACAATGCTCAAAACCTTCAGCCCCATTCACTGGGGTTGTTCTGTGCCAGATCCAGGCACCAAAAGTGTGCCTCTGCAGGCCCCCCCTCATGGGGCCTCTCCTCACTTCGCCCGGTCCCTTTCGGTGATGTGGGGCTTCAACAGGAGCCCGGCAGGCTCCAGTCCTTCTCCTGTGAGCCTGCAAGGCTCCAATTTCAGGCTTGCCAATGCGGGCTATGCTCCCGCCCATTGTCAGGAACAACTCTGCCTGACTTCCGCTCTGGGCACATTCGGTCCTTGGCATCTACCAGCCCGGGATGGGTTCCCGGTTTTTCTCTGCACGGGGCGCGTCCCGGGTCAGGCTTTCCTCGCCTGACTTCCTGTTGAGGCCGGGAGAGCCCACAAGACTTCCTCTCTAATGCCCGCTGGCCTGCCTACAACCAGGCAATCCCTGCCTGCCTGGCGCAACGGTCCATGACTCCTCTCTGAAGCACAGAAATGTGGAGTAGACTCCTGCTTGACTTCCAGGCATGGCGGGGGAATCCCCACACTGATTCCCTCAGAACACTTTTTCAGTCCAGCGCAGCAGGGCACCAGCGCTCCTACCATTCTGGCACTAGCAATTGCGATGTAGCGCTTAAAAGGTGCTAGGGCACCAGTTCTCAGGGGGGGCAGAGTGGGAAAAGCTGGGCCCAGGAACGCCAGCTGACAGGACCCTCCAGCAGAGGGGCAGTCCCTCGTGGCGGTTCCTCCTGGAGCCCAGAAGGTACAAAACGATCACCCCAAAACAGCACATTGACATGGAGTCACAGGCCCGCATATTTATACCATGTTTTGTCTTTGTTCTGCCCTGGCACAGGGCTTGGGGAACCAGTCCAAACGGGTTAAGGGGGGTACTGAAGCACTTTGTTTACAGTGCTCACACCCTCCTTTGTCAGGTTGGGCTCTGACCTCAGACACACCACAGGGGGGCAGAGGCAGCATTGAACAAGGCAGGCACAGTCCTATTCAGGGTCAGGGGGTACTCCTCCCACTACTCCAAATGCAGATTTGCCCATTCAGCCTAGCGCTGACTCACCCTGCCCCTCTGGAGCCACACACCTCACCAGCCCCTGTCACTCCAGAGACAGACATGCAATACACATCAGGCAGGCAAAGAAATATAGCACACAAAAATGCCAACTTCTAAAAGGGGCATTTCTAAAATAGTGATATAAATCTGCGCACACCATTATGCAGCATTTATTATCACCATTCCAAAAATATCAAACTTGACCACGCTGCTCCTCTCATATCAGGGTTTGCCACTGAAACACAGATCAGGGAATCCCCAATGCATTCCTATGAGAGGTCAGCCTCACGTAGTGAGAAACCAAAATGGCTGTTTGTCGCTACCAGGACATGTCACACATTTAAGGATCATGTCCTACCTTTTACCTACAATGTACCCCGCTCATAGGGCTAGCTAGGGCCTACCTTAGGGGTGACTTACATGCAGTAAAAGGGTGGTCACAGACATGGCAACCATTTTGCGTGCCACGTCACAGCGGCAGTAAACTGAGCTCACAGGCCCTGCAATGGCAGAGCTACTTTGGTGGGTGGCACAATTAGAGCTGCAAGCCCACCAGTAGCATTTTATTTAGTGGCCCTGGGTATCTGAGAAACCATTTTACAAGGGACTGACAGGTAGATTAAATACACCAAACAGGTGTAGACCAATCTTACCATGTTTACCACAGTGAGCACATGCACTTTACACTGGACAGCAGTGCTAAAGTGCCCAGAGTCCTAAAACCACCAAGACCAGGTCAGAGTAAAGACAAGGAGGAAGGTAAAAAGTTCAGGGATGACCCTGCAAAAAGGGCCAAGTCCAACAGGCATCATTTTTTGCTTGCTCCAGTCATGCGTTTATCTCCTTGTATCCAGACTCTCGCTTACCATCCTAACGGCAACGCTTTCAACAAGAACTAAAAATGACTCACAGTTTTTGGCACTCCAGCACAAAAGATTCAAGAAGCAGTAGAAACCATAAGTAGCTATATATATTTTTTCAACAGCCACAAGAGTTTCTCTCTTACCTCCATCCTCCGGCATACTCAGTGACTTTCTCTGCTTATGTGCCATATTCTGCTTTTTATATTTTATATTGTTATACATAGCATTGCTATCCTTCTTGGGATTGTTCGGTAGGAATTGGTGGCACATTATCCCACATTTTTTACCTTTGGGTACACACCATCTCCTTCAGGGTATGGCTTCATGGTTCATTTTGCTTGCTCTACATTTCTCTTTACTCTCCCTTACATGAGGGATTGGAATGGGTTCCAGCACAATTTTCTCACAATTTATCTGCCTACATGGGCTAATTACGGTTTCAAACCCCTCTCAGGGCATTGTTTTATGGGTCATAGTCCCATTTACATTAAACTTCCCTCCCTTTTGTCTTAGTGTAGGTTATGAGTTTCAGTCCTATTAACTACAGCTAACTTCCCTTGCATCTCAGGATAGGTTATGGGTTTCAGTCCCATTAACTTTTTTTTTCTTCCCTTACTCGTCAGGGGTAGGCCATGGGTTTTAGGCCCATTTTCATGCATGTGTGGCACATCATTACCCTTCCCAGGATGTGCCTTACTGGGTGTCAATCCCATGTACATTTGCTTCCACCCTTATATTAGGGGTAGATCATTGGTTTTAGTCCCATCTTCACATACTAGTGGTACATTTTTACCCTTTTTTAGGGTGTGTCTCATGGGTTTCAGTCCTATTTGCTGTTATTTTCTCGCAACGTTATGCTTTCATTATATTACATTGTAAACTTTAAACGCAATGTAATGTTTATTTGATACTACTTTGTCAATATGAAAACGAGGGTGGATGAGTGATACTTTTTCTATTTTCTTCTCATCTTCTCTGTTTTCTCTCCTGTTCAGTTCTCCAAGCGATGTTTCATATTGTCTTCATAATTGGTGTCTGTACTAATATTGGTTGTTAGTCGTTCCCAAGTCCTAGTTGCTTGGCCTTGTCCTGACATACTCTCCTCCCTTCATGTAGCCATCAGCGCCAGGATGCCTGCAAGGTGATAGTGCACTCTATACGTTGAATAAATAAAGTAATAATAGTCTTCCTTTGTCCCCAGACTTTCCCTCATTGTAGTTTCTCTCTATTTCTTGCTTGTTTAGGAGGAAATCTGTGCTTCACTTCTCTGTGTGTCTGGGTGTAAGGCTGGTTTTTAGTTCGTGTCGTGCCATGTCCTTCCTTTCTTGCTTGCCCGCCTGGCCTGTGGGTGTGTTTGGGGGTAGTCATTGGTGCATCTATGTCTTTCTGCTAACTTGTTGTTTCTTACGCTTCATTACTGTTTTCTTCTCTTTCGTAATTCATTGTTGGAGAGGATGGGTCATCTCTATTTGTGTTATTTACCCATTCCTTCCTCTTAGTTTTACTCCGCCTATCTCTTCGCTCGTTCCTATCTGTTCTTTTCTATTACATTCATTCTGTTGTGTTAGTGTTCCTCTCATTTATTCCTCTCTACCGCTCTTATTGTTATATCTTATTTTCAGAATAGAACTTATGCTTCTGTTGTATAAGAAAGGGGAATATGTAGTATCCTGCTCATGTTATTGTTCTTCCATTTTCACCACCTGCTCAATAAGAGTGAATGTGCTGTGTGCTGCACAGAATGTTGAAGTGATAATGTGTATTGGAAAGTTTGGTGCCTGAGAGGTGAAGTGTGACAGTTGAGAATGGGCTGAGCAGCAGGCAGGCTGCTCCTGCTCTACAGAACTCAACTACCTGCTTCACAGGAACATATCGACATGTAACTATCTTCAATAAATCAACTTGAACTACATCCTACGTGCGTGGACTTCATTACTATATAATTTTTGGACACAGTAAATTTACCAATACACTAAAAACTCGCAACACACTTTTATTAGTTGAATTTAATCTTTGTGAATCAATATCAGTTACAACAATTACATTGTTAGAGTTAAAATGTGGATTCTCAATTTCGTTTTGTGAGTTATTTATTTCCACTTGTATTTTAAAGTTACTTATGGAGACTGCAAGTATTGAATAAGAGTCTAATAATGAGAAGAGGGTAGTCAATAAGTTAGGCCTTGGCTATCAATTTGGCAAAAGAGAGGCCTTTTTATAATCTTTGAAAGTCATTTTGAAGGCTGATAGTTAGAGGAAGGAGGTTCCCTAGCAATGAGCCGTGAGAGTGTTTGTACGAATATGTGGGGAGACATAGGAGCTCATTAAAAGATTAGAAGATGCAGAGCATGCATATGTTAAAAAGAGGTGCAGGTTCCATCTGCAAAACTTGCAGTCCCACCTCTCTATTTAGAGTCAAGGGAAGTGCCACATTTCTGATGGTAGAGCCGTTATTGGCTCAGCCAGCAGAACCTATTGTCCGACATCCCAACTGACACTGGCTTGTTGCTCAGTGTACTCTAGACCAACCATCTCTATGTAAACATGCATTCAGATGCAATTTTTTTCTGTTGAGTACTGCTAAGAAAGTATGCTAGGGAATTCTGACAGTCTCAAAGAGGAAATAAAATAAATTACCCCTACATGTTTGGTGAAAACTCCCAGTGTGCCATCTCAATTTATATTTTGTTTTGCAATACCTGCTTTAGGAGTCTGCTTTCGAAATGCAAAAATCTTTCCGGAGCAGGTGCACTAAACATGACACCCACTTGAAAAAGCTGATATGCCTTCACCAGAACTGAGCAGCACTACTGAAGATACAGAGAACTCCACCTGTCTCGTCAGGACTTCCAAGTCTTCTGCCAGGTGAAAGGAGGACAACCCTCTGCTTGCCTGGCAGCCCATCTCACCGCCCATCAAACTCTAAATAATCCCCATAGTCTGTACACATGAACAGAAGGAACTTTGGGGCTTATTTATGAGAGTCCTGCATCACTTTTGCACCATGTACAGTGGGTCATGCATGATGCAGGGCTCTCACAAAGATTTATGAAGCCACGCAAAGCTACCCTGCGTGACTATGAGTGGCCTCATAAATCATGAGTAAGGTGAAGCAATGCAAATCGCTGTGTCACATTATACTGAACCCGGGGGCGTTCCATTGGTGTTGTGGTGGGTTTCCTATGCAACACCTGTGGAATTTGGTGCTGCCTCAGTTTTACAAAGTGATGTAAACCTGGGAAGGCGTCAACTTTGTATGCCTCCTGAGGTGAGGTGTAATGAGAAGAAATATATTTATTTCTTCTCAATGTTTTCTCACACATATAAAGAGGTATGTGCCTTGTAGGATTGTTTTTGTGTGGGTAGGTGCCCCTCCCTGCACAAAAATAATCCTGCATGCAACTAAGGCACTCTTGCACCATGGTGCAAGGTGGTCTACGTTGGAGCTAGGATGTCAAAATGGTGCCAGCGCAGGCAGGAAGGACAGGAATGCACAATATTGCTTAATGGTGCATTCCTGTCCTTCCACTTTGGTGTAGGGAAGTACAGCAAGGTGCCAAATGCCATAAACTAAGCTCTTTGTCTTTAGATTTTTTTTAGTATAACGCTTCTGTGAGCTCGAGGGTAGAGAATTAGCACTTCAGAGTTCTGAATCATATCAAGGAAGTTCTCTTTCATTAGTATTTCCTCAGAAAACAAGGAAAATTAAGGCAATAGAAATTGATAAAAAGCACATTTTATGGAATGCGCTGAAGAACAAATATAATCTGCAAAAAGGCGTGCAATTTCACACATGATCTGAAAGACCATGCAGATCACCTTCATTTCAGGGGTCTAACACAGGCCCCTGCAGCACAGGTGGACTCTCACCGCTTTAGAGGGCCCCTTTCAGCTCAAGGCCAATGACTATCTGTGAAATATGGGAGACTCAGGCGCCCCTCATCTCATTCTGCGTGGGGCGTGGGCATCATTCTGAGTGGGGCTTCTGCTTAATCTCAGCATATTGCTGCATTAGCAGCCAATAGAGGGCGCACAGTTGAGTAGGTTTGGGTCTAATGCCAGATAGCACTCTTAACGAGCTGAAGTTGATCAAGCCCCGTCTTTAGAATTGAGCTTGTTAGGAAATATGCAGTAACATTTTGAAAATTCACAGCTAGCACACATACGTTTTTCAAAAGGGAAACGTTCATGGAATGCGTGGAGTACTCATCATAGTGCAGTGTGAATGGAATCTTTCTATACATTTTTAAATAGCTACTGCCTTTTGATATATCTAATTAGTCTCGCAATAAAGGACTTTTTTCGAAGCGGCATCTCTGTTGCAGGGACATTTTTACGAGTGTTGCTTATTTGTCCTTGGCAGTCAGCATCCTATTCACTTTCAAATCTTTTTTCAACCTCGAAAGTACTTCAGACCTCCGGTGAAGTGATGCAGCCAGCGACATCCTTCACCAGTTTCTATTGTATTCCTTGTTTATCAGCGTTTTTTTCTTCTCTTCTTTGAATAAGGCAGTCTCTGATGTGAGATGTGAGGCTCTGCAAAAGGACACGCTCTTGGCAAAGTAAATTATCCTTTGAACCACTTCCTTAGCATTCCTTCTGCTATTCCATCATGTAATAGTCCGGTGTTCATACACATGATATTGAAAGTAACTCTTTAAAAGAGGGACGTATGGAGAGTATCTTTATGTATACGGTAGTTTCACACATTGCTCTTCAAAGTCATTATCTGCATTTTACACAGTGCAGTCGTGCATTTCTATTAGGTGCGAAATGGAAAATTGCAGGCAGTGCTTGACATGTGATCCTTTCGGTAAAAACGCACATTTCTATTACTGTCGTCATTTGAACGAGACAAGTATAGAAAAGCTGCACTATTAGGATACATGGGAAAGTATCTTATATGAAAGCTGACATTCTTTGTATTTATGAAAGAATATAAAGCAATATAGAGCAGTGCACCCCTGTGGGCGAATTTGAATTTGAATTTCGAAAATCTGCAAAATGAAATATTCTAATTGGTATTAATTCAGTGAAGTGAATATAAGGACCCTCATTTAGAATGTGGTAGGTGGTCATAGCCCGACCTCTGAATGCCTTTGTCTTTCTTATGCCCACTACACAAACTGTTTTGTTTTTCAAGAATAAACTCCGAAACCTGAAGTCTATTGCTTGAAAAAAAATTAATACCTTGACATGCTGGATATTTTCTATCAGAGCACGAGCGTCTATTTATTTTTCTGTGGGACGGCCAGGCTTTCCTAGTGATCTTCAACTGGAAAAATGAACCAAAGAAAGGATTCCGCTAAATAAAGTGGTCACTCTGATGTACTTTGTCCAAAGGCTGTGTGATAGAGTGATGGGTTTCTGGTTGGCTAGGGTATGCACCTGAGCAAGGCAGAACTTCACACTCAGGGCAAGGGAGTTACACCAGGGTCGGATTGGGATCACAATTCGGCACGGGCACTGACGAAAAAAGTGGCCCACATTCAAGAGGCATGGCCCATATTTAAGGGGCGTGGCCCACATTCAAGGGGCGTGCCCTTTCATGAAACACCATTTGCACAGACAAGGAATGAAAGTGGGAGGATACTGTTCTTGCACACGACACAGGGCCAAGGTGACAATGGCCTACATGCTGAGCAACTAAAAAAAATAGCAAGGCCCCTTTTTGTCACAAAATTATTCCAGCCCTCCAGCACAGGAGCACCTAAAAAGCAGCAAAGCCCCTGCTATTACTAACCTACTCAACCCTCCCCAGACCTTCAGCTCAGGAGCACATGAACAGAGGTAAGGCCCCTGCAATTAGTAAATTAAGCAACCCTCCAGGCCTTGGGAAAATGTCCTGGCAGGGGAGCACAAAACACAGCTTTCTGGGTCATCCAAGGTAGCCAGGTAGCCAGGGGGAGGCTGAGGTGAAGCTGGTGCATGGGAAGTGCCTTCCCAGTGTGTTCTGGCAGTTTGAGTATTTACCATTTACTGTAGTATTACCCTTGTACCTGTGTATGGTACCCTTTTGTAACTTGCACAAGTCACTTTTTTCTTGTAACACACTGTTTGCTTTAGATACTTGCACAAGTGCCACCATTGCCTACATAACTTTTATTCTTGTGCTGGAGTGTCTGGCATTAATTGCAGTATTATACCTCTACTTGTATTTTGTACGCTTTTGTAACCTGCACACATATCTCTTTTTCCTCCTGTAATGTATCGTTTGCTCCTCTTGTATTTTGGTTGCTCACTATTGTCACTTTTGATTCATGTAACTTAACGTTTGCTTTTGTAATTTGTCCACTTATAATTTTCTCCTCATGTATTATTGCTGTTCCTAGTGTGAAGCGCTCTGACACCTTCGGGTAAAGTCCGCGCTAAATAAAATTGCATAAATAAATAAATAAAACAAAAAAATTCCAAATATCACCAGGCCCCCACAGCAAGACCCATTCTTCCTCGCCCACTATGCCCTGAATGTGAAGGGCTGTGGGCGAGGTGTTAAGACTAACACCGTTTCTGGGCTGCATGGGCGCCAGGGGGCCGAGGTGCAAATGGCTCAAAGGCCTGAGAAACACCTGGCCCCCAGGGAGGCCGATTATTCCAAACAATCACCCCTCCCCAGCCCAGCCTCAGCTTGATTGCTTGGCAGGGTAGGGGTGAAGGAGAGCCCACAGCTGACAATCGCTGTCTGGCCGCACAGCGAGGCTGCTTTCATTTTCTCAGTCTCTGTCTCCGTGCACTCTGTGGGCCGTTTTTTTCCCCTCCCCTTTCCTAGTCCACTCTCTGTGGACTGGGACAGGGGAGAAAAAAAACGGCCCACAGAGGGCACTGAGGCCCCGGCCCTTCGGCCCATTCCCGAATGCCCGCCTTGCCAATCCGACCCTGAGTTACACACACAAGATAAAGATAACCGCTGCTCATCCTCTTGGTAGCTTGGCAGAGCAGTCAGACTTTCCCCAGAGGCAATGTGTAAAACATTTGAGCAACACACACACACCAGTGTCACACTAGGCCCAACACAAAAAGAGACTCCACACAGGGGTACATAAAAATGTCATTTGTATTATAAAAACACATTAGACCACATTCACATAAATCACTTTACCTACTGGACAATAGTCATGAGATCACATAGGTCATAAATCCCTTTGCTATAAGGCAATTGTCACACCCATTACATTTAGTGCAGTAGGGTAAATAAATACTCATATATTGCACATGTCCTAAAACATAAGTCACTTTGTACACCATATAAAACATATTAGGCCACAATTATTGTGTTCTCCATGTAAAACATATTAGGCCACAGATACTTGGTTCCATAGGTAAAACCTGTTAAGCCCAAGATCACTTTGTTAGGCCTGCAAATCACATAGGCCACAATCCCTTATTTCACCATTACTTTGTCAATTAAGCTAATTTCATAAGTAATACAGTGTAGGGTATGACATTAACAATCATCAGTTTCATTGGTTAGAGGGACAATAAAGCATCCTACCAAAGAAGCTATTACTAGGAAATTCCTAGTAAGACAGCAAGCACATTGTTGCTTTGCAAGTTTATTCAGATCAGTGTCGGAGATCATACCCCGTTAGGACTCAATGGGAAAAGAAATGCAGACCTTCAATTGCTGGTGCGGTCCATACACTAAACAAGGTGTTAAGGTAGCCCAGGATGCAGGAACGCCCGTGCGCTACCATGGGGAGGGTGGAAATACTTTCCCCTTTCATGTGGAGTCACAGCTCCCCATGCTCAGCCGGCACAAAGGTTTAGAGGGGATCCTTAATCAGTGGGTAGCACATCCGGTTCCCTTGAGGGCCTCCCAGACCATTGCATTACCTCCCGTCCTGCCCTTTCTTTGTCTCAGTATCCCCAGGAGACCACACTGCTTTTCAGGCCAGCTGGCCCCACCCACTAGTATAGCCACATCTGGCGTGCGCTGGTGGCACCACACTGCCAATGGTAGCAGAAGACAATGTACTACCATTGGCTTACTGGTGGTGCCGGCCTTCTGCGTCCTGTGCAGAAGCCGGCTCCACCCACCATGATGTCCGTGTTGCCTCGCAATGTGGTGTGGGTGATCCCGGCTAGGATTCCTTCCCGTTTGGACGCCGCAACATCTCACAGCCTGTAGCCAAGTTAGCAGAGCCCAGGTTGGAAATTAGTGTGGGAAAAGCCACAAGGGAGAGGGAGAGCACTCCTTGCACGTCAGCTCTCCCTTCACTTCATCAGGCGGCAAGTGCAGCGCTGCAGTACAAAACACAAGTGCTCCTTCACAGTGGGAGAAGTTCTCCTCACTGGCTGCACTGGAAGGCACATCGATCTTTCACACGCTGGACTGACAGACAAAGCACTTCTCACGCACTTTCCTTTCCTTCTTACACACAGAAAGGCATCAGGACAGTCCACTCCTTTTCCTGCTGCCAGGCAGGAGCAACCACTGCAGGCCGTCCTACCCCACAAAAGCCAGAGGCAGTACTCATCACACAGTTTCTCCAGACCTCCTCCCAGACAGGGCACTTTAAGATCCAGCAAGGACCTTTCTTGAAATCTTGTACCTTCCTGAGATTTCCAACAGGAGGCCAAAACACACAAGCCCTTGCATAGTCCTTCACAAGCATGATACCCCAGCAGGATAAAAAGAGTCAGTCCTTTTCCTCCACCAAACAGAAGCAGCAGCTGCAGGCCAACCCATCCCTTACACAGAAAAGGCAGCGCTCCTCACCCAGTTCTTCCGCACTTCTTCTTGGCAGGGTCCTCATGTTTCTTGAAGTAACCTAAAGTCCTGGGGTTTTAGGTGTAGTACTTATACCCCATTTCCTTATTGTTCTCTTTGGAGTAAGGGCCTCTGAACCCAGTCTGAACCAGTCCTTTCCTACCTGGTAAAGCATGGCCACAGGGGGCAGTGACAGAATTGTCAAAAGGAGACACAGCCTATTCAGGTGCAAGCAATACTCCTCCCACCACTCGAAATGCAGGCCAGGTCTATTCAGATCAGCGATGAGTCACCCAGGCAAGGCAAGGCACACCCCAATCCCCCTAGTGATCACCTTGAGTAAATGCACATCCCCAGCTCCTGTCACTCCAACTTGACCAGCCGCTAAATACAAAAGTGGCATTTTCAAACACAGAATTTAAAAATCCCCTTTACCAAAAGGTGCGGTAATACATTCTGGTGACCGTCCTGCTATCAGCAGAAGCGGCCGCTCCACGCTCCCAGCCCCCTGGATCAGGTATCGTTAACGCTGAGATCCTATCTCACACTCTGCTTGAGCCTGCACAGCTAAAGAAGCGCCTAGTTAGTGCATAGCGCTAGATTGCCCCGGCCGCCGAGCATTATTGTTGAAATCCGCCGAGGCCATTTACATCGTCAATCTTCCAAAGTGCGCTTGTGCGACAGCAGTTCCTGCACCGAGCTGCCTGAAATAATATTAGTGCCTGCTATTGTATATTGTATTTGCGCCTCCGCCTTTGACATCGCGCTCGCCTCCATTGTGCTCCAGTGTTGTTTTAAGACTGCCTCCTTGCTGCTGCCATTTTGTTTGTTGTTGCCCTGCCTCCTTCCCCTGATCTCCACCCCGCCTCCCTGCTGACCCTCCCTCGCCCCTTCCCCTCCACTATCCATATATGACAGATGCTTTAGCGCGCAGCGTTCACGCGCAACGGTCGCGCCACATGCGCGCCGAAGGTGCGCCAAAGGTAAGCCCGTCTACGCCCGTCCGTGCCTGGACCGCGCCCAGCGCCAGACCCCCTGGCCCCCGCCGTACCCAGCCCACTAGATTCACATATGATGCCGCAACTCTCCTCGCCCTCAACCCCGGACGCACACCACAATGCTGCAAAGCCACCCCAGGACATACCCACGGACCATTCGCCTGTCACACCTGCAAGTTCACCTGCTTCAGGACCCTCACCAAACCTACTTCCTCAAAACATAGCTCCTACTCTAACCACCTGAAGTGCATCCTGCTGAACACCCGCTCGGTCCACAGACACGCAACTGAACTCTGGGACCTACTCGACACTGCGTCACCGGACATCGCCTTCCTTACAGAAACATGGATGAACACATCATCAGCACCCGACATCGCTATTGCCATACCGGACGCTTACAAGATCATCCGCAAAGACCGCACCAACCAAACAGGAGGAGGCATCGCCATCGTCCACAGGAACACCATCAAAATCACGACCAGCTTTGACAATAATCTTGCAACCGCCGAACATCTCCACTTCCAGATCCACAATGACCCTAGGACCACACTTAGAGGTACCCTCATCTACAGGCCTCCAGGAACTCAATTCAGCGATGACATCACTGACTTCGTCAGCCCACATGCCCTCGCCTCCGAGAACTACATTCTATTAGGAGACCTCAACTTCCACATTGAAAACAAACACAACAACAACACCAACTCCCTCCTGGACAACCTGGCCAATCTCGGACTCAAACAACTTGTGGACACCCCCACCCATATAGCCGGGCACACGCTCAACCCTATCTTCACCTCCAGCAAGCACATTTCCTTCGACCGCACCACAGCTCTTCATTGGACGGACCACAGCTGTGTTCACTTCAACTACAAAACCACCTTGACCCACAACCGCCCACAACCTATTCCTCGGAGAAACTGGAACAAAATCACTTCCGACCAACTCCTCACATCACTCAACCAAAACTCTCCCACCCTCTCACTGGACCCAAACCAAGCGGCCACCAAACTCAAGGAATGGATCACCCACAGCGCTGACGAATTAGCACCCCTGAAAAAGCACCAGATCAATTCAGGCAGCAAAAAGGCTCCCTGGTTCAATGATGACCTTAAAAAATCCAAGAAGCTATGTCGCACCCTAGAAAAAACATGGAGAAAAAACCCAACCACCGACAACATGGCCACCCTCAAGGCGGCCACCCGCAAACACCATCAACTGATTCGATCCACCAAGAAATCAGCTTTCAAGGATCGTCTCGACAACAACGCCCACAACAGCAAGGAACTTTTCAACATCGTCAAAGAATTCACCAACCCCGCCGCAGCATCTAACGACATCACTTCCTCCCAAGACCTCTGCGATGCGTTATCCTCCTTCTTCTACAACAAAATTGCCGACATTCACAACAGCTTCGAGAACACTCCCTGCGAACAACCCTCCCCAAACCCCTCAGATCCCACACCACCAACTAACAACCTCAGCGCCTGGAACCCAATCACCACCGAAGACACCATCCGCCTAATGAACTCAATCCACTCTGGCTCGCCAACCGACCCCTGCCCCCACCACATCTTCAACAAAGCTGACTCCATCATTGCACCCCATCTCCGTGATGTCATCAACTGCTCGTTCAACTCTGCCACCTTCCCAGAAAGCTGTAAACACGCCAAACTCAGCGCCCTCTTGAAGAAACCCACAGCAGACCCCTCTGAACTTAAAAACTACCTACTCATATCCCTCCTCCCCTTCCCCGCCAAAGTCACTGAGAAAGCCGTCAACAGCCAGCTCGCCGCCTTCCTTGAATCCAACAACTCCCTCGATCCCTCTCAGTCCGGATTTCAAGCCAAACACAGCACCGAAACCGCCCTCATTGCAGCGACAGACGACATCCGAACACTACTGGACAACGGAGAAACAGTGGCCCTCATTCTACTCGACCTCTCCGCCGCTTTCGACACAGTCTGCCACAGCACCCTTATACAACGCCTCAGCAGCGTCGGCATTCAAGGAAAAGCCTTGGACTGGATCATCTCATTCCTCGCCGGGAGAACTCAAAGAGTCCGACTTCCCCCATTCAACTCAGAGGCCACTGAAGTCATCTGTGGAGTACCACAAGGATCATCACTCAGTCCAACCCTCTTCAACATTTACATGAGTCCACTCGCTTCCATCACGCGTCAACACAACCTTAACATCATCTCTTACGCCGACGACACCCAGTTAATCCTTTCCCTCACCAAAGACCCTAACACCGCCAAAACCAATCTTCACGAAGGCATGAAAGAAGTAGCCGAATGGATGCCACTTAGCCGCCTAAAACTCAACTCAGACAAAACGGAGGTGCTCATCCTAGGATCCTCCACCTCTGCCTGGGACGACTCTTGGTGGCCTTCCGCTCTGGGCACAGCACCCACACCCACAGACCACGCACGCAACCTGGGCTTCATCCTAGACTCCTCTCTCTCGATGTCCAGACAAGTCAACGCAGTCTCATCCTCCTGCTTCAACGTACTTCGTATTCTCAAAAAGATCTTCCGCTGGATCCCCCTCGAAACAAGAAAGACTGTCACCCACGCACTGGTCAAGAGTCGACTGGATTATGGTAACACACTATACGCCGGAATCACAGCAAAATTACTGAAAAAACTCCAACGCATCCAAAACGCATCAGCAAGAATCATACTGGACATCCCTCGCCAAGATCACATCACCGGACACCTAAAAGACCTCCACTGGCTTCCCGTCAACAAGAGAATTACATTCCGTCTTCTCACCCACGCACACAAGGCCCTCTACAAACTAGGACCCGAATGCCTCAACACTCGACTGTCCTTCTACACACCCACCCGCCAACTTAGATCGTCCAATCAAGCCCTCGCCGCAGTCCCGTGCATCTGAAAATCCACCATGGGTGGCAGATCCTTCTCCTTCCTGGCGGCCAAAATCTGGAACTCACTCCCCACTCACCTCCGCCTTACTCAAAACCACACCTCCTTCAGAAAAGAACTTAAAACCTGGCTATTCGACAAAAATTGAACCCCCCTTCCCCAAGCGCCTTGAGACCCTCTGGATGAGTAGTGCGCTATATAAATCCCTGAACTTGAACTTGAGTTCAAAGAGCCTAAATTCATTTTTTTATCTTGTCCCTATGGAAAGCTACACATGTTAAATGTTACAGCACAGCCCAATATTAAGCCTATGTGACAGGCAGCCTTTCAATAGTGAAAAATGGAAAACACAGTATTTCACTATTAGGACATGACACACACATCAGTACATGTCCTACCTTTCACATTCACTGCACCTTGCCCAATGGGGTACCTTGGGCCTAACTTAGGGGTGCCTTACATGTAAGGAAAGGAAAGGTTTGGGCCTGGCATGTGGGTGCACTTGCTAGACAACATGGCTGTTTACAACTGCACACCAAGAAACTACAGTGGTAGGTCTGAGACACATTTACAGGGTTACTCATCTGGGTGGCACAACCAGTGCTGCAAGCCCACTAGGAGCATTTGATTTATGGCCTCGGCACACACCGTGCACTTTACTAGGGACTTTTCAGGAAATCAAATCTGTGAATCATGGATAACCAATCATATCACAATTTATACAGAGAGCATATGCACTTTAGCACTGATCAGCTGTGGTAAAGTGCCCAGAATCATATAGCCAACAAAAACAAGTTCAGAAATATAGGAGGCAAGAGGAAAAACGTTTTGGTATAAACCTGTCATAAGGGCCAGGTCTAACACCATCAGTCAAAGGCTTGCAACAGTGAAGTGAGGTTGCACCTGTCGAACCTTGGTGCTTCATCCACTCTAAACGAAGTGGATAAATCACAAGTTTGGCAGTTCAGGCACCCAACTGATTCCATGCAAATTTCCATCCTGCCAAACTCTACATGAGGACCCAAGACTTTTATTCCTAGCGGGTGATAGAGGATACATTCTGATCATTGCAAACACAGGTGTCTGTGCAGAGATTGGAATTTTGCAGTAATCACCACAAATATGCAATATTTCTATAACAAGTTTTGTCAGGAAAAACCTGCCAAATTTTATCATCTGAAAGAATGTGAAAATGCTCCAATACATTTAGAATTTGGTATAGAAGACAACAATTCTGAATGTAATTACTTTTATTTCTGCATGCAAACTCAGAATATGAGGTGCAGACCTCACCTAAGAGGTATTATAATATACTGAATGCTTTAAATACCCCATCCATGACTACCCAATAAGAAGCAGTGCTTAACTGGCGGTCCTCTAGCTGGGATTTTTATTAACCACATTTCATTAGGTTCATCTGATTTAAGTGAAACATAAATCTCGAATGTACAAAGGATCTCAACAGAATATGTTATATGTGATACTAAGCAAGGAAAGTGTGTATCAATTCCAGTGCTGAGCAACTTTTAAATGTTGGTGAGCATCAAACAGAAACCATGAATGTATCTTAGTAAGCTAACTTTGAGGACAACATCATCTAAATCTGTGCTATTGGGAAATGTTAAATGAAGAAATTATGGTACTTCAACATTTTGAAGATTATTTTTTCTTAATATAGGTAAATTCTTCCTTCAATTGTCAGACCATTTTTATATTTAATTTATATTCATGACTCTAGCCAATGAAAATGATCTTAAATGATATCCATTGTGCATACATATTATATTAAGTATATGAATGCAGCCAAATAATTCCATATTATTAATATTCTTGACAAATCTTTCTCGAATTTATCACGCTGTAGTTGTTTAATGGCAACAGCAAACATCTAAAAATATATAAGCCTTCTCTAAGAATAGCAAAAACATTGCTTCCAAAACCAGCATTCAGAAATCAAAATGGCAAAAGAACAATTTGTCATTCTCACAAGTAATATAAGGGAGACACTGGCTTGGTAGAGGTTAGAAAAGAAATGGAAGCTTTAGTATGCTATATCTGAGATCCCAGAGCTGCTGTGCACAACCGTTTATGGATAGAGTTAAAATAGATTTTATTTTATTTACTCACAACTCACAATTTAGTGACTTCCACGAGCATAAGGCTGAAGAAAGCAGCAGACAATGTACAGAAAAAAACAAGACAGAGATTCCAAATAGGTTAAGAGATGAATAATATGTTTGCATAGAAAAAAAACTCCCAAAATATAATTGATTTGTACATAACATATGCTTGCAGTCAAATAAAATAAAGAGTTGCCTATCATGTTTACTATATTTGAATAGAATTATTTCTTTAGAAGCTTACTATAGTCTACTGAGGTCAAATAAAGTTCAGAAAAACAGTTAAACGTGGAGGGAATTCTTTAGTGGCGCTAAGTTTGTGAGCCGATTTAGGCTATTTAGGTGAACTACCCAGTTCTTCAAGTGATATTGAATCCAATGTCCTTATATTAGATAAATGTTGATTTTGCTGTGTTCTTTTGACTATATATACCGCTTGTTTAACAATCTCTGGTGCTTTGCAATTAGAAGAAATGTCAGCAACTTATTTTCATCATTTGCACTTGGCTATCATCCAGACTCTTATTAAGATTGTTTTTAACACTTGAGGTCCCATTCTGGGTCAATGTAATTCAAAACAGCTTTTGATAGTCGGGGTTACTGAAACTACAATCATCTATGTTTCTTGGAAGATGAGAATTAAATACTCCTAATTTCGATATTTAAGGTAATAACAGTAGGGAATCTGTGTTTCTGTGCTGAATCATGAATGACTTCACACTGTAGTTTAGTTGGAGTTTTAAGGTCAAACTCTGCAACATACAATTCCAGTAGAGTTGCTAACTCCTATAACATACCCTGCTGGAATTAACAGGCTCCTCGAAATTTCGGAACGTCTCCAAAATGACAATCATGTCTATAGGAAAGGCATTAAAAAGATAAAATAAAGAAATCAATTTTGGCCTCAAATAAGTGCCTTTCCTCAGAAAAAAAATTCTTGAGGTTTGGAACTTTGCCAATTACCTGAAAAATACAATGTTATTGAGTTAAAGTTTCTAAGGAGTTGGCCCCACTCCAACTTACCTCTTATTGTCTTGTTCCATTTTTAAGTATAGTAGACAGAAAGAATATAGGAGTTTGCAATAGGGTCTTATAACAATAAACCATAAGGTTGTGAGGTGAAATCCTTCCAAGCTCTGTTTAGGAGGGCATAGGCACCAAAGCAAATTCTACACACTTTTCTTAAATGAACAAACTTGACCTACAGCTTCAATTTCGCAGTAATAAGACCAGAATATTTCCATTTTAAAGACAAGCACAATTTGTCTTTGATATTTCTTTGTGCAGGAAAATATCAGGGTTTCAATTTCTAAAACCCCTAGGTGAGTTTTTTTAGTTCCACATTCTTCTAGAACTACACCTATTATTTGAGGGTATGTATGAAGCTAATTGGGATAGATATATAATTATATCTAATTATGCTCACATGGTTTCGTATGACTTACTACAGGTCGGAGAAACGTAAGAAATGCTGCACTCCTTATTGCAGTAAAACTAAAGAAGTCTCATGTCACTAGTGCATTAAATATACTTTATTTATGTCACTGGTCTTAGCTCCTAGACAGTACAATAGCATTGATGAGTAGCAGTTTCTTTAGCTACCACCAGTATAATGATGCTGTTCCCGCCCTTACAAAAATATAGGCTTCTTCATTGGTCATGATCTAAAGACTGCTTTAGAAAGTCATTTACATAAAAAGCTCTGTCAAAATATCTAGACTAAACCATTAAAACAATCATAATGATGCCATTATATTTCCTTGTATAGCTAATGTATTATGTGAAAGGATCAAAGAAGTCTTTCTGATCACTTTTTAATTGAGTGCACAAAGAACTGCAATATCGTTTCTATGTTATAGAAGCACAACAAGAATTAATTAAACTTTAGAGACAAAAGCAAACTGAAAGTAAAAATGTGCTCCGGGCAGTAATAGAAGTTGCCTTCTTCACAAGTGATAATATATCCTGTTCCCAAGACCTTCTTGAATTCTTGAACTTTTTTGGCATGAAGATTATGAACAAAAGTGTCTCCTTCATTGTGATTAAAAAAATACGAGAGCTCGCCACTGACAAACGTTCTTACACTGCACCCCTTTTCCTAGCCTGGATCCCAGTTTTGGCTTTACTTTAGTCTCACCTCAAGATTAAAGGTAAACTATTGTGTTTGGTAGCCAGTAAAGCTCTAGCAGACAAAATCCCACTATCAGCAGTCAAACAGAAAGTACATTGTGGTGAATCCCATTTATCCCATGGTAGGTCCTTAAACCTCTTTGCTTTCTGCTTCCAGTTTTTGATCTCTACTATAGACTGAGGTCTTTGTACTTACATTGCCACCACAAGCTCATTTCGAAGATAGTAACCCTTTATGTACAAATCCTTCTCGTTTCAAGAATCACTACTAAGTTACAGTTCAAGCCTAATGATATATTTAAAAGATTCTCATATTTAGGTCTGGCTTCAGACAGAGCCTTCGGTGACTTGTACAAGCCTTTACTACTTATACTGAGGGACGGGTAAACATGCAGCCAACCTAAGGCATACATTTTCATGTGATACGCACATTGTTTAGCACACATTTGTCAATCATTAAGTGATTAATATTGTCAGCCATGACACATATCATTTTTCTTCTTTACTGGAATACAGCAATTTATTTAAAACAGTAGTTGTAAGATTTTGCACGTTGAAGGATGTTATCCTTTGCTCATTACGCTAGATGAACAACATCAATCACCGCTACTCTGAGCTGCATTAGTATCCAATGCTTCATGTCCCTAGAGGTAGGAGAAGTTGTAGGAGTTTGCAGTGCTCTAAACCTTATGATCCCAACAACACAACATAGTGCATTATATGGCACAAGACTTAGCTACCTCTGCCAAGGCAGACTGTGACAAATACAACACCCTCACAATAATGTGAATCAGCCACACTTAATGCATTGTCTGGCCAGAAGCTGGAGGCTTATTGTGACCATACTTTGTAACCCATCTCAAGCGATGGCAGCCACAGACATACAGAACAAATTGATAGCTGCCATGGACATAGTACAGCCATGCCAATTGACAAAGAATAGGGGCTCACAGCCCAGATTTATAAGATAGGCTATACATAAACATGGATATAAATATTAGAGCTCTCAATTTGCTACATGTCACGCAGTCTTAGATTTTACTTTTCATTCTGGTGCATACAGTTTAGTTTTTTTTCAGATTCATAATTGCAAGCCCAATAATCAAAAGGGAACACTGGGATGTGATGATCAACTTATTTCTATCTTCATGCAGCTTAAGGCAAATACAATATTTCATTGACCATAATTGAAATTAATGGTTAAATATTGTTTTTAACAAAGATGGAGAACAATATAAATATTCATGCGTAGGGAGCCACATCCAAAGTTGTCATATGGATCCAGGTCCTGTATGTCACTTTTGCCCAGTATTCCTATTTAGCCTAATGCACAAGCAGGCAGCACTTAAATCCAAACTACAGTTTTAAAATGCAAAATTGTGATGACTAAAAAGCTAAATAGGCCATTATGTGTGACACGCAATATGGAACCCCACGGCAGCTGTCTATTTGATCCCAAAGCGAGTGCACCATCATATCTCAAATCTTGATAAAAAACGTACAATAATTTAACCAATGCAGTAAGTCATGTACACATATCTTCTCTCCCGGATATGTATAATCCATAGTAAGCCATTTAAAAAACTGACTAATTCCATGTTCATGAGTCCCTGAGTTTTTTCATTTTCTTTTCTAGGATCTTTGTACTTTATATTGATTCCAGCATTTATAAGAACTTCATTTTTCTGGATCATCTTCATTCTGAGACTTGAAGGGGTTGTTTATTTTTGCAATCTAATTTTGCTGATATTTGGTACCTACATGCTTAATGATCTCTACCCTAACTACGGCCTACTGTTCAGTTGAAATGAAACATTACCCATTGTCTTGTGATTTGACCACAACTAGAGCACTGTATTGTATTGATCACAGTTGTCTGTCACCTTTATCAGACAATCAAGTGTCTCTATGTATATTCAGTTTTACTGATATTGTTATTTTTTGTCACAATGTTTTTGTATTGTCTGACACCTGTTAAACACAGTCATGCTTTATGACTATAATCCCATCAAAAGGCCTCTTTTTCTGCTCTGACCCAACCCAAAAGGAATGGGGTACTATGTATGAATATGAATATTTATGGCTTTCTAGTTGTGGATTGAAGCGAACAGAAGTGCCAAAATCAATTGCAGACATTCCTTTTGGCTTAACAACAGTGTTTCTTCATCCTGTACCAAGGCCTATAATAGAGGATTCAAACATATGTTGCTTGACCCTAGGTGTTTGGGGATCAGCTTAAAAAACCTAATGCTCCGGTGCTGTCCAATATCCCAACTTCATATAGACACAGAAAAACGCTGAAAGTCCTGACATTCTGTTTAAGTGTCAGCATACATGCATGAGTTCATTGGAGTACATATACCAAAGTAATTGCTTCCCTCAGTATCTCAAGCAGCTGTGAATATTTTTGATGTGGCAAGGTGCACTTTTAAGAAAAGGTTACTTTAGTATTTCTTTTCATTCGTTCAAACAAAGTAAAATTGGTTAAAGAGTGAAGGAATTTCTTTTCTTTTTTTTTACATTTGGTTGTTCTATTATTGACATTTGTAGTCTAATAGGTCAAGGGAATGTTTTATTCCTATATAGTCTATTTTTCTTTAGTGTCCTGTAGTACGCTTTTCTTTAAATATGTTTAGGAGTCAAATATTGATTCTTTTTGAAAACATGGGTTAGAAATTACGGTCGAGATGTCTATCCCTTCACATTCTATAACACTTACTTCAAATAATATTGAAACTGGCAAAAGCAAATAAAGAGTGATGGAGAGGGGCCTCTTGAATCTCAAACTCTGGGTGTAATCATCATACAAACTGGTCGTACAGACCTTTTTTCATCGCTGTGGAGAGAGGGAACACTGAAGACCAATGGGACTCCACAGGAAATGGCAAGGAGATTTGAATGTTTCAAAAAGATTTATTGACAGATTTAGTTTCCTCAAGGTCATTAAATCGATGAGTATTCAAATTTGATCATCAATATTACAGGTTTAAATGATCCAAGAGCCAGTGAGGTTTAGGCAATGTGTACAGTGACTCTTCTCTTGAACTGTGCCCCTGTGACTCATGTTGAGCACAGGCAATGTATGCATTTTGTTCTTTTGTTGTAAGCTATATGATGTTCTTAGGAAAAAAGAAGAGTGTTATCCTCACTCCCTTAGTCATTTTCGTGCAACACACTTTATAACCTTACTATGATTGGGTCAGTCTGGGTCCAAGGACATTTCAGAACTATCTAAATTGAAATGGACATTTTTATTCCACTGTGAAGATGGTGTTTCTATGGGTCTCATGTAGGTAAATAGTATTTACCGATTCGTAAATACCGAATTTTACTGAATCCTTAATTTCGGCCCCCTACATAAGAAAAGCCTATTACCGGTCGGTAACGGCTGAAATTCGTTAATTTCAGCCGTTACCGACCGGTAATGTGCCACCTACATCTTACCCTATATGACTAAAACTTTGTGCAGACATTTTATTCCAACAAGATCTTTGCATGGCGATGTATTGTGATGATGACCACATACTGTGTATTGTTCGATGTTCATTTTATTAGATATAAAAAATTGTGCTGTACTGTAAACATTTTTTTTTATATTGAACAATATTCTAATCTGATCTGATCCATGAGCTGATATTTCAAAATAAGGGTAAAAATACTTGGAACATTAACAAATATCTAATATCTAAAAAGTGTCTTCCATGTATGAAATCCCTAATCTAAATTAAGTAAGTAAAGGTGGGGAAAGGAAATTTAGTTAGGCAAATATGCCAGCTTCAGAAAATCAAATAAAGGTCTCTTATGAGAGAATAATAATGCTTAGGCAAAAGGCCTTCACACTCAGGCTGTGGAGATCAGCAGAGGTGAGAATAATCTTCTGTGTTCAAAGTCAACAAGCATCTCCTCTCTAGTCGCAGGAAAACACACTATTGTTATTCAACAAGGCACTGAGTTGCAACATTACAGCTCGTTCTCACTCTCAGGAGTCAATCATATTTCTTTAGACTCTGAAAACAGTTAAATTCTCCTGTTCCTCAGGACAACAAAGTGATCCACGCATTGCTATGTCCTTGAATTGTTACACTGGACAGACTGTTGGATACATTTAGCTCTTCCCACTAATTGTATGCTACCCTGGCATTATCTTCTTTGGATTAAAACTTCACTATCAGTTGTTGAATACGTAACATACATTAAACTTGGCACTCAGTGGCAACAGGTGTCCAGGGAAAACATATTCTGCAGTAGAAAAAACAAATAATCATACAAAATAAACGTCTCGTCTAGTGGAAATTTATTTTTATATAAGTCCGCAGAATATTCACCTCGAATTACCCCCCACACCCCTCCCTTCTTACAACTTATGCATAATGAATCTGGCTCTCCTTGCTCACAGTTTGGGAATTTTCTGCTTTTAGGGAAAAATATTTGTTCACAGCATACTAAAAATCATAGATAGTTTACTTTTTGCATATCAGTTGTCTACATAGCTTTGTATATATCTGACAAGAGATTGAAAGCAGAATAGCACACATTAGTAATGCTTAGGAGCAATTTATTCTTCACTTTCTGTCATTTGTTTAAACCAAAATAGAACCAACAAGACAGAAAGATGAGAATGTGCAACCTAAAAAAAGGACACTTTTGTTTGCCATGGCCATAATTACTAGTTATAATTTGCTTACAATAAATTAAAGAACCGAGGAGTCTGATTTAGGCTAGATCATTCCTTCTTTCATCGAAACAGAGCTGTTCCAAAGTGCACTATTTGCAAACTGCGATTTTGAGAAGCATTCTACCACTCCAGAAAATAAGCCTCTGAAGTGAATTATCTAGGCCTGTGGCATTGTCCCAACAGGATTATTGCAACACATAGTTCCCTGTAGCACACAAGAAAGAAGTTAAAAAACTTTCCGGAATACAGATCGAGTGATTAGATTCTACATAAACCTTAATAAATATGAACACATTTTTATGGATTTAAAATAGCTAAATCATAACCAAGGTTAGTAAAAAATTAACTTTAAAATTGTCCAGACTAGTGAGCTGCCTACCTGTATGGAATAGCTGTCTAAAGTAGCAGCTGGGAGAGCCACCTGTGACACTTCAAGGAAGTACTTCAGGCTCTGCAACAGGGAGGCACGACTATCAAGGCCTGCAAGTGTCAGATAGGGTAGGGTTCTGCGGTGCACTAGGGACACCTCATGTGCGGGGCAAAGTGCAGCTCCTTTATGCAAAATGCATGCTATTCTTGCCTCAAACAGAAGTGAGGACCTTCTTGTGCCTCACTAAATATTACATGAGATTTGTTAAGGGATATAGCACCATTGTTAGCTGCTTAACTGAGCTGACTTCTAAGAAGCAGTCCAAGAAGGCCATGTGTACATCCCTTGTACTCAAGCTCCTTGACTGCTCCAAAGAATGCTTTCTACAGACTGATGCCTCAGAGCATGGCATAGGGGTTGTATTATCACAGTTAAATCAGGTGGGCATAGACAAACATGCATCCTTCGTCAGCTGGAGGTTTATTCCTAGGGACTGAGGTCGGAGTGCTAATAAGATAGAAGCCTTTGCTGTGGTCTGAGCACTGAAAAAGGTGAAACTATACCTGTTTGGGACTCAAGTTTGAGTTCTAACAGACCATAGGCCCTTCAGATGGCTCATGCAAATGAGGGGTGAGAATCACCAAACTGCTCTGGTGGTTCATTTCCCTACTGCAAATAAACTGTAATGTGGAACACTGTCCTGGGTCAGACCATTTCAGTGCTGATGGTCTGTCCCCAGGTTCTTCCATCTTAGTGTGAGAACTCCCAGGAGTTTGGGTGGTTCTCCCCACTTTCAACTGGAGAGACATGTGTTAGAACTATCAGCCATAGGGTGGTCTTCTCCCAAACATTTTCCCTAATCCTCTCCTATTTTTCTAAAGTCATTTTTGTTGGCCTTAGGACTCTACCACTGCTAACCAGTGTTACATCTGATTGTAAATTAAAATACCATATACATTTGGGCTGGTAAATTAAATGTTACTTGTGGGCCTGTAGCATTTATTGTGCCGCTGGCTTAAGCAGCCCCATAAAACATGTCACAGGTCTACTATTGCTGCCTGTATGCAGACTTAAATGACAATTTGACATGGCAAAATAACCCATTTGTCAGGCCTAAAACTCCCTTTTTAATACATATAGGTCAGCCCTAGACAGCCCATAGAGTATGGTATATTATAATTAGAAAGTTGGACATTTACTTTTGAGTTTTACATAACCTAGTATTGAAAAAACCCACACATTAATGTGTCATTACAGTAAGGCCTGCCTTTCCCATACGATAGCATTGGGTTATGTTATACAATGTAATAAATACTAACTTTTGATTGGGAACATGTGTAAAAGTCATGTGTAATGTCTGAAGAATGATAAAGCCAGATTCTAAGTCGCAATCCTAAAAATACCACTTTTAGAAAGTTGGCTTTTTTGTCGTAGCCATTTGGTATATGTGGCCTTTTCTTGGGTCACATGGCATGGTGTAATTGCCAATTGGCTTTTGTGTATTCTGCTCAGACAGCCACAGAAGAGAGGGACTAAGTGTACATGGAAGGGCCATCTCAGGCTGGATGGGCGGCATAGCTATGCACAGTCCCCCTTGCACTTCAATAGCCTGTGCCCTGATCTCTCACAAATAACTTCACACTAGCATTTTGTGCATGTATACAGACTAGAGTCAGGGCAGAGAGGCAGGAAATTCCAGACACTTCTGTGAGGAGAAGTCTCCACAAGTTTCTCCAACTTTCTAAGAAGGAATAAGTTGTATAAATATGAAACTCAGGCCCACTCTGCAGATCACCTCTGGACCGGTAGAAGGCTCTGAAGAAGTGTTGCTCTGCTGCCCTGCTGATCTGCTGTAAGAAGGATTGCACAGCTCCTCTGCTGCTCCGCTGCCCTGCTGCTCTGCCTTGTAAGAGGGACTAATCTGCTGTCCTGATACCTGAGTAAAAAGGTCTAGTCCTGCACCTTGATCCCAGGACCACTGGAGTGACTCCAAGGGCTAATCGCTGGTCTCCTATTATGTGCTACAGGGACAAAGTGAGGTCCAACAACCTTGAACAGTGCGCGTGGACTCTGCATTCTGTGAGTCTTAAGCCTGTCAGTGGTGCCACAGCAGCCCGGGATCTTTGAAAGTGGGGATAAAGCTGCTCTGCCAGCCCAGCTGTAGTCCCCATCAGAACTGACGCAAGAAATCAAGGGATCATCTTAGACAACAAGATCAATGTTCCAGCTCAAGTCAACGCTGTGTGCCCCTTCTGCATCTACATCCTATGCATGCTGCGAAAGATCTTCAAATGGTTGCATAAGAACACCAGACGGGCCATTACACAAGCACTTATCACCAGCAGGCTGGACTACGACTACACTCTGTATGCCAGAATCTACAAACAATTCCAGACAATCCAGAACGCAGCAGCAAGACTCGTACTCAACTTTCCACGCTGCACGCACATCACACCACCGCTTAGGAAGCTTCACTGGCTCCCTATTCACAAGCACAGCCAATTTAAACTTCACATGCTTATTTAAAAAGCCCTAAGCAACACTAGACCAGAATACCTGAACAGCTCCATACACATTCACCAATCCACCTGACACCTACGCTCTGCCTCACTCTCACTTGCTCACACTCCCTGCATCTGAAAGAGACCAACCTGCCTCAACCCATCAGAGTCTCCTTCTCACTTCTTGAGTTGTGCAAGAAGCTGAATACCTGGCTCTTTATGTAAACACCTTGAGGCCACACACCTATTCACCTTGCCCAAGTGCTTGGATACCCTCTCAGGTGATTAGCGAGCAAATTATTACTAGCTTCGGAGAAATCCTCAATACCATCCAGAAGGTATTAACCCGAAAGCCCAACCCAGGTAACCACTCTGAGCCTCGATGGTTCAACGTGGCTTGTAGGAAAGCCCTAACCGCCTTAAAAAAAGAGCTACACAATCCAAATAGAGATAAAGATACTGTAGCTAAACTAAGAACAGAATACAAACAGGCCCAAACGAGTTGCAAAAAAGATCATAAAAATAAACTGTGGGCTCAATTACATGAGAGCTGCCAGAGTAAGGACAGCATTCAGTTCTGGCAGATTGTTAAATCCCCATTCCTGCTGGAGGCTAGCTCACACCAACACCTGGACGTGGCCGTGACTGCCGACGAGTGGGTGTCTCACTTTTCTAAGATCTTTAGTGATCAACCCCCGGAACACTCTGCACAATCCACCTCAATAACCGACTCCCCAACAAAAAGGGTTTATCCAATTGATCTTCATTTTACCCTAGGAGAGGTTATAAGTGCACTTTCTTCCTCTAAAACAGGTAAAGCGCCGGGCCCGGATGGTGCACCGCTCGACATATTCATATGTAACTTGGAACTATGGTCCCCAGTCATCACGCAGCTGTTGGCCGCAGTCTTAAACATCGGCCTTCTGGATTCTTGGTCTTCCTCGATACTCCTTCCAATTTTTAAGAAGGGTGAAAGAAACAACCCCGCCTGCTACAGACCCATTTCCCTCCTGGATTCATTGGGTAAGGTCGCGGGTCGCCTAATTCTGGAACGTTTACAGGATTGGGCGGCAGAAAAGAACATCATTACTGACCTCCAATATGGATTCCGGGAGGGACTGGGTACTGTCGAACAGGCTCTGAATCTCACCCTTCTTATTGGGAAATATGTGGGAGTAAAACGTGGCAACCTATTCATGGTCTACGTCGACCTTAGTGCGGCGTTTGACTGCGTAATTCACGTCAAGCTGTGGTCCATCCTGGAGGAGCTGGGTGTTGATCCTCCCCTCATCAAATTTTTGCGCGAGCTCTATACAGATGCCTCGGCTTGCGTAAGATATGGTAGGGGTGGAGAGTTAACATCCTCCTTTCCAGTAACTCGTGGAGTACGGCAGGGTTGTGTCCTGGCTCCCTTCTTGTTTAACTTATACACTAACGGTTTGGAAGAAGCCATGCTAGAAGGGAGTCAGGATCTACCCACCATTAATCATCGCCCTATTCCAGCGTTACTTTACGCTGACGATTCTGTACTCTTTGCTAGGACCCTAGTACAGCTCCAGAAACAGCTGGACAAATATTGTACCTATATGCTTTCGCTTGGGCTAAAGGTGAACAAGACCAAGACCTTTGTCATGCACTCCGGGCCCAAGGTAAAAAGTTCCAAACATCTCTGTATCGAGCATACCAAACTGGAACGTGTGAGGGAATACCCCTATTTGGGTATCTTAATAGATGACCACCTGACATGGAAAAGGGCATTGGTAACCAGAAAATTACTCTTTCAACGAGCTACCTCTGCCCTTGTTTCATTTTCCAGAAAATTGGGTAAACCTACTCCATCAGCGCTCCTTAAGATCTTCCAAGCCAAATGTCAGAGTATCGCCACATACGGAGCTGGGGTATGGGGTTATGCCAATGTTATGGAACTGCAAAAAGTCCAAAATGTCTTTACCAAATATCTGCTGGCCCTCCCACAGAGTGCCCCCACCTATGGATGTCACATCGAGCTCGGGATTGACTATTTGGTAGATTACATCAAATGCCAACCTGTACTCTTGTGGCATCGTGTTTGGTCCAAACCACAATGTCATCTTACACGTGCCCTGATCTCTGAATGTTTAGAGATGTCAGCCTGGAAAAACATCCCGTGGCTGGCGTACGTGGTTAACTTCCTGAAAGATCTGGATCTTACTGAGTATATTATCGAGCCGTCTTCTATCAGTGGGATAAGCAGAAAATCCTTGAAAAACCTATGTCTCAGTCATTTAAGGGAATTGCGCTTGTCTGGTGAAGTTTCCAAGCAATCTAATGTACATATTCTGATGCTTCAAGTGTCACCAGGCATACAGCCTTACCTTACATATTACATAACTAATCACGAAAGGTATTTATTAACCAGGTTTCGATTTAATTTGTTTTTTCGTTTGGTTTCTTTCCCAAAAATGTCAACTTGGACTCATGATCTGGGGAAATGTCCTTGTGATAAAGTATCCTCGCAATCAACCATGCATACAGTATTGTTTTGCCATTATTACACTGAAATACGTAGGCGCTGGGTTTTACCAGTGCTGCGCCAGTTGGGGTTGAGGACCTGTCGCCCGGCGTTTCTAGCGCTACAACAGCTTGATACTCAATATGTGGCAAAAAGCTTAGCTATGTTTTTGAAATTAAGCCTATCAACTCGCAAAGCTATAGAACTGTCCCCTATTTGAATATCTGTATATCTGTAGTTATCATGTTTTGCGAACCCGAATGTATTTTTTTCTCATTTATTCATTTTAATCTGTACTGTAATAATGTATTGTAATAACAATTATGCGCCTTATTTATGATGATGTTTTTTAAACAACCTGTGTACTTTTTATGATTATCAAAATGATTAATCGAATAAAAGACTTTTTGACTTGACTTGATTAGCGTGCTATACAATCAACATAACGTAATGTAACACAACATAAGACAACAACAGACACAAAACAGCATAACAACACAATTAAAACATAGCATGGTGAAACTCAACAAAACAGTTAAAGCAGAACACAACACAACAATGTACAACATAGGAACATCACACAAAAAAATTTCAACACAAAAATACAGAAACACAAAAAGCATTTGAACACATCCACACAATAATAAAATTCCACACAATAAAATGCCATACATTACCACCTCCAGACATCTGACTTAATAACATAGTGGTGAAAGGTAATTGCACTAAGCATTTCCTTACCTTACCACCACGAGCATGAAATAGTGCAAATTCATAAATGTTTTGTGATCCATCTCTTAGAGCGTTGAGAACTGGCTGGCTGCCCTAATCCCACAACCTCAAAAATATTTCTCCCTATGCACCCATACTGGTACCCAACAGGAGAGTTCCATTTCCTAATCCAGTTTAGGAATAAGCGGAAGAAACATCACAGCGCAGTAGCAGACCATTTCCCCTCTCAGAACACAGCTCTCTCTCCTTTAACTCGACTTTGATCACTTTGATCCTCCACAGATTATCACTGCCCTTCAACAAGGTTTGCTCTATGCAAGTACCACATACCTACCTACACAATCCAGAAAACGTTAGTATTACAGCTAAGCAGCTGTGAAATATTTGTTGAATTATATATTTTGGGAAAGTACATTGTAACATAGGAGCTGCAGTTGTGTTTACTTTTAATTCGCGAACTTTCATTACCTTGTACACAGGTTAGAATATTGTGATGCAGAATTATTATGAAGCAGTTGAGGACACTAATTTAGTTTGGCTAATGGCAGTGTAGTAGCCAATGTACAGATTAGAAGCATCACGCATTTGCAATGATCAGCTATTCAAGTGTGCCACTTTCTGCTTGTGAAAATATAATTTTTCCACTAATCAATTCGTGAGAATGTCATTTTGCTCTTTTTGGTTAGTGGATATTCAGTTAAAAAATGACCCAGCCTCTTACCCAAAATGACCCCGTTCTCTGTGAATTTAATATAGTCTGGTTTGAGGTTCAACATGGGCATCATTATTGTTATGGAATTTTTTACCCGCTAACACCCGACAGCGACAACTTGAAAAACAGCCTGCAACGGAACTTTTTCAACCGAGTAACAGAATAAAGTTCTCTAATTCAGTTAAAGATAAGACAAAGAATATTATCAACTAACATACTACGCAAAACAGGAATAACTCTAAATAAAATCGTAGCCGAAGGGCCATCATCTGTCACACAGCAACGTTACATATTCATATGTACGTGTTAGTTTTGAATAATGATATTGCACACTAGGTGCATTTTTCTCATTTTAATAGACTTTCATCTTTAAACTATGTTAACATAAAACCAAGACTCATAAAGAAAGGCTCAGCGCTTTGAAAATGAATAAAACAATGTTTGAAGGCAAACATTTCTGTCTAATTAACATGTTTAAAGTAAGCTGTAAAGCCTGCATGCGAAGACTTTCAACTCGTTACAAAATTTTTGGATCGAGCAATCTCCGGGGGCGAATAGTATCACTTTTAATTTGACACATTTCGCAGGAAAAATTATCTAGAGCAGTTTTGTAAAAGAAAGGGGGGTTTATTTACAAGCCCCTTGCACTGCGGTGTGTCACATTGCGTGACCCGTGGCGGCACAACCTGCTACGTGATATTTACAAGCCACCCTGCATGGATTTTTGTGTGCCTGTAAATATCGCCCCTTTTCACGCAATACTTTGCGTGTTAGGGGCATGACATTGGTGCTGCTGTGGGTGTTTCCACGCAACACCCATGTCCACTTATGCATTTCAAGATTTACGAGCAATCGTAAACTTGGAAATGCCTCAAACTGCTACGCCACCCCAGGGGTGAGGCGCAATGAGGAGAAATGTTTTAATTGATCCTTGTTTTTATCTTCTTTCAATGCCTGCTGTATTCTACAGCATGCATTGGAAGAGGAAATCACCTGAATTGATTGTTTTTTAGCAGGAAGGTGCCCCTTCCCGCACAAAAACAATCTCCCCATGACGCAGGCATCCTTGCACCATGGGTGCCTGCGCAAGCGCATGCCAGCAGTTTGTGCACCAGAGCACGGAAAAGCACAGAGCATTGTAATTATGTTGCAGCCCTGTGCTTCTAAACTAACGCAGCGTGGCTTCGTCGATCACTCCCCCCCTTCTGTTCAATGCCCTCTTACCTCCATTCCCCCCCTCACTCAGGACTCTTTTCTGGAGATACTCCCCAAAGTGAAGTCGGGGTCTCCCGCGGACGTCTGCCCGGCACGAGTCCTGCAGCAAATTTACTCCAGCTGCCCTGACACCCCCATTGCTTTCCTCAACAGCTCCCTGGCACAGGGCGTAGTGCCCTCTGCGCTAAAGGCAGCTACCATAGTGCCCATCCTGAAAAAACCTGGCGCTGATCCTTCCATCTCGGCCAACTACCGCCCCATCTCCCTGTTACCCTTTCTGGGCAAGGTGATGGAACGCCACGTCACCGCGGCACTTAGCGCCCATGTTGAGGCAAATGGGGGACTGGCATCCCGCCAAGCCGGGTTCCGTCCCAGGCATTCGACCAAATCAGTCGTGGTCTCAGTCTTAGACAAACTCAGAAAGGGCATGGATGAGAACAAACACCAGGCACTGGTCCTCCTTGATCTCTCCGCCGCCTTTGACACGGTGGACCATACGATCTTACTTACCCGTGTCAAGGCGGCCGGCATCGGGGGATCAGCTCTGGTCTGGCTCTCCTCCTTTCTGAGGGACCGCACTCAGGTGGTCCGGCTAGGCGACTTCACGGCCACTCCTCGCCCTGTCCCCTGTGGTGTTCCCCAGGGATCTTCTCTCTCCCCCTTACTTTTCAACCTTTATATCTTTCCTCTCATCTTCGCACTCCAGCAGCTGGAGGTCACCGTCTATAATTACGCGGATGACCTCCAGCTCATCTTTGATCTGTCCCCTTCCCCTCTCTCTGTCTCTAACTTCCAGTCAACTATGACATTCATCAGGGACTGGATGGACCACAACCACCTTAAGCTGAACCCGGATAAAACCGAGCTGGTTCTCACGGGTGGTTCATCCAGCCCCTGGAACTCTCTCTTCTGGCCCCCCTCTCTTGGTCCCGCACCGACCCCCTCCACCACGGTCAAAACACTCGGTGTCAAAATAAACAACCAGCTCACCCTCCATTCACAAATTAGTTCCGTGGTATCCTCCTGCTTTCTCACTCTCCGCACTATCCGCACTGTCTCCCGTTTCTTTTCCCCCCAGGCACTTAAGATCATCATGGCCGCACTGGTGATATCGCGACTGGACTACGCAAACGCTCTTTATCATGGCATCCCCGCGTACAGCTTGCGTAGACTCCAGACTATCCAGAACCAGGCAGCCCGGCTGGTATACGGCCTCCCTCGTTATCACCATTCCACCCCCCTTCTCAGGCAGCTTCACTGGCTCCCTGTAAAAGAACGTTCCCTCTTTAAGATCGGCTGTATGGTCTTCCAGGCCCGACAGGGCACTGCCCCCGCTTTCATTTCTTCATTAATCAATCCTTATGTACCTGCAAGAGAGCTTCGGTCTTCCTCCAAGTCCCTCCTTCAGATCCCTCGCTTCATACGTAAAAAGTGGGGCGGGGCCAACTTCTCCACCCTGGCCCCAACTTTTTGGAACTCACTCCCTGACCACCTCCGCTCTGCCACTCAGTATCTCCCCTTTCGTAGAGATCTGAAAACGTTCCTCTTCAGCCTGGCCTTCCCCACTTAAACCCTCTTATATCTCCTCTTATCTCTCTTTCTGGTCTTTTTCCCTCAGTTGCCGAACCCCCTAGCGCCAAGAAACCGCCAGGTGTACGCTGCGCTCTAGAAATATTTTAAATTAGAAATTAGAAATTAGGCAAAATGACTTGCGGCACGATGCTACGTTAGTTTCTCGTAAATAGGGCCCAGAGTGTTTTGATAATTCGGTCTACAATGAGAGAAATAGTCTTGTGACATAGTCATTTTAAAATGTCATTGATTCATTTAAAAGTATGTTATTGTGTTTTGCATTACCTTCACCTAAAGCGCCACTATTGGGAGCACAGACATATTTAGGCCCTGTTACAAGGTGGTTCTGACTATCTGAGCCACCCAGATTTTTCACTTTTTGAACACCTATTTGGTGAGCTTTTACTGGGGGAGAGTCTCATAAGTTGGGACTCACCCACAGTGAACTCATGATGAAAGGGACTGCAAGTGTATTTTACCGGTGTCCCCCTGGCATGAGTAGGCCATTGCGATGCAGCCAGAGCAAGGGGAAACAGGCTGGTTACATGCAGACACGTGTGAACATGCATGTGCACAAGTGTAAGGGCTGCACAGGGGAGATTCCTAGCGTGCGCAGCCCAGGAGCAGCTACAAAGTTAATAGTGTGGCAGGACTGATGCAGAACTAGGTGGTGACATGGAATAGGCTTTCTACAATGGGAAGAAACATCTGAGTTAAAGTCAGTGTGCTTTACAGTGTTTATTCCATTATTCTCCTATGAGGATGGGGAGCACATGGGCTAGTTTTACTTTCCTAGGGCCTACAAGTTACAGACACGCACTAAAGTCCACTGTAACTTATGTGAGAAGAAGTCTTTCTCTGAGGCAGCTCATAACCAGGGCCTGGCTGGCGCTGACCCTGCCAGGCTGAATTAATGACCTTCCTCTCCAAGCTGTAGCCTCAGAGGCCCAGCCCTGCACAACAAGCATTCCAAGGGCGCCGGCCTCCACTCCAAGAAGAGAAGATGGGTGGAGCTACAGGCTCATTTACCAGCAGCTGACACCTGGTGCCAGGACCAAGCTGCTCTGGAGAGAAGGCAGCAAGGGGGGGAAGGGGCTCTCAGAGACCATGTGCCATGACCACTGGATGACACCATTTTCAACAGATGCCTGGGCAGGAAGGAGAGAGCAGGGTAGTGATGTGTCGCTGTTTGATAGGGCAAACCTGCCTGCCAGCCCCCTCAAAATTCTTTTAAAAGAGTTTGTACAGGAATAGGAGCTCTCTCTGTGGTGTGGTCTGCTGAGGACGACTGGCCAGCTGGAAGGGAGAACCTCCAGACTAGCCCAGGACCCTGACTAGCACCAAAAGTGGAGACCAGGACAAGTGACCAGAACCTTGGGTCTCTGCGCAAGGGGAAGAGAGGCTCAGGAGGAGAGCCAGATGACAGGCTGGCGCAGGGAGCCAGTGAAGACTGCTCCCTTCTGCATTCATCCTCTTGGAGATCTGGGCCCGCAGCGAAGTCGGGGAGTGCTGTTGAGCTCCCCATGAAAATGCCCCCACAGGGTGTCAGGAGCCCACCTTGGCACCCGACGAAAATGGTGATAGGGGTGTGCCATCACGCAACCGCCCTTGCAGGCAATGAAAAGCCAGGGAACGCCATTGCGCATCCCCTATGAAGACTCTGCAGGGGCCTGGAACACCATCTCCAGGCCCCAAATTTACGGAGGAAGGCGGGGAGCACCGTCGCACTCCCCCGTGGCTGTAGGAAGGTGGGGTGAGTGCCCCCGCACTCCCCCGGTGCTGGAGGAAGGTGGCAGAGTGCTCCCGAGATCCAGACCGCCGGCAGGAGAATCTGTGTCTGCCCACAGAAGCTGGACACCAGAAGAGATGGGTTGGCTCCCGCTGCAGCACGCGAGGGTGCTGGCCAGTCGGGGAGCCGGCGGGTGCATCTGGGGGTAAACTCCCCGAGCTGCCCTCCAATGTAACTATGATGCGGGGTGCCGGGTGGGGCCGGACCCCCAACAGGAGGAAGAAGCAGCTGCAGGGGCTCACCTGTAGCGAGGGGCCCAGGTGGGACCAGACCGGCCACGATGATCCAGAGCGGCATGGGACCACCAGCGATGGTGGTGCGGCTCTTCCCACTCAGTGGAGGAGCCGCTACTATATTATGCAGGGGCAGGAGAGAATCGCCCCATAATACCCTGCAGACCCGGCCTGGCCTGCAAGGAAAAGGGCATAGTTTGCTGCGTGTGGTGGCCCCAGGAGAACAGGGTCACCACCAGAGGTGTGCTGAGGTATAGGCGGAGCTGCAGGGGCAACGCAGGCTCCCCCAGCATGAAGACGAAAGTACCTCCCTAAGTCTCATGGGCACTCAAAAGAAAACCCCTCAAGGGCGTAGCCAGCAATCAACTTTCCCATTGGCTGGGACTTTTGTTCTGCAGCTGGAGGGGGGGGGGGTTCCTTAAGGATTGCTTTGAGGTGTGGATGGCTGTGCTGGGGATGTCCGGAAGAGGGCTTCCCCTGGAGGTGAAGTGATATAAATGCACCAGTAGTGCATTTAGTAATGTAATTTCTTTTAGAGGGACTGAAAGTCACATGTGTTATGTTAAGTACCTGTGTAAGGTGATGTCCTAAGTCAAATGGGGTTATGTTGCCAGACATTTCTGCTAGGGTGTCTGGCTGCATTTGCCTAATCCGGTGATTTTACATGTGATGCCTTTTAGAGGCTGTGATTGCAATGTATACAATGTTTTATTATCTATGATAAGTACCTCGCTTAAAGTGATGCTCTAACGTGTATTCTTGCTACTGCATTAGGGGAGGAACTCCCAGACTGTTAGCCACCAGATTGAAAGAAAGTGGACGGTGCACCAGGATGAAGTCAAAGGATTCCGTATATATTCCAAAATATATTCTTTGTAATTGAAACTAAATAAAGAATCTATATTGGAATATATACAGAATCCTTTGACTTCATCCTGGTGCACCGCCCACTTTCTTTCCATACATTTATCTGGCTTCCAGTGGAGTAAAAGATTGGCATACTACGGATGTGTTTGCACAGACATTTTACAAATTGGTTTATTTAAGGAACTGAGGTGCTGAGCCTTTGGTTGGCCGCATTTTCTCTGTTTAGTTGTTAGCCACAAGATGTAGAGGAGCACACTGTATGGTCAGTATCAGATGCTCGGTCAGTGTTTTGTGTCCCCAGGGCAGGTGTACCTATATTTAGTGCTTGTTGAGATGATGGGGTGAGTCGCTACTGTGATGGTGCCAGTTAGCAGGGCCCTCTCTCCAGGTTGTGTCAACCCACTGCACTAGGGGGCAAGATGATGTGCATACATGGGAGGGGTGGTACTAGACCCCCCCCCTGCGGGAGGGGTGGAGATGTTATGCAAGGTCACAAAGTAATTCCAACAGCTTATGTATATTTGTATATTGGTGCATAGTTTTAAGTAGTGTGTGTGTTTAATAAATGAACTCTTACTTTTATAAAGCAAAGTACAGACTGGACAATCAATTATTGAGTGTTATTTCTGCGCATCTGTAATGGCGATCACAGGCCTACACCACATCCCTTGAGTAAGCCTTAGACTTCCCTGCAATGCTACCCTCTGAGAGTCAGATGCTACACTAGGGTGTTTAGTTCCCAGTGAAGGACAAATTTGACATGTTATGTGTGCAGACCTCACAGATACTGCCTCGTTTTCCAACAGGCCCCTTATTAGATAACTTGGAAACCCAGTAACAAGCAGCAAGGGCAAGATTAGGCAAATGTTTAAATTTCACACATATTTCAGTATGCAGTTAATATATATCTCATAAAACATTCATTAAAAGAAATCTTTAGGTAACTTTCAATCTTCAGCATCCATTATTGGGAAGGACTATTAAACAAAATCATTAAACTAGAGAAACAGGACATTCTAAACCCTACTATACTGTGACGGACTCTGCGTCATGTACTATATAGTATCTTCTGTGGATGGTTCATGAAGTATAGTCAAGATTATTAAGTGAAACTAAATAAAGAATCTATATTGGAATATATACGGAATCCTTTGACTTCATCCTGGTGCACCGCCCACTTTCTTTCCATACATTTATCTGGCTTCCAGTGGAGTAAAAGATTGGCATACTACGGATGTGTTTGCACAGACATTTTACAAATTGGTTTATTTAAGGAACTGAGGTGCTGAGCCTTTGGTTGGCCGCATTTTCTCTGTTTAGTTGTTAGCCACAAGATGTAGAGGAGCACACTGTATGGTCAGTATCAGATGCTCGGTCAGTGTTTTGTGTCCCCAGGGCAGGTGTACCTATATTTAGTGCTTGTTGAGATGATGGGGTGAGTCGCTACTGTGATGGTGCCAGTTAGCAGGGCCCTCTCTCCAGGTTGTGTCAACCCACTGCACTAGGGGGCAAGATGATGTGCATACATGGGAGGGGTGGTACTAGACCCCCCCCTGCGGGAGGGGTGGAGATGTTATGCAAGGTCACAAAGTAATTCCAACAGCTTATGTATATTTGTATATTGGTGCATAGTTTTAAGTAGTGTGTGTGTTTAATAAATGAACTCTTACTTTTATAAAGCAAAGTACAGACTGGACAATCAATTATTGAGTGTTATTTCTGCGCATCTGTAATGGCAATCACTGGCCTACACCACATCCCTTGAGTAAGCCTTAGACTTCCCTGCAATGCTACCCTCTGAGAGTCAGATGCTACACTAGGGTGTTTAGTTCCCAGTGAAGGACAAATTTGACATGTTTTGTGTGCACACCTCACAGATACTGCCTCGTTTTCCAACAGGCCCCTTATTAGATAACTTGGAAACCCAGCAACAAGCAGCAAGGGCAAGATTAGGCAAATGTTTAAATTTCACACATATTTCAGTATGCAGTTAATATATATCTCATAAAACATTCATTAAAAGAAATCTTTAGGTAACTTTCAATCTTCAGCATCCATTATTGGGAAGGACTATTAAACAAAATCATTAAACTAGAGAAACAGGACATTCTAAACCCTACTATACTGTGACGGACTCTGTGTCATGTACTATATAGTATCTTCTGTGGATGGTTCATGAAGTATAGTCAAGATTATTGAGGTGGTCTGCAGACTGACCTTGTCAGAGCCAGGACTGATGAGTAGATCATAGCCCATAGTTTCAGCGTCCTTCTAAGCTTCACATTTAGTACTCTACAGAGACATGAGCACTGAAGAGGAGACTAAGTGAAAACTGTCTCTAGGGTGGTAAAGGGCAAAACACTGGATTTTACTATCTAGCGTTCTAGCTCTTCTGGTAGAACCTGTAAAAGATGTGCTTTCAGGTATGGATATTAATAATACATATATATATATATATATATATATATATATATATATATATATATATATATATATATATATATATATATATATATATATATATATATATATATATATATATATATATATATATATATTACCTACTGGCGGTCGCCAGTAGGTAGTTATAGTTAGGATTTTTTTCAATGTTAAATCTCAAAATTCTATTTGGAATAACTTTGGCACCGGTTGACGAATCTGCCTGAAAATTTCCTGAAAATGGCCTCGTCGAGCTCCGGTCCTTCCCTGAAAGTTTGGGGGGGATACGTCAAGCGGGGGCCGAGATAAAAGGGGGGTCCCAAAACGCGTTTTCCCCATGTTAATTTCCATAGGGCGGTCGATTTCACTTTTAGCCCGAACGGCTGAATGGATTTACACCAAACTTGGCAAAATTGTAGGGACTGGTAGCCCGATGTGCCTTTGCTATGTCTCAAGATATGTGCTCCACTGGATTTTGAGTAATTTAGGTCCCAAAAAATATATATATCTATAGCAGCGCACAGGTGCGCGCACCGGAGTGCGCTCCAGGCGCGACACGCGAGGTGCGCATGGAAAGCTGATTGGCTCTCGGGTGTCTGTAAACATTCCAAACAGTCCAGAGCGGTCGCCATCTTGTGTCTCGGTAAAATCGAGACATAAGAGGTGGCTAAAACAAAGTGGGAACTGACCATAAGGCGTCAGGGATAGACCCCTTTGACCCCCTAGGTTTGATGTGGGGGCTATAAAAGGGCCCCGCGGGGCATTTAAAATATTTTTTTTTTTTTTCGTTTTGCGCGGGGGAAGCGCTCGGTGCGCGCACCAGGTAGCGCACTGGGGAGCGTAAAATGAGGGAAAAAGATGACAGAGTTTTAAAAAAATGAAGTTTTTATTTAGAAATTGGAGGTAGTTCTTAAAAGAACTTTTTTTTTTCTTCTTTTTGTTGTTTTATATTTTTTTTGTGTTTTTGGAACTTTTTGAACTTTGTTTGGCTTTTCAAAACAGTTTTATATTTTTTTTTGTATTTTTTAGGGGGAGAAACAAAAAAAGGGAATTGAAACTGGCTCAACTGGAGCAAAAAAACAAAAAACCACCAAAATTATTTCTTTTTGGGGCACTTGTGATTATCACCTGCAAGGACGATGAGCTTAATACTTTGTTCCCCATAGGAGATAAGCTTGCCACAAGCAGTACAAGTAATTTTAAAATCAGCAAATCTCGGCTGAATGCAAGGCATCACCTCAGATGTTTCTGGTTGCGAGGAAGTGGGTTGGTTTCTTCGGGAGGGGGTCCTTGATGACTGGGGGAGGTTACTGGCCAGTTCCCGGAACTCTGCACGAGAGTAGTTGTTTGGATGTTTTCTTGTCATGTGCCGAATCATGGTATAGTTACCAAAAGAATATTTCTTGTTTGGGTTGCCCCGTGAAAGTTCATCATTGCAGATGAGGCAAGTCACCTTGGGAGCATTCACCTTTTTTTGCCCCTCTGGGATTGAAAAAAACTGCCAAACAATGTGTGGTTTGGGTTTGTAAGGTGTATTTTCTTCTGGCAGCCATCTTCTTCTCCCCTCCTCCTCTTCCTCTTCCTCCTCCTCCTGTTCTTGACCACCAATATAATTTGGAGCTGGTCCTCTTGGTGGTGGTGGTGGTGGTGGTGGGGCAGATGCACCAGCTGATGCTACTACTGAAGCCATTGGAGCAAAAAAGTAGAGAGAGCAACAAACAGGTCTTCCTCAGTCAAAGGACAAAGTCAGAATAAGGAAAAAAGGTGGGGTCTTTCATCATTTAGAAAAAAAAACTGTCCAGAACCAATGAGAAGTGTTATTTTCAGGTCACAAGACCAGGGGCTTCATCATTATGAAACTAAAACTGTTATGAACCAATGAAAAATGTTATTTTCTGCTCACATGACCCGACGCGCTTACGCTACGCGCACGGGGGCGCGCAGCGTAAGCGCGTCGGAAGTTTACGTTTTGCGATCGTATTCGTTCGAGTACTTCCGGGTGCGCTTACGCCGTGCGTATCACGCGGTCGCGGCTACGCGATACGTCACGATCATGTTTTCGTTTGCGATATTGGCGCTCACGAGACGCTCCCCGGAGCGCGCCCGGGGGCGCTTTTCAGAAATACGCTTTTCGGGGCGCACTCCGGGGCGCGCTCTGGGAGCGCTCCCCACAAAAATTAAAAAAAAAAAAATGGGATAATTGTAGAGACAGGTAGCCCTATTCTGAAGTGGTTTGTAAAAAAATTAACTTTATAAAAATATGTATTGTGCTACATTGGGCTTAATATATGTTAGAGCCAAAATGTAGCCCAAATGTAGCCCAAAGTAGCCCAATGAAGCCCAAAGATGGCCACCAGAGATCAAAAATTGTAAATGTAGCCCAAAATTCAACTAGATGTAGCCCAACTGTAGCCCAATGACAGAATGTACCAGAGTGTTAAAAAGAACAACTAGAGTGCTAACAGTCTTATTTATAAAGTGAAACTTATAGTAAGGAATTAGCATTAAAAAAACCTTTGAAATTCACTGAAAAAAACCATAGGTTTCACACCAGTTATAGTTAGGAATTAGCATTTAAAAAACCTATTAAATTCACTGAAAAAACCATAGGTTTCACACCAGTTATAGTTAGCTGCAAATTTTACTGATATAAAACCATTGAAATTCCCACGTTATAGTTAGTCGGACTCACTATAACTTGCGCGTGCAATGCACTGCTGATGACATCACATATTACATCACTCATGACATGGTCAGTGACATCACTCATGACATCACTGATGACACCATCCAGTGAATATGTGTCTTTCTGAAAAATAAATATTAGTGAGTTATGTTTAAATATTTAAATACATATATTAGTGTTTCACTTTGTGTATAAGTGGCTACATGTGTTGATAAGTAGCTACATGCATATGTATATGGGTTATTTGATATTTTTAGTAGTATCAGTATGAGTGTCTATGTGGTTTGGTGGAGGTATTACTTAGCACATAGATGCATGAGTGACTGACTCTTTGTTTGTATGTGTTTTGAAGACAGCATATGTACAGGACTGTATGGGTGGATGAGTGTCTATATGTGTTTGTTAGTGAGTGAATGACTGTCTCACTAGTGTCTTTATCAGTAACTACATATGTTTTAATCTAGTATATATGAATATTGATGTATATAAGTGAGTATATGTGAGAGTAAGAGATTGTAAGATTTCCTGTTTAAATAAGTATGTGTTTCTATAAGTGATTGTTTAAGAGAATAAATATGTGTACTTTTCAGTAGAAGTAAGGTGGAAGTGTGTGTATAACTCTATATTCAAATATATGGTTGTTCAATAGTTTATTTGCACGTGTGAATATGTGTGTGAGTAACTTTTGGATGAATGTCGGTGTGTAACAGGATGTATAGGTGTATCTCTTCATATGATGAGTGAGTATATGTATGAGTGACTATATAGAACTGTTGGTGAATGAGTGGATGTGTATATAGATAGTGGAAGTACAGAATTGCTTGTTGTAACTGATATAGGTATGTCCATTTTTTAAAAATTTCAGTTTCTATTTTTGAATATGTGTCTCAAGGGTTACTTTACACTGAGAGGAGGTCTGTGACTGTGTCACAAGGATGGTGTCATCAGTGATGTCACTGACCATGTCATGAGTGATGTAATATGTGATGTCATCAGCAGTGCATTGCACGCGCAAGTTATAGTGAGTCCGACTAACTATAACGTGGGAATTTCAATGGTTTTATATCAGTAAAATTTGCAGCTAACTATAACTGGTGTGAAACCTATGGTTTTTTCAGTGAATTTAATAGGTTTTTTAAATGCTAATTCCTAACTATAACTGGTGTGAAACCTATGGTTTTTTTCAGTGAATATATATATATATATACTCCACTAGTGCTGGTGAGAGAGTCCAGCTGTCAACGTGCGGTCCTGCGTAGCCACCAGCAGGCTATTAAATTCGCTCCAACAATCTCCACGACGCGTTTCGCCGATAAGGCGTGACCAAGCCTTATCAGCGAAACACGCCGTGGAGACTTTTTCATCTGCTGGAATAAATTCCTGAACATAAGCTCTGGGTGTCCTGTGTTCTTCTTTATTGATGAGATTGTTGGAGCGAATATATATATATATATATATGTATATAGATATATATGTATGTATATATATGTGCATATAAGGCTCACTGAGCACCAGAGGTCACTGGGTCTGCTTCTCAGGAGTTGATACTGGACACAAAGCAGGCAATGAGAAGAGCTGCACATGATAAAGGCAGCTAAGGAACACCCTCTTGAACTTGACTATTAAACCAAATACATTAAGAAGTGAATAGGTACGATGTAGCAGAGCTATGTGAGATAACATGAACAAAGAAGGCAAAAAACAATAAAAGAAGGACTGAAGGAATGGTCACAAATAAGAATGCACAGAAGGTAAAAAGGCCTTGTGAAACTGAAGCAGATGAGAGAAACCCACTGACCTGCAAAGTTGCCAGATTAATCCATACACTTTCCTGTACATCCTATGATGGTTTTGCTTCCGTATGACCCAAGATAACATAAATGAGTGTTGTTCATCAAACTAGGTTGAGGAACTGCAAGTGTTGCATATGGGAATGAGAATCATCTTGAGATAGGTTCCTGTCCTTATACCCACTGTCCTTTCCCAACAAATCCCAATGCCCATATAACTTCTGAAAGCCATAATTACCACTCTTCTCCCATGTGGCTCAAAGAACCATCATCATGCCCGTATTACACTTTTGCAGAGCAGTCACCAAAGCTCCAAACCAAGCTGACACATAACAACCATGGAAACCTTCCCACCATCTCCTCTGACTCAGACAGGTCCTGAGTCTGACAGTCTACTAAAAACTGGTATTGCGTACATGTCCATATGCTCAAAGCAAGAGATATTATTAGCCCTAAATAGCAAAGTAATTTGGCAGAAATCATGTCGCTAGTGTGGTAGAAAAAACACCTCATCCTGGCCATAAACAGCAATTCAACTGGGTATACGTTTCCTAACCTGTACAGTGAGGCATTTTTGCCAAAATTTCATTTGCAAATGTGGCATGAACCCTAATGGCAAAAAAGTAGACTGATGACTGGATCTCCATGCTACAGTGGCTTACTAGACTATTCTGCAGTTTTTCTAGTTTTCTTAGGCAAATCCTAGTTGTGGGTTTGTCTTTGAAGTGGCAGGTTTGAGTTTGTTAAAAAAATAAATAAAAACACATTGCCAGTGATGTACTTGAAGGTGTCCCATAGCCAATGAAGGTCATCAGACTTATTCATCCCTTTAACTACCAGAGTGTGACTGATCATCTTAGGCAAGGAAAAAAATCTGATGTGAATGATGCCAGAAAGCTTATATTTTTTTCATTTAAATGGATGTAAGGTTGACGGATTCTCCACCATCAGAAGCATGCAATTTATCCTTATCCAAATGAGATGAAGGAATTAATGGATGAGAGGATGTGACATCCATAATTCTTTGTTTAATGTTCCATTAATAACCATCCTTAAATGATTCGCTTAGACACTGAATTGGAATCGTACATTTGTCATGATGAATTCAATTGTGGGCCAGCAGTGAAAATGTAGGTGTTTAATCTTGTGGCCATTAGATGGTTGTATGCCTCATACACAAAAAGATCCATGAAGGTTAACCTCGCGATAAACTCTGTATCGCCAGAATCTATAATTCCGCCTAGCATTCTCATATCCCAAAACCATCATGCAGCCTTCAGTTGAAGACATAAGAGTTGATCCTTAGCTAAGTTTATGGAGCTAACACTTTCATACATACCTCATATCAAAAGAAATTCACCAACTCCCCCAAAACAATGTGGCAACCATCAAAGCCTACATGTGGGTGGAACCTAAGAATTTGTGCTAATTCAATGTGTCTACAAATGGAAAAGTAAAGTAGTAAAGTGACCATCCTTTACTGAACATAATCTAGGAAACATATTTTCTTATGATCACAGTTAATACTAGTCTAAAAGCTGTTATTTTCCTTTTAAATTGGACACTGCCCTAGTAAGATGCCTGATTTAGATCTCTGTGGATGGGTTACTCCATCACAATGGTGATGGATATCCTGTCCGATAAAGTATTAATCCATATAAATCCTATTGGATATCATGGAAATTACATTTTGGCGGATGGGATATCCGTCACCGTTGTGGCGGAGTAACCTGTCTGCCGAGGTCTAAATCAGGCCCTAAGAATAAAAACAAGTTTCTACATCCACACACAAAAAAATGCTAATATTTCAACCAATATGTTAGGATATGTTGGAACTGGGGTAGCCTGGCCTAGGGCAGGGCATACATTTCAGAGGCACAGTGTAAAGGTTGCAGACCACCCAAAAGTAAAGCCACGCAATAGCACTCAAAAAGAAAACGCTACACCAAAAATGTGGAAAAATAAGTACTGCTTTATAAAAATAATATTCTCTTTGTTCTCAAAATATATAGCTTATAACATTTCAGGTTACTTTGGTTTCAGCAGTTACACTATTTACATTACTAGCAAAATATCAATTATACTCTGAAGTACATTACATTTAGTTGCCTTCCAATCAGTAGATCCCCTCCCTGAGATGTTAACCAATTTCAATAACACAGTACTTTTATATTATCAGCACATTACATTCAGATGACTTGCAATCAGTGTCACTACCTTCAGAGAGGCTAACTTATTCTCAGCATTTATCATTAACAAAACTTTTAATCAGAACCCAGCATTAACCAGATTTGACTTCAGTGAGGAAGTCCAGTTTAACCAGTAAACTCTATGAGAAGTTAATTCCTTCACTTTATCAGCAGGATCCTTTGTAATACTCCCCAACCTATGTGAAACAGGGTTGAAAACGACCAGTGTCTTATTTGCCTACTGTAGGCGCTAGCGCTGCTTCCCCCTGTAATTTCACCTCCTTACTTGAGTTTATTCGGTTGCTGGGTCCTTCCTTCGCCAGTCGCTTGGTGGAATTCACCACCGATATGGCCAGGGAAAACGAGGGTGGAAAAGACTCTCTCGCCTCAAAGCGCTCCCCCCCCCTTCTCACTCAGGCCAGCTCCTCTTGCCTAGCGCTAGAGTGGAGGGAAGAAACGATGGCAGTAAGCCCCCTCAGTTCCCCCCCTCTGCTCGGCCAGCTTCTCCTTGTGGCGCGCGAGCAGAGGGGAGAGGCGGGACACACACTCCGGCTGCAGCTGCAGCCGACGCTCTTCCTTCGTGTTGACCGGCGAGGGCTGATACTCCCGCTGACATGCGCGGGGATGCCCGTGTAGGATCCACCTCTCACGACGGCTGTTCCCTGAGGAGACGCTTCTCTCTCGGGCCTGCCCACTTCGGTGCCCCTCCTTCCTGGGACGTCAGCTTCAGCCGGGGTATGCGCAAAGGCGCTTCCACTTCCTCCTCCACCGGGTCGCTGCAGGCAACGCACCTATAATGCGGAAGGCGCCCCCGGGGTCCCGAATACGAAGGAAAGCCTCGCCAGGCTTCACCGGCTCAGTGGATCCCGGGGGGTTGCTATTATCATGCGCGAACGGTGCCCCAGGGGTCCCGGCCAAGGCGGCGCTGCCTCAGTAAGTCTGGCACCCTTCACCTCCAAAGCGCCTCAGTCACAATCCGGTGCCGATCTCTCCTGGCCACTGCTCCAGAGCAGGTGAGAGCGGGAGCCCTATGGGATGATTAAATGAGGGGACAGGCGCTGAATCTAGGGCAGACTGATGTTGGGGGCCAAATTAAAGGATGAGAGCCACAAGGTCTAACCCTACACTGTTTGAGGAAATCACAGCAGAATTCCCTTCACTGGGCAGAGGACTGCACTCCGCAGCGCTGCAGTCTCCTTCTCCTCAAGACTTCCCCTATATGAGTTAGACAAGGGGCAAGCTAGGCGCCCAGGGTCTCCAGTAACCCTTAACAGCGGGGTCAGGACAAGTAACCCAAAAGGGGATAATGAGGTGATTCAGTAAGGCAGCTTCCCTATCCAGGAGGTCAACCCTAAGTCTAGCCTCTTCCCACCCTTAGCTACAGCCTGTCCTCCAGCTGACTCTCTCAGGTAGACAAAATGGCTGCCCCGCATTCCGCCTTATATAGGCTGACCCTCAGTGGTCCAGAATGGACCAGAAGGTTCTAGAATGCCCTATGCTAGGCTACGGCCAAGTTCTGAGTGTGACAGTTAGGGCAGTTGGTGGCCACCATTTTAGGTGGTGCCAACTTTCCTGTCAGAACAGGCCTCTGGGCCTGAGGTGAAAAATTATGAGGGGGGGAAAGAACACCTATCCCCCTGGCCAACACCTACAAAAAGTCAGTAGACAAAAAATTATCAAGGGTATGAGGGGAAAAAAGGGGACAAAATAAATAATAAATAGGAGGGACTTCGTCAAAAAAAACCAGACAGGTCTAACAGGATATATGTGGGTTTACATTCCCTTAAAAAGCACTTTAGCATTTGTGAAGTTACCATTGATCTAACAATAGAACCATCATGCATTTTATTTGTGTAGTGTTTACTAATCCATGAAAATACTATGCAGTATTAATTTCCACCTGGAGGTGAGCAGCCATCTTGCACCAGGACCTGTCCTAATGTCTTATGACGGATTCTGTTATACTAAATACTTCTTTGAGACTTCATTGGAAACCAACAAGCTTGTTTTATATTCTACTTCCTAGACAACTGGCAAAATATAAGGGGACTAATTCAGAAAAAAACACCATTTGATTGCATGTATTTTATAATCTGTTCAATGTAACTATCTATCAGTTTAATCAACATACACCATTCCTCAATAGCGTAAAAGCAAACTGGATGATACTGAATGCAGAATTGGATGGAATAAATCATAACGTCCTCTTCTCTATTTCACTCTAGCAAATATTTACAGATTTATTCTTAGAACCTGTACTTAGAACTCAGAACTGGAGAGAAGAACGATAATAAGAAATGTAACATGTATGAGGAAATTGCTAAAAAATGTAAACTTGCCTAAACTAAATATGACAATATGCAGGTGTTGCCTGCAGATAATGTGTGTAGCTTAGATTAATGGATTTATAGAGTATGGTTGAGAAAGAGCCGTATCAAGTCAATGTCCACTGTGGAATGTGGGTCTGCCACAATCTTTTTTATCTTCTACAAGTTGACGAAAGAATCCTGGGATTCTAGAAGCAGCTGCTGACCTCTTCTGGATAGCTAATTAACTGAAGTGCTGGCATCCTGTAGTTGATCTGAGCCAGTTGTGTAGAGGTAATTGCATCTCTGATGTGATGTTTATACATCATTTGATAAAAGTATGCAGTGTCCCTGGAGTCCAGTCCACTTTCAGCTCCCTAGCACATTCATATTACGATAAAAGTTAATTTATGATTGAAACATATACTTTTCTTAGGTTGCCAATGAGATACACATAAATCCCAAAGGATGGGGAATCTCAAGTCCAGAAACTTGCTCTGAAGATTTCAGACAGAATGGTTAGGATGAAGCTTTTAAACACTTTCAAAATTGTTGTACGAATTGTCATCTTGTGACTGAGATCTTATGTGAAAGGTGTCCAACCTTTCTCAAGCCCTCTAAAGGTTACCTTTTTTGGCTGGTTATTCTTGATGGTTTGGAGTTCCAAAAGAATCAATGGCATTGTCCACTGATAAACAAGGATTCCCAAAAAAAGAGCCCTGCTTATTTGGAACCTTGTATAACCACATTTTAAATTTGTCTAGCATTTAACTCACTAAAACCACCTACATTCTGGGGTAAAAAAAGAGAAAATCCATGTAGGATTGAAAAAGTTAATGAAGTCCCATTTATCAACTTTTCCGTTGTTTCTTCATTTTATATTTTCCTCATTTCATTTTGTAATAAGTATTACTTCCAATTATTTACATAGCAATATTTTTTATTTTTTTTTCCAATATGCTGATGTCAAGATTTGACTATGTTTCTATAGTTCCCTTCCTATTGATTTTTATGTCAACATAGTTGCTAGCATTTTTCCTTTGGGATAATTTTCGTTTTCATTGTTTCCAATTAGTATGACAATTGTACAAGTAATTGTCTATGCTGTTTTAACTGTTGAAAGCTTTTATTCGATATACAAGATATCTTGAAAGCGAATTACATACAATATAAAGACATTTCAAGACATGCAGCTAGCCAATACATACATCATAAAAAAGTTAAGAACCGGGTAAGCTTTCGAATAAATTAATTAAGAGTACAATTAAACAGAAATTTACAGCCTCTTGCAGCGAATAAACCAGAATTGTTTTAAAAATTTGGAGACACCACAAACAATAATGGGGGAGGTATCTGACATTAAAATGCAAAGGGCAACCAGGTGACTGCGTGTTCCCATGTTGGAAAAAAGGGGCTTGAGCCAGTACTTCCTTGGATTTAGATAGTCCGGGCACTCAAACATAATGTGAGCCACCGTTTCAGGTCTAGTGGGGCAATGGGCACAAAACGGAGACAAAGAAGCACCAGATTTCCATTTCGATATTAAAGCTCCGATTGGGAGAGTGCCCACTCTAAATTTAAAATACAGTGCCCTGTCGGCTGGGAGGGTGATAAAATCAAAGTAGGACTCGTATCTTGTCATGTCCTTTAGGAGCAAAAAAGATCTCGTGGAATTACAATGGGAAGAGTTCATGATTAGCTGACCCGCAGCCCAATCCCAATAGAGTTTCTTCAAGACTTCTTTTGGGGGTGACGTTTTTGCGCTACAATGTTCACCAAGGCTAAGGTCATATAACAGTTTCTTTGTGCCCCTCAGCCATTTGATTTTGGCCCAACCGCCCCTATTCATTATCTCAGTTAGACTAATTGTCTATGCATTTTTTGACCAGCTTTATTTTCCCATCATCTGGATGCCACTCTTTCGAACACTTATTTTTCCTGATGTTATTTTTCATTATGTTTGACATTCCATACATTTGGATTATGATATTTGTTTGACATTGAATGTTTATTGATGTCAGATTTCATTTGCCTGTAGACCTTGAATGATTTTAAATCACTTGAGTTGATTATTTGTTACTTTTCTTATTATATTTTAACTATATAGTCAAAACTATAATCAACAGTGAAGTTCTTTTTTCATAATGTAAACTTCAGACGTTGTTGACTATAGCTAGTTGAGCTTTTGTAGCCTGGTGTTTTCTTTTGACATTAAATCATAATTTAAACTTATTTACCTCTGTGGAATTGACTGTCAGCCCTCGGAAAACAGACTTCTTCCTCACAGTAGAACTTTGTCTTATCTCCTACTATAAGATGCATGTAGTCAAGTGGTTATTTAAGTTTATGGAAATACTTATTCACATTGTGGGCCTCATTATGATGCTAGTCGGACAAGCGCCAGACTAACATCGTAGCAGAATTGGAATCGACTGACAAGTAGTCGGAGATCTCACCCATCAAATTATGATGCAACTGCCGTGTAGGCGGTTGGAATCATACCTTTTTCAGTTATGGCTTGTGCTGCAGCTCGAAAAGGGACGCAGCACAAGCCACGATTGAAAAACAAATGTTTTCAAACATCCATGCCCAGGGTGCCAGGCACCCTTTGGTGGCTGTCACCTTGGGCAATTGTTGTTTGCGGTGCTCCACAGGTGCCCATAGTGGAGACCCATGGGGGGTAGAGGCCCTGCTAGGGGTGCCCAAAGTCCCATTCCGGCTGCCTTTTCATGGCGTTCAGACTTCAAAGAAAAGGCAGTCGGAATAGGCCATTGTAATCCCCACAGCAGTGTCTGATAAGGCCATGCCCCTATGGTAAGGTATTACGTTTTGACCTGACAGGCTCCTTGAGCATGTTGGAAGTGTTAGTCAACCCCTTCGCCTGCTGCCTCCGACTGCTGCGAATCATAATGTGGTTGTCGGACTGCGGCACCAGATGTCGGACGGACCGCCAATGACAGGTCTTTGGCGGCAGTCCATCTGACATCATAATCGGGCCCTATATCTTGAGAAGAAGTTTGAATAAGTAAGATGAGAGAGAACAACGGCAATGCTAGTCAATTTGTGACACTTGGGGCGTTTTATCTGGATTCTTGAACTATGCTTTGGTCTGAATCAATATGATACGCTATATTTACATTTGACATGTTAAATCACTTTTTATTTTCCAATGCAATTTGGTATTTTGCCAACATGATGATTATTTTGATACTCCAACCCTTTCATCTGTAATATGTTTCAACTTTTTAGTTCTGAACCTTCAGCTCCAGTTCTATCACCCTCAATATGAATATTTTGTAAATGGGCACAAGTTTGCTGATGTCTAAGGTTAGCATTCTCTTCTTCTATGGCAGATTGTCCACGAAATGCTTATTTAAGAATTAGCGTACTTTTGTTAGTTCTGGAACTGACAAAAATAAATTAGGAAATGTTAATTAATCAATTCTATTCACATTCTCTGTCAAGTAAAAATAAAACTGAACATTTGAAACTACTATTGGCACTGTTCCAAAAGTTTACACTTATCGTGTGTTTTCTTGTTAGCTATTGAAAATATAAGCGCTTTAAGAGATTCATCTTTTTTCGCCTGACTCAATCTAAAGGTCTGGTGGGTTTCACCTGGACATTTTACCTTCCAAAAGCTGGAGAAATGCCCAGCTGAAACAGAAGAGAAAATATGGGTTAATTGTATCCATCAGGTATTTACAATCAGTCTCTTGGGGTACTCCGACGGCACAACTCAGAACGTCGTGGGGTGAGGGGGAATCCAGAGCTTTTTGTGTCAATGGTCTCTGCATACAAATAAATGAATGGACACGTTTTCATATGTCATGGGTTTAAAAGGTCACACCAGATTCTGAAATTAAATATTGAGTGTAACACTCATCTTTTCTTCAGCATGTTTTTAATCTTTTGTGTTCCATAAAATCTCACTAAATGACACTGACACATACAGTATCACCAACAATTGCGCATTGTCTATTTTTCTGTTCATGTCAGTAGAGGCATTAGTTTGTTGCAAGCACAGCAAATGAGGTGCTGGAAATTTTAAATAAAGCAAAACAGTGTTCTGCATTCCTCAGTCAGAGAAATTGAAGTAATGTTTCCCTTTAATAGATCAGCAACATCAAAAAAGAATTGTAGAAGCAGAAATCAATTCGAAATTAGATTAGGCAATTTAACTGATTGGGGGTGGTGGTTTCTACGAAAACGTCAGACTGACCATCTGCAATTTATACATTTAGCTGTGGCATGCCATATCTAAACCTCCAAAAAACTTGGCTGTATAGCAAAGGGCCTGGAGCTGCAACATTGACTCTCAGGCAGCTTGTAAATTATCTGCAGTCTGTCTGGTTTATAAGTGTCTGTTAGGAGCCGCACCAGTTTATCTGCAGACAAAAATGTCCTTATGGCCACTTTCACGTGTGGTGGACCCAAAGACTTGATATGGTTGTGGTTTTATGCACACATCATAAAAGGAAGGAGATCAGCATTTATCAGTGTTGGGACCTGAACCTCGGAGCTCCCTGCCACTAAAAGATTGAACCAGAACATAATTCTTTCAGAATTAATTTTTATTACGCCGCTTTTCTCTCTCTGTTCTGCCAGCGACAGCACAAAGTTGCTATTGAAAACAGATGCATACCTTTTAGTGTAGAGATGCATTGAGGCTATTAAGTTTGTGGAGGCGAACATATCAATCAAATAAAATAAATGATATATAAGGTAATGTCTGTGAATCTCACATGCTTTTATTGGAGATATGTCATGACCATAATTTGCACTGTGGCTGTGTCTTATCACTGACCCAGACAAGTGGACAATAAGTCTGGGTAATACTTGTGTCATTTTCTTTTCAGCAATTAAGTGAAATGTCCAACATTTCTGCAAAATTATACATAATCAGGAAAAATAATGGGTCTAAGATTTCACGCTATTTGTAGTGTGAAATGTGTCCTTGCACTTATTTTGGATGGGGAGGTGCATTTTGCACACAAAAATGGTGCGAAATCATGCATGACCTGATCAACAGACACTTAAGTTCAGTTGCTTTGCATTGTTACCGTGCTTCAGCAATAGGATTTGTACCTGAACGAAATTTTGATTGCATGACGCGGAGCCATGGCATCATCTTTGGGCTTTTCACGTAATATTCGTAAAGAGAAATGCAGAAAATTACTTGAAATTACACTAGAGTAAGCAAAATGTTGCTTGGACTTAGTGGACTCTCAGATGTAAGAATCCTGCAGTGAGTGGAATATTAGCATGCACGGGATCAGTGGTTAATTTGAGCCGGTGGTTTCCTATGCTCGGTGGTTTCCCGTGCTCGGCACTGGCACTTAATAGTCAACACTGGCGCTTGTAACATTCTGCCACAAGGTAGTGATGTCTGGCTAGTTTGAAGATGACCACAACAACAGTTCATTATACATACAACATACATTAAAAATGAATATTACCTGCCGTCCAAGGCATTCCTATTGCTTTGGGGGCCTGAGAAAGTCCGACTTGTCACACAGTCCCATGTTTAATAGTTATGTTGTTACTATCATTGGCAGCATAGCAGGGGCAATGTGAGGTGCAAGCTGCAGTAGCCTCCTGATGAGAGCGCTGGCACGATTTTAATTTACAACTTAGGCACTGCATGGGATAGCTGTGAACAGCTGGGAAATATTCTCAAGAAAGAGTGTGAAGGAAATGTGTGTTTAAGGTAACCAAACAAAAAGACAGTAATAAATACAGATCTTCTATTGTCCACACAGAGAAGAACATTCATAGAAAAGGAAGGAACAACTTTTAAAATTGTTCTTTGTAAATTATTAGGAATTCTTGAAGGTCAGGGATATCTTCCTTTTTTGTTCCATGTCCGCTTTTAGATCTGATGAAATGTGACTCATCAGAAGAACTTAAAATAAAATCCTACAAAGTCATTGGTAAGGGCATTACACTATATTCTACAGCAGTGCCTCCACACGACCATATACCTTTCCAATATTATAATGCAAAAGAAGGCTTGGGAGACATATGATCAGATCAGTCACATGCAATTTAGGGCCTTAAGAAAAATAAAAAAGACAGGGTGCATCCTTAGTTATAAAAGTTTGCTCCAATTTATCTTCCAGGAGGAATCAAGGAAACCGCACTGGCATTCAAATGTATGGATGATAAGAATAAAGGAAATGTTTTTTTTGTTGTTTTTTTTTACCAAAGAGGCAAAAAGGCCGTTAAATAGTTCCTGATAATATCAATTAAATCCTACACACCTCGGCTTCCTCATTCCACAATTTGTCCAGTGATGCTTTAGAACTTGGAAAGTGCTATACCTTACAGCAGGACAGTTGCCAAAAGTTCATTAGATACACTTCCTTTGCAGAGATGTATTTGATTTAGTAATTCATTTCTAGATGTAAAACATAACAAAATGTTACTCAGTCATATCTTAAATACCTAACAAAATATATCTTTTAATATGCGTATTTCAGGCAAAAGCATATATACACTCTGTAAGTTTCACCTTAATAGTTGTTCTCATTTAGTTTCGCTTTTAGCTTAGAATGTCTTGTATGAGAGGATCCTGATGCAAGCTAAAAGGCAACAGTGTGACATGCTAACTAACAATGACATGGTTCTGAAATGAAGATATTATTATCATGGTTTACATTTACTTGCTTGTTAACTTGGCAGTGTAGACGTTCGTCCTCCAGCACGCCTGTCATTAATAATTTACTCCTCAGAATGTCAGCAAGGTGAAGTGTCATCATGCCAGGGCAGTCCTTTAGCAGTAGGGGATTGGCATGGAGAGAAGGAACAGACTATTTTACATCAATTATGAAGTGGCACAGATCTTTACAGCAATCGGGAGGCCAAGGTCGAAAAGCAGAGCAAACTGTGAAAGATATGGATACATTAATTTTATTCAAGTTGTTAACATTTTTTTATCAAATTCATTATACTGGAAAAAATACTGTAAATGAACATATATGCTGAGATAATGACGCATTGCTGGAGTGTGTCAGAAAACAGACGGAGCTTCAGCAATGGTGGCAATACACATCGGCGAGTCCCATGTGAAAGGCCCTTCATCACTTACACATGCTTGAAGCAGGCGTAAGGATTTGATGCAGTCAAGTTTTAGAAGTGGCGCAGTGAAATCTCACAGATTTCACTGCACTACTTTTTTCTTTTTCTTTTCTACCTGGGAACTCCCACACTGTATACATTATACCTGACGCAGGTATAATGTAGCGTTGGCATTTACAAACTGACGCATCTGCCTAGATGAGTCACTTTGTACATAGGCCACAGTATGGAGCATTGATTACGCTGCCGCAGCGTCCCTGAAAAGTGACGCAATGACGGCGTAAGGCCTTCATAAAGAAGGCCCTCAGTTTCACTTCTAAATATAGCGCATTGCTGTTCCTGCATGAGATCTTAACGTTTTAAAAGCACAGCCAGTCTTCCCTCAGGCACATTATATGGAAAGACCAGAGGAGCCGATTACTTTGGGAGACTGTTCAACCCTGTGACCGCCTAAAAAGAGCGATGTCCATTTGTGATTCTCATCAACGTTATATTTATCAGATGAATAAAAGTGAACAGCTAATTGATCTTCTAATCTAAGGATGGCTATGAACATTGCATTACATAAATGACAATTAGTAGCCGTGCCTCAAGCTTCTCTTTCCTATTCTCTTAAGCTATTAAGGCCTTTGATCATCAATAAATTAAAGTAGGATGCCAGCAGGAAATAGAATGGATGCGCCTACATTTTTATTATGCTCACTAGCTGCATATTTAGACAATTTATATCTAACGGATGAATTCTATATCATGTGAGGCAGAACCGTATTTATGTTATGTAAGATATCTACAGGCAATAATTCTGAAAGGGTTTATTTTCCATATGGCTTAAGTAACTAAGGGGCATATTACCAACAACTAGCGATAATTATAGCTATGTTGGTTTAGCTGTGATATTTTTATCGCCGAGCTGCGTCGATTTTTTATTGCTTCGGAACCTTGCTATTATCAAGGTTTATCTCCTAAGCGATAAAAATCGGCCAAAATGCATGAATATCGCTGAAAAGTCAGCGATATTCATGCATTACCGAGCTAATGCTCTTAGCCATGTTATCCACCTACCATTGGATAACATGGCTAAGAACTGCTCAGAGGCAGGTGTTAGCTTTTGGAGATATTCGTGCTTAGCGCGAATATCTCCAAAAGTTGGTAATAGGAGATTAGCGACTGTTTCCAGTCGCTAACATCTTGGCATGCCCACTTTGCATGTCATTAGTGATAAATATCACTGACATGCAAAGCGGGGCCCAAGATAGTCTTATCTCCGCTTTCTTGGCTTTTAAAGCCAAAAAAGCAGAGATAAACCCCCTTGATAATATTCCCCTAAATGTTTACGATACCCGATGTGGATTTGTTTTTTCACGGAAAAAGCATGTGAATTGTGTGCAAGGAAAAAGTATAAAGAGGCTGCTCGAGCTACTTTGACACTCACAAACCGGGTTCTACTTGGTTGAAATACAAGACGTGTTCTTAATCAAAATTAACAGGCAGAAAAGCTTTAATGACTTCTAAAAAAATCAATAAAGAAAATAACGAATATTGTTGGAGTTCATGTGACTGGATGAAAAGCAATCAACAGAGTTCAAGATTCTTCATCATACTACCTGGGTGTATGTCCTAGTTATAAAACGAGGGTGAACCACAAACCCCAAAGCTGCCAAAGTGTCTGTGTGTCCCACCTGTGCTCTCTGCCATCCCATCTACATCACTGGGACACTGCTGCTGTGGTGATATGTGTCAGCAGCATCTCTAATGACACGCAGGTGGAGCACTCCGGCCTCATAAACCCTGACTTTTCCTTTTAATATTAGTGATCACTGTGGTGACATCAGATCCTAACTTGTGAATATTGCACCTCTTGTGAATAAGGGGACACCACTCCCAAGCCTCAATCCCTCTGAAATGGCTGTACTTTCAATAACATGAGGCACAATAGGATCAAAGTGCTCAGTGAAAATAAAAGCCAGAAAGGTTTGATTCTCCGGAAAGGAAAAGAGCCATTCTGGTGCGCTGCTCCCAACATTGGCATTAGAGAATCTCTAAATTAGAGTTGGCAGGTTCACAGAGTCAAAGGTAGCACTTAGATCGAGAATGATAAGGGCTACAGATCCTCCCTGGTCCAGGAGTTTTCGTAGTTCCTCGGCCACTGCTAATAGTGTCCGTTCAGTGCTGTGTTGTGGTTGGAACCCTATTTGGCAGTGCCTTAGATTCCAGAAAGGCAGAGAATACTATCTATATCCACAAAGCTTTGCCACCTTTGGTCTTCACCACCTTACAATGAATGTTTGTTGTATATGTTGTTGTGTTATTGGTTTTAGTAATGGTTATGTATTTATTACATGTGGTGTTATATTGATTGTGATTGTATTGTCTTGTCACTATGAATGTCACTGTCGAAACTTAAAAAAAAAAATGGTATGAATAAAATTAATTGGTTTTACCAGTCCTATGGGTAGTGCACTGAGCCTGTATTATTCATTGTGTATGTACAAGATATGACTCTCGCCAGATCCCCAGTTGCCTAGGAATGTTACTATTATAAGAGACATTTTTGTGAACATATTTTTCTAAAACTTTTTGCAATTCCAGCTAACAAGGAAATAGACCTGTAGTTACTTAAATTAAAGCGGTCAACATTAGGCTTTTTAAAAGTGGTCTCCAAATTGCATGCTTCCAGTGGTGCTGGACTTGCCCGCTGGAGAGAGAGATGCTTAACTGCTCTCTCAACACTGGAGTATAGATGTATTGTGTTGGCTCTTCTTACTAGTTTGTTTCAGAATGCACTGCCACGCCCCCACTTCTATAATCTTGGAAAATGGGGGTTCATTTCACAGTAACCCTGCTCACATGGGACTGGTATAACAAGTTAGCTCGCCGTTTGGCTGATCCTGGGAAGTGGCAACTATTAATAACCAGTAAAACTGAAAGACTGTAGTGCACCTGACACTTTCTGTATTTCCTTAGAGAATGTGGGTTATCTGGCTGTAATAATTTATATATTTTCCATACAAGAATAATCACATTGTATTTTGTGCCTATATCATTTTCTCTTGTTTGATGGTGACTCCTGAAATTAATTTAAAGTAGTTTGTTGATTACGAGGCAAAACTCAGAAACTGAAATCATATTTCAATTATCCCAATCCAATCAGTGGTAATACAAGGATTTTGTTTTCCAGTTATATTCACCTATTAAAGACTTAATTGCACTCCTAGGCCATCGAAAATGTAGCATTAAGATACGCAGATACACTTTCCTGTGAGTCGCCTGCGCTAGCATCCTCATTGTGGTTGGTGCATGACGCGAATAAAGTGGGAGGGGATTCAACATGCCTTGAATTGTCCTGAAGGCATGAAAGCGGCGTGAAAAGAAGCTCACACTGCCCTTTGAGACTGCCTGGACACTATGGGCCTCATCTACAAGCAGGGCTCGAGTCGGGGTACCACGCGGGTGGACGGCATCCTCCCACTTATTTTACCGGGGGACGCCATCCCCCCTGCCAAACAGCTGGACTTCACTCTTTGGCCTCTCTGGGACGAGGAGCTTGGCACGTTTCGTGATGTCACGTCCTGTCGTGACGTCACTTCCGGTGACAGCGTCCCCCCCACTTCTTTTTTTACGACTTGTGCCCTGTCTACAAGCCCAGTGCGCCACCGGTGCATCGCTTTTTTGATGCACTGGAAGCGCAGCAGGAAGGCTTGCTGCTCTGCATTGTGTCAAAATATAGTAAATGAGGCCCCATGGCACTATTGCCCCGTTTACCAAAGGAGAAATCCAGTGGCCAGAATTATTTGCAGTACAAGTGGAACATTTAAAGTCCACGAGAGGACTGGCTCCTTCATGCTTGTGCTTTCAAGTGCACACAAACCCTAGACAAATCGGGTCATTAATTTATAGTGTAAGAACACAACTTCCCAAAATATGCTAATATGTTCGTTTGTAATTGGAAAATATACCGATGTAATTTTCCAGTTTTTTTTTACTGACAGAGTACATAGGGAGGCTTAAACAATGCTCTTTGTTTTTCAAAAAATTAGCGTTACTTTTGTGACACTGTAGGGAGTGGCAAATGCCATGTCATAATTTCAAATCAAATGCGTTATTTTGAATCTAGTCCGATATAATGCTTCTTTACATCCTCCACAGTTAGAGATGGTAGTCTGGTTTCCTTACCATTTAGAATGCATGGTGTTTTCAGCCATGGTGTGTGCTCCTTTAAAATCACATATTATTAAATATGCGTTTCTTTGCATGCGACGGATGCATTTAGGAGTCATGCGAACTGTACTCTTTCCTCCTTTCCTCTGGATTGGCTTCATAATCTTTGGGAAAGCAGATAATACAGTTTCATCCCGCCTTGATCTCCTTTTCCTTCCCAGTAATCTTGACTTTGCTTGCTGAGAGGTTATTTAGTGCATATGGTCGCCCCACTCATCTTGTCTTACCTGCTAAATCTTATAGGGATTGACTGGAGCCATCTGTGCACATCACACGGGGGTATAAATAGAAAGGCGCTTCAGAGGCATTCCTTCAGGGTGCCCGACTCACTTACTGTACAGTGTGCAAAGTGTTTATTAACGGAGAGACAGGTAGCCAGGAAAATGCATGATATTCTCAGAGATATGGGAAGCTTTAAGGTTCTCGCACGCAAGACCATTGCAGCAGTCTGCGTACAAATTGTTAGTTCAATAAATAAAAATGGGATGCTATTTAGGTAGCGCAGGAAGTATGGGGCATATTTATGAGTTCTGGCGCATCTCTGCAAATCAGCAGGGATGCGCCAGAACAAATGCGTCACGCAAAACTACCCTTGTGTCACGGCGGATGCACCGCATTTAAAATGCGGCGCGCCGTGGCGCAAAGGTAGGCAGATGCGTGACGCATCTCATGACGTAAGGGCGATGCATCGCTGGAGTCGAGTCGCAAGCGCGACGCGACTCCTGCAATGCTCAGTTTTGCCCTATACTTAACGTGCTGCATCAGTCCTTACGCCTGCTTCAAGCAGGCATAAGGAATTGACGCAGCAGCGTCACACAAGTGCCTGTGTGAAATCTTTTAGATTTCACGCAGGCACTTTTGCGAGGCGCACCTGCCCCGGAACGCCCACCCTGCGTCAGAACGTCCACATGTGGCGCAGGGCTTTACAACGTGACACATCTGCCTAAATGCGTCACGTTGCAAATGGGTCGCAGGAATGCACCACATTTACGCCGCCATTGCGTGACGCAATGGTGGCGTAAACGTGGCGCAAGTGCCTTGTAAATCTGCCTCTATGGGGCAAATTTACAATTACTGTCGCATTCCTGCATATCAGCAGGGATGCGCCAGTAATTGTGCGCCGCAGCTCCACCACCCAGGATGCGCCACATTTACAATGCGGTGCTCCATGGGGCAAAAACGGCACAGATGCCTGACGCATCTGTGCCGTAAAAGTGGCGCATTGCTGGAGTTGCGACACAGCTCCAGCAAGGCCTGGGGTGCTCTATCTCCACAATGCTGCATCAATCCTTACGCCTGCTTCAAGCAGGCGCAGGGTTTTGACGCAGCATTGGCTTAAAAGTGACTGAGTGAAATCTTGTAGATTTCACTCAGCCACTTTAGGAGGCGTTCCTGCGCTGGAACGCCCTCCCCTGCGCAGGAACGCCTATATGTGGCACAGGGCTTTACAACGTGACGCATCTACCAGATGCGTCACTTTATAAGTACCCTGCACCATGGTGCAGGATTTGCGCCGCCGCTGCGTCACAAAAGTGATGCAACGGCAGCGTAAATGAGGCACAAGGGGCTTGTAAATCTGCCCCTATGTTTTTAGCGCACTGTCTGTAAGAGATTTTACCGTTTCTTTAATCTCTCCAACCCATCCCATAACTCCCGAAATTATCTAATGGCTGTGACTGTCGAGCTAAAACTGAGCTAACATAACTTTTACATTCATTGTGTATTTTTTATGCATGACTAGTTCAAGCCATTTTACCATAGATACACAATTGCGGATCTATTCTTCAGAAAGTAAAAACAAAAACACAATTTAAAACTGAAGAGGTTCATCCGAATAACATGTTGGTCTTGAGAATTGAACAATACTCCTAAGGCCCCAATTCTCAATGTTGTAGTGGCTTTCCCTTCTAGCACTGCTGGGATACCTGGATATTGCAAGGCCTTGTCTGGCTTACTCCTGGAATTCAGGGTTATGCCAATAGTACTCTAGGGCAGTGAGGCAGGTGCAACTGCACCGGGGCTGCCTTCCGGTGGGGTGTTGTGTTTGGGTGATTAGTGTTCTTCCTGGAGAGAGATTGTAGGTTTATCTGGTGGAAGTTTTGACTCATGGTAAGGTAGAACAGTGGGTTAATATGCCTGCTGCAAAGAACGTGTACCATTCAGATCATAAAGTGCCCATAATGTAAATAGGTCAATAGGTTTCTGCTATTGTCAGAGAGATCCATTTGTTACTTGCAGTTTATAAATTAAAATCCTACCATAGAACAGGGAGCCATTAAATATCATCCAAGAGGTGCATGCAAACTGCAAGGTACAGATTAGAGTGCTATGATTGTTTCCCTAGTCCTTCATTATCCCAATGTTGGAAAAAAAGGTTAATTTGGATAGAAATCAATTTAAATTATTGAAGAGAACCCCCAAACATGGTGATACGTATTAATTACTGAGTTTTTGCTTCTCCAGACCAAGCACTCCCAAACTATACTGCCTACCAGTATAGATGACATGTGACTCCTACACCCTGTAGTCCTCTGACAAGTGTAATATTTTATATACACTCATTTACACACACATCATTGATTGTCTCTGTGTAATGTGTGTGTTATGTAAAGTGTCCTGACACCCTACACTGGTATGAGTGGTGCTATACAATTAATGCATCTCAGAGAGAGTGGTTATGGATACTTGAGGGGCATTGTTAAATGGTGGTGATGACGAAATCCGTGTCGGAGGTGGTCATTGGGGTGGGGGGGCCAACAAACAATTTCACACCTGGCGCCACCAGTGCTGAAGCCGTTCCTGGTGCTAAAGCGGAGTAAGTCACACTCATTAATTGCACCATTTTTGTGAATAAAGCCCTAAATGTCTATATAGGGACTGAGTTAATTGAAGATGCCTGCCATTTATTCAGCCTTTGGTATTGTGCACCATGCCGCTATCTAGCACCATGTAACATATTTGTATTCTGTGTATTATTTTCTCGGTTTCTATCATGGCTAATACTGGTTGAAGTAGCAAAAATTGATGCTCGATTTGCTGTCAAATGCTGGGGGCCTGATACACCAAGTCAAACTTACACTTTTTGTAAGTTTATAATTTTTTGCAATTCACAAAGGACGTTTATGAGTAGTACCTTTTCGACTGCGGAGCCTCCGCATTTGTTGTGGAAAAACTGTACATAAAAAGATAGGCAGTCTTAAAGATTCTGCTCGTAAAATTGCTTTGTGAATTGCAAAGAAATTGTAACATTACACAAAAGTGTAAGTTTACCTTTGTAAAACAGTCCCTGATTTTCTCTGCCAGAAAACACCACCACTAGTGGCAAAAAAGAATTGAAGCAAGATACGCACTTTTACAATGTGGCTCATGGTGAAAAATTGCCTCGATTTGAAAACTAATCGAGATCAAAATCGAATGGCATCACTTTGTGCAATGTCTGTCACACTCCCCAGGATGTTGAAATATGGGCAATTGATTGTATAGTAGTAGAACAAGCTGTGGTGAAATGGATCCATGCTGTAACTGAGGAAAATTGAGTAAAGTAGTTTGTGTTTTCTGAGAGTTCCGGCCACTTGTTGGCTACTTCATTACTTAAGCAAAGTATAGGTGGGGAGTTTGGACTCAGAGTTAGAATACAGAGATCATGAATGAAAACCTGGGTAAAACAAAACTTTGGCTCAACAGCCCAATTTGGGTGCAATATTGTTTTGAAGGAAATCCAACAATTTAGTTAATATATAGACTTTTCTAACTTTTCCACACAACTGTTTTGAGATATAGGATCATAGTCATCGAGAAGACAACAGTGACATTGGTATGATTCACAAAGAATTTGTCATGGCTTGCTCCTGAAATCCAGCAGTAAGCGAGGAGTAAGCCAGAAACAGTTATTGAGTAATTCATGAGAAAGTCAGGAGTACTAGAAGAGAAGGTCAGATTCACTCTTTCATCTATCTTGGTGAATTCCGCCCTGCAGATGTTGTCAAAGGGAGATGCAGTTACTCTGAATAGAAACTCCAGGACCGAAGATTTATCCACATTCATTTTTGCTGATACCGGTAGAGTTAAAAGTGGGTGGAAACATATGGAAACATCCTTACCACACTTTTCTTGAGGCGCATAAACAGTTCCTAGATGTTTTTGTAGCAAAGTATAACTGTTCCTGAACAGTTAGTACTTTTCTTCACCTGCATGACTCTGAGTAAAAAGGAGTCCAAACTCACCCTCTTGTCCTTTTCCATTTCCCCTCTTGACCCTGCTCATTTCTCCCCCTCTGGGCCAGTCTCTCCAACTCTCCCCCATCCTTTTTCAAGAAAACCCAAATGCAGCACTTGTCATGTTGACAAGGTACTGCTGCTGACACATACCCAGCTCAATGTTGCTGAGGGGAGGGTGAGATTACAGTGCTCAAGCTCTGCATGCTCTTTGGAATCTTTGAAGGGCCCATCCCTGGCTTTACATTCTGGCAGACCATGTATTACTGGCCCAATCTGAGAGACTGTACATAGAAAATTCATGCTATCAACTGAGCATTGATGAAATGCTCTGACGAACTTGACTTCCCCGATGAAATACAATGTTCATGAGATCTGCAAGTGCATTAGCCCACTCAGTCACTAATGGGCCATTCCAGAAGACACCGCCTCCAAAGCACCTTAGCCCCCACCCGTATCATGCTTTCCCGTGAAAGGCAGAAGAGAAGGGTAGTGCTGAATGTCAATCATGATAGGTAATCGTGGTGAATTAACTCTGGCAAAAAAGCCGAAAGACGATAAAAAGAATTCATATTGGCCAGAATTGGTATTTATTTGTAACCAAAGGTACTAGTAAATATTAGCACTCAAGGAAGAACTGACAGCTAAAAAAGAAATGGAGAGACCATTATATGTCCTGCTCACTCTCATTGCCATGGTGTCTTTTTTAGTTTGCTAAGTAGGTCGATTAGCAAACTAAAGGATCCCTTGGAGAAACTGTATGACTGAATTTAATGCTTTCTGTCACTCTTAGCTGAGCATGAGATCTTCATCAAAGTAAAAGCAGTACACATGGTACACTGACTGACATAACTGTACTCTTTCACTAACCAAGATTAATTCCCCTTTGTCTTAAAATGTTGTAGTTTGAATCATTTATAAACTCACCAGGTTAAGTGAGGAAAAGGTACAGCTGACTTTCAACGGGCATATTTACTTTCACAGTTTTTACATATCTCTTTGCTATAATTTCTAGCTTGTGTATGGTATGGTATAATTACACAGTCAAATGTTTCTCACTAATAGAGCACAGCATAATCAGAGACCTCCCAGACGGCTGGATGTAAAACTGCACCCATGTTTTTGGCGCACTACAGGTATTGTATTAAACATCGTCGGTGTACTTGTTGTGGTGCACCGTCCATCATTGATATTACCAAGACGAACTACAAACACAATGCATACTAGCGTAAGACTAGACAGCTCCTTTAAGCAATCTTTGTATTTCATCATTTTCGTTTTTATCGCAATTATATCTATCTGTCTATCTATCTAATATATATATATATATATATATATACACAATTATATACATGTATATATATATGTGTGTGTGAACCGTTTTTTAAATAAAGACTCATCAATCTATCTACCCATCTAACATATATGTGTATATATATATATATATATATATATATATATATATATATATATATATATATATATATATATATATATATATATATATATACATATATATATATATATATATAATGTTTGTAATTAATGTATAATTTTATAAATATATGTTTTTATAGGTATATATATATATAGAGAGCAGTTTTAGCCTGACAGAGCAGCATGTTTAGCAAAATCACCATGCGCACATATGTGATAATTCCAAATGTTAATTACTGTAAACAACTTGTACATCAGATATCTGAATAGATATATATGTAGGTAAAACAAGTGGGAACATTATTTATCTTACAAAATGCTTGGCAAAACATATGTAAAGTACCCACAAACGTAAAACATTGACTTACGCTTATAGACTTGTCCACTGGGAGATGATGTAATTATAAAGCGAACACAATGTATTAACGTTTGATTGCCACAAAATGTTAAGCCTATCCACTTGGAGAAAATGGGATGAGAGAAAGGCGGCAGGACCGCAAATGTGATACACAATGTTCAAAACCCGTCAGAATCCACAGGTTACAAGGGCTCAAGTATCAAATGCGAGCGCAAGGGTACACATAGACATATTTGAGGCAATTAAGATATATGATCCCGCTTAACTTCCCTGGCTAACCCCGCGCGCCCAAGATTAGAGAAGCGATTATTATTTTAAACAATCCCGGCAAGACCAGGGAGCATCCACACTGCACCCGCGCACGCACGCTATAACCAGCGTATTGAGACCGTAGTGTACACGGCAAACTTGCACAAAAGATAACTTAGACAAGCTGCCCTCACGCAATTACAAACCACGATCAACATAGAACGTCTAGAGTACCACACTCACCAGCGCTGAGGGAGTTTAAACGCAGAAATGCGCGCGAAGGTCTGTCTGCCACATCACTGCGAGGCACACGCAAAGCGAGAATGAGGAAATCACTGGGCTCAAGGTGCCGGAGGGTTTCTATAGAAACGAAACAACGCATTGAGGCGGGTGACGTAATTGGAAACTGTGTAAGTGAAAATAACTTCTCTATGTCAGTCTAATTAAGGCGACGCCCTATGTTACCATGGGAACTGGGTTACTACAAGTGTGTAAAATGTAAAAACAAGCTAAAATGTGCATGAAAACAGGAGTTAAACACGCATGATGTAATGCAATGACTAAGGGGTATAAATATAACCACAGTCTGTTAAGATGTTGTGAACAAGGCGGGTGCTTACCGCCGAAACGCGTCAAGCAGCCTAATGAGTGAATAAACTTATTTGGAATCATCTATTTCACGGAGTCAGTGCCTTACTTGCATGAGAAAGTTTGGAGTGTTCCTGATATATATATATATATGTATATATATATATATATATATATATATATATATATATATATATGTGTGTGTGTGTGTGTGAGAATTATTTTATTTTTTTATATAAAGACTCATATAGCAGCTCTAACAATGTCTTCTTCCCCTGGTAAAACAATTAAATAAACAGTGTGTAAATTCAGCTTCTCAAGAAACGTGTCATGCCAGGCAATGAATCAACCTCCTGAAACCCCCGCTGTGTCCCTCAGATTCCTTCCTGGTGAAGTTATCTTGTTCTGATATAGTTGCGTACTCGCCCCATGTGTGCTAAGAGGTGACCCATCTCCGAAGTGTCTGGAGGCTCATGGGCAAAATCGAAGGTGCGCAAAGGGATTGGTTACCTCCGAGACCGCCACATCCAAGGACTGCATTGGCCTTCTGCGGAAATGCAGTCTGTCACTGCACCGAGAGATGGAAGGCCCTATACAACTGTCTCTAGTTCAGCACGACTTGAACTGATGTGGCTGGGCGTCTAGGGGCCAAGGAGGAGAAATATTGCCAAGCACTCGACTTGTATCTACATGCGCACCAATCCAGATTTTGCAAGTTTTAATCTTCAGCATTTATTGAAGCAATTTGTGGACCGTTGGATGACAATGTGCCGAGCAAGCCGCCATGGTGCATGCTGGGTGTTCCAGTTTACCGATGTGAGCTGTAGAACATCATTACACAATAAACGGCCCTGCTGACCTGCCACCAATGGGGATTAAGTAACCACTTTAAATCTGCTTGGGGGCTACAGCCTTGTGTTAAGGCATTTGAAAAAGGTATACTCACCGAAACGCGTCATGCCTGGCAATAAAGCAACCTCCTCAAACACCTGCTGTGTCCCTCAGATTCCTTCCTGGTGAAGTTATCTTGTTCTGATATAGTTGTGTACTAGCTCCTGGTGGGCTAAGAGGTGACCCATCTACGATGTGTCTGTAAGCTCATGGGCAAAATCGAAGGTGCGCATAGGGATTGGTTGCCCCCGATACTGTCACATCCAAAGACTGCATTGGACTGCTGCAGAAATGCGGTCCGTGACTGCACAGAGAGATGGAAGCACTATACTCCTGTCTCCGGTCCAGCACGACTTGGACTGATGTGGCTGGGCGTCTGGGGGCCAAGAAGAAGAAATATTGCCAAACACTCGACTTGCATCTACATGCGCAACAATCCAGATTATGCAAGTTTTAATCTTCAGCGCTTATTGAAGTAATTTGTGGACCGTTTGATGACAATGTGCCAAGCAAGCCGCCATGGTGCATGCTGGGTGTTGCAGTTTACCAATGTGAGCTGTAGCCAATCATCACACAAAAAACAGCCCTGCTGACCTGCCACCAATGGAGATCACGTAACCACTTTAAATCTGCTCGGGGAGCTAGAGCCTAGTGTTAAGGCATTTGAAAAAGGTATACTCACCGAAACGCGTCATGCCAGGTAATAAAGCAAACTCCTGAAACCCCCTCTGTGTCCCTCAGATTCCTTCCTGGTGAAGTTATCTTGTTTTGATATAGTTGCGTACTAGCCCCTAGTGCGTTAAGAGGTGACCTGTCTATGAAGTGTCCGTAGGCTAATGGGCAAAATCGAAGCTGTGCCAAGGGAGTGGTTGCCCCCGATACCGTCACATCCAAGGACTGCATTGGACTGCTCTGGAAATGCGGTCCATGACTGCACGGAGAGATGGAAGGCACTATTCCCCTGTCTCCAGTTCAGCACGACTTGGACTGATGTGGCTGGGCTTCTGGGGGCCAAGGAGGGAAATATTGCCAAACACTCGACTTGCACCTACATGTGCACCAATCCAGATTTTGCAAGTTTTAATCTTCAGCGCTTATTGAAGCAATTTGTGGACCATTTGATGACAATGTGCCCAGCAAGCCGCCATGGTACATGCTGGGTGTTGCAGTTTACCGATGTGAGCTGTAGAACATCATTACACAATAAACGGCCCTGCTGACCTGCCACCAATGGGGATTAAGTAACCACTTTATATCTGCCTGGGGAGCTACAGTCTAGTGTTAAGGCATTTGAAAATGGTATACTCACCGAAACGCGTCATGCCAGGCAATAAAACAACCTCCTGAAACCCCCGCAGTGTCCCTCAGATTCCTTCCTGGTGAAGTTATCTTGTTCTGATATAATTATATATATATATATATATATATATATATATATATATATATATATATATATATATATATATATATATATGTGTGTGTACTATTTAAAAAAACTCATCTAGCTATCTTTCTATCTAACATATGTATATTAATGTATAACTTCACAAATAATATGTATATATAGCTATGTATATATACATATATGCATAAATATACATATGTGTGTGCATGAATTCTTTTTTTCCAAATAAAGACTCATATAGCAGCTCTAACAATGTCTTCTTCCCCTGGTAAAAAATAAATAAAGTGTGTAAATTCACCTTCTCAAGTCATATATATGCATCTTGCAGGCCAGACATTCTGACTCCAGTCAGAAAGTTGAGTGGGATAATGGAATAGCTTTAGAGATTGTGTGCAACTCATTGATCACAGGTTCAAATCTTAATTCAATAGGCCAGTGGGTTAATGGATATACTTTCGGGATCTGTGAATTACCTGTATGTCTCAGGTTAGCTCTCTCCCAGCAATGCACCAACGAGGTGGAGCATTCTAGGACTGGTGATAAAAACTGTAAACTTCCCATATTTTATAAATGTTTTAAAAAGTCAACAGTCTATGCTTTGAAATAAAATTAAATAATTGTAGCTATCCTTTAAATTTTTAGAATTTTATATGTAGTTACCTATAGGTGAAAACCCAACAAATTAAATGCAGGATATTTTGCTCTATGGCTGGCCCTGCCTCCACACCCACCGTCTCCGCCCCAGTGCCTGGGCATTGCAGTCCAAATGACAGTTCTTATGATGTTTCTTAGGCCTATCAACCAGTGCCCATCATAGAGCTAATTAGTCTGGAAAGCTTTGAGTGGGATTACTTGTGCACATATGGGCGCGTTCACATATGTGCATTCATGTCTGAGTGTTTCTGTGTGAGGTGTGAGATTGTGTGTCAGTGTATGTGTGTCTACAGTCAACAGGATCATTTTAACTAGCACTGTAATCCTACACATGAGGTAAATGCATCAGAAGGTTCTATAATATGCATCTGGCATGATGATAAAATAATATAATTATAATACATTTGGATGGAAGAGGGAACACGATTCATGAAGCCCTGGCAGCTGCCACAACAGCCATTTCCAGAGAGTGACGTTTTCAGTTAAAGTAGGGGCATGGTAGAATCACATGAAAAATGTAGCCTTTATCAGAAAATGCTGCTTCATTATATTTATAGGTCACTGATTATAAGATTATGTGTACACGGGTTATTGTAAAATGAATGTGCATATGTTGACTTTAAGACGCCACGCAATACTATCTAATAACTTAGTGCTAATATTTGAATTAGGCATGTAGGAATTCGTGAATGTTTTTCATTCACAGTTTTCTGATTTTTTTGGAACATTATCACAGTTTTCATTTAAAAATCAATAGAGTAAAACATCCACAAAATAAAGACTTTCAGGAAAAAATATTTTAAAAAACAGACTATCTGCTAATAAGTTGGGGATGATCTTTTTCTTAAACCTGGCTGTTCAGATCTTTGACAGCACCTTATCTGACAGTGGCGCATTATTGTCCATTAACCACTTGGCTGAATACTTTTCTTGTTTAGCTTTCATTAAGGGGGAGGAGGGAGGCGTCAAAACTGCCTATATTTTAGAGACTACATGATCCCCCTTCTTAACCTTATTAATTAATTAAATAATACATGCGTCCTGATGCGGAAATCCTTCATAGGCAGCAGACAGCCTGATTCATGAAGCCGAAATGGGCTCGCAAAGGGCCAGATTCTGAGAATCTGGCCCTTTGCGAGCTCTATTTTTGCATTTGGGATTCATCATCCCAAATGCAAAAATCGGTAATAGCGATTTCGCTATTTTGCGATGAATTACATTTAAGGAATCTCTATTTGAGATTCCTTAAATGCAATTCATCATCCATTTTAAAATTGCGAATTCGCAATTTCGGCCCGCTATTTACCGCGAGGTCAAACCTCGTGGTATATAGCGAAAACATAGAAAAATGCTTTTAAAAGCATTTTTCTAAGTTGCATGTTGCACACACACATGTCCTTTGGACATGTGTGTGCGCAACACCTGTTCGTATTTACTTTTAAGGGGTGCTACAGGGTGTCCTTTGGACACCCCTGGCACCCTTTAAATCGCAATCTTATTTGTGATTAGCAAATTGCTAATCGCAAATAAGGAATACTCCCCATTCATTCCTATGGGCCTTTTGGCCCATAGGAATGAATGGGGAGTTATTCCTTATTTGCGATTAGCAATTTGCTAATCGCAAATAAGGAATATGTAGGAATCGCTTTTGTTTTTGCGATTCCTACATGAATGCCGTTATGCGAGTCTGAAATAGCGATTCCTTATGATTCGCTATTTCAAACTCGCAAAACGGCACTATGATGAATCAGGCTGATAATCTTATACCAAGTGAAAGTGCACATTACTATTGCAGTACTATTTCTAGATCCCTCTAACTCTTTTTCTCAATTTTTCTCTCCCCTTTGTATTTGTTTACTTGGTTTAAAATGTTCTTATCCTTTGTTTTCTCTGGTATGCATTGCGAATAAATGCGTCCCCGATACTCAGCTGTTGTTGATAAACCAAAATACCTCACATTTTGTTGAAATCTAGGGAATTGAATTTACTCTGAATCTGTGTTTAATTTTTTATTACTTTTAAATGTTTTTTACTTAGAGCACTTTTCTTGCATTTTTAAAGTTCCTGTTTCCTGCTGCACCGAGAAACAGACAAGCTAGGAAACGTGCTGATTGAGTGAGGGTTGTCCAATCAGTGGAGAGGAGGGTGGAGCCTATTAGAACCCAGAGCCCGTAAACAGCCGCGGTCGGTAGAGGAGTACCTGCCGGGCGGTGACATGGGGAGGGGGAGGGGCAGGGTGGAGGGTAATTATCTATTGATTATGGAGGTTAACAGGTAAGTAAACATATAAATAAATAAAACGAATTTCGTTGCGTGCACTGCATTGCATTTGGGAATGCAGTTCGCGCAACGAAATTAGTTTTATTTATTTATATGCTTACTTACCTGTTAGCCTCCATAATCCATAGATTACTAACCTCCACCCTGCCTGTCCCCCTCCCCACGTCACCGTACTGCAGGTACTCCCCTACCGACCGTGGCTACCCGTAAATGAGTTTGGTAGAGCGGCCACGCTCGCATTTTTTTATGCTAGACTTTATAACCTTTCAAATGTTTTAATCTTTTTTACCTAGACCACTTTTCTTGTATTTTTAAAGATCCCATTTCCTGCTGCATTGTAGAAACAGTCTCGCTAGGATGCGTGCTGATTGGGTGAGGCTTATCCAATCAGCGGTGAGGTGGGTGGAGCCGTCAGAGATCAGAGCTCATAAATGAGTTTGGCAGAGTGGCCATGCAGCGGATGTGTGCAAGGGACATTCGGCCAGCATGCCAAAAGTGCATCTAAGGCAAACCCATCCATGCCTGGACGGCACAAATGGCCAGGACCCTTGCTTGCGAAGCTCTGGTCCTAAGGCAATGTGCATTTGGGGAGCTCACAAACCTGGTTATGTCAGCCCTCAGGCTTGTTATAAGGCGCTGGACTTGACTTGTTCTTTTTTGAAATGTGATTCTGGTGGGTATGTGCCTCGAAGTGTATCCACTGTCAGTAGTAAGGTGAGTGGCTCCTCCCTGGCTCCACCTATGGCCAGTCTCTTCTCTCTTAATTGTCACTTCTTGGTGAAACACAAGTATGAATTGTTTGCTTTAATCTCTGATCAGGTGCCATGGACAGTTTTTTTTTTTACTGAAACATGGCTAACAGAAAGCTCAGCATCAGATATCTTGTTAGCTATTCCACCTGGGTATGCGATAGTCAGGTTAGACAAGAATGGTCAACAGGGTAGGGGTATTGTTATTATCTATAAACAGTTTTTTTGTGAACTCTTGCTGAACTCACCATAGATGGGAGTGAGGTGGCCCTCTATACATAGGCCTGTTTCCCAAATATTTCTCGCTCTGGGATCCTAATCTATCACCCGCTGGAGTCAGCCTCTAGTTTCATTGCATCTTTGATTGATGCTTTGCCACCATTGGTCATACACTACTCAAATGTTCCTATTGTAGGTGACCTCACCTTCATTTTGAGGATGAAATGCAACAGTTCAGTTAGAGACATAACACATAATCACTGAGTATCACCTGCAGTAGAGAAATCACAAACTATCACCACAAACATATCAGTGCCAGTACGCCCATGTAAGCAAATGAACCCCTGTCCCCCTATTACCAGGGCTAAAGTAATATTTAGGAGCCCAGGCAAGAAAATAGTCTGCTGGTATGGACAGTAGGCTGCAGTGGCACTTGTGCACCTATTACAAGGCATACCAACATATTTGCAGGACAAGCATAGTGACTGGTTTCCGCATTGGAATGTCCCCATGGTTGTGAGTCGACCATATTACCTTGGAGTCAGCAATCGAGGAAGGGGCACATGGGGACGTTGGAACCACTCTAGTCTGGTGGTGAAGGTTACGGCAAGCGGTTTCCTGCTGCGAAGAGTGGATCAAGTTCCATTGGGTCTGCTTGGGTGAGGAATGAAGTATAGCGAGCTCATGCTACAAGGAGAGCAATGAAGGCATAGAGACTGTGCGGGTCTTATTGAGTTAAAACATTACATACCACTGCAGCCACAGACTGGGACCAAAAATACTCTTACAATCACCCCTAAATGGCGAGTTGTGCCATGTAGTGTTGTAAAAGGGCAAGAAATACCTCTGCAATCAGGGGCGCCAGCAACACATTGACAGAACCTTGGTGACCAGGCGAGGAAGGTAGATGGATTTCACGCACTCCTTAATCACAGGCAGTTGGCAAAAAGTGCTCTCAAGGTACACGGAGCACTGTAGTTAAAACCAGAGATATAAACCATGACTTGATGAGGTCTTTTGTGTCCCTGAGACCTCAAAAAATAACAGGGGGCAAGCCAACAACCCCTTGGTGAACACATGGGGCACACATGCAGAGTTACAAAGCAGCAGGCAGCAGCACAACAAGCAGGAAAGCAGTCCAGTTGAGTCCTTTAAGCAACACAGCAGTCCTTCTTGCAATGTGCTGATATAGAGGCATCAGTGGCTGGTTACAAGTCCCACACAGTGTCTAAAATCATGGGGTCAGAGCTCTTGTACTTAGACTACAAAATGTCTTTATACAAGGGTTGCCTTCAAAAGGAACCTTAGAAGTGCACAACAACTCCTTTCAGCCAAGACCTGGCTCCAGACATCAGTAGGGGGTAAAGCAGCCCTTTGTGTGATGGCAGGATACATTCTATACAAATATAAGTGCACCCTGCCTCCCTCTATCCCAACCCAGGAAGACCATCAGTATGCAGATGCAGCCAACCCCTCCTGTGCGATGGCTGCCTGAAAAGTATGCACAAAGTGTAGCTGTCAACCAGGCTCAGATGTGGATTGGAGACAGGCTGCAAAGCACACAGAGTTAGAAGCACAGAGAAATGCCCACTTTTGTCCTCATTTTCAAATGCCATGCACCCTGCCTTATTTTCTATGGACTTATAGGTAGGTTAAATATGCCAATTAGGGGTTTAGCCGAAATTCAGCATGCTCTAAGAGCTAGAGCACATGCACTGGGGTCTAGCTAGCAGAGTCCCAGTGCACAGAGTAAAAAACACAGCAACATCAGTCTAAAAAAATTGGAGTGATCATGCATAAAGAGGCTTTTTCCTACACCCACAATGATGAAGGATCAAGCAGGAAAGCATTGGATACTTTAGGCTATGAGACAGATGTGTCAGATGACAGCATGTTGAAAGGACCAACAATAACCCCAATGATAGTAGAAGATATAGTCTGATCCTGTTAGATGATAAGAAGGTGTCCGAGCAATGGCACTACAACGGCAGTATAAAGATATAAAGCACCAGCATCATATAAAATACATGAGGATCAAAACAAAGGCTCAGATGGGGACAAGCAGTAAGACCTGGTGAGCCAAGAATGGTGGACTGACTGTCTTAAGCCAGTAAATTAGTTAGAACTACAATATTGCAAATTCAGTGGGATTGTTGTGCTAGGGATAGGTAGAACATTCTGGCCCTGGGAGTAGTAGTAGAATGTACACACAGTTGCCTGAATTTAACAAAGGCCGATGCTCCCAATGCCATAAAAAATGAAGAGCATCACAACCCTCAATAGTGGTGCTATACAAATTTGAATCAAGGTCTTAACTAAACTCTCCTGCTGTGGAATGTCTAAGGCATGGTCACCCTCAGTTAAGAGACATAGAACGTATGAACATAGAGCTTGAAACATACAGTGGTTCAGATGGCAATACTGCAGGAGACCTACATACTGGGAAGGAAAGACAGATGTGAAAGAGATGATAGAGGAGTAGTAATCTGGGTCAAGCCAGTGGCCCCAACCCAAAGCAGAGACTAAGAAGTGAACATGGAAGAGAGCTAGGGCACGCTGAATGAAAGTGGAAAACTGTACATGCAATCTATGCTCATAGCACCAGCACACTTTATGCACAACACTTGTCCAGGGATGCCACTGATCTGTGGCAATGACTTTACGGGCCAGAGTATTTAAAAAAATGTGTGCAACCCAGCACAGCCCCCAAAGAGGCTGTGGTGCATTGTGTGACAGGGAGGGAGCAGGAGAGCCCCATACCTACAGAGATATGGCACTCTCCTCCCCTCTTCCTAGCACCGATGCTGATTTCAGCTGCCGAGCGGCAGGCACACACCTTAGCACCATAGCGCTATGGTGCATGCCTGAGTCTAGCATAGGCTATGTACAGGAAGGGCACCCTTCCTGTACAAAATACTATGCCTAGACAAGTTCAAACACTTTTCCCACTTGTATGTGTGCTGCACAGTGCAGCAGGCGTGCAAAGAAAAGAAAGGATAAATGAAAAGATTTCACCTCTTAACACCTCCTTTCAGATAACATTAACTTTTGGCACTAAAGTCTGTCTACAAATGTTTGTGGATAGGGTTTGTGTCAAAAGGCATGGGTGATTGCATGAGTACCACCAATGTAACGGCCCCTTGGCACTAAGTAACGCAAAGCTTTGCACTGCTTTGCGTTACTTGTAGGGGACTTTCAATCCAAAGCTAATTTTGCGCTGGAAAGTAAATTGGTAAAAAATACATTTTGTACTAACCCAGTGCAAAATGTGTGAAAATCTACCCCTAAGTGTATAGCTGATCTTGTACTTGGATAGAAACTTTTTCCCCGCTCCCCGAAATGCTGAGTGCTAGGACGGTGAATGAGGACATGGCCTGGAAAGCGGACTGCTATCTGCGGGACCCCTGAAGGGAAACTCGCTCAAATGAGAAACAGTTCTCATTTTACACTCCTGTTCACAAATTACACACTACAATAGATGCATTCCTCACTTCAGGACACATGGTTGGAGAAAAAGTACAGCAGTAAAATATCTGTGAAAGACAGACTCTTACTACTCTTTGTTGCCGTACAATTTCACGTCGGCAAATAAGAGATAAGAAGACATTGCGTTAACTCGATGGTGGGTGTGGGCGGTGGTGGATTGTTCTCTATGCTTCTTCCTACCATATTTAGAGTCTGCTGTACTCGAGAAAGGAAACAAAGCCCACTTGCATGTATGACGACAGAATGCTGTTTTTGGGATGCAGCCTGTTAACATTTCCTGACTTTTCTGAAGTCAGTTCTGGCATGGATGCCAGGCTCTTTGTTGGCTGTTCCTTTAATGCATCTTTTAAGTCTGCGTAGACGTTTTGCAGTTTTGATGAATTAACCTGAATATGTTTGAATGCTATAAATGCATCCTGTGCCTATCGACCCTGTAATAGGACCACATACTGCTAGACGTTTGAAAAGATGCTGAACGTGCAGAGCAGCTACTGCTGATTTAGGTTATTCTGAATTACTATATGGAAGCGTAATAAAATTCATCAGCCTGGACTCAGGAGAATTCGTGAATGTGCACATGGAGAAGCAGTCAGTACCATTAACAGCTACAGGAACAAAACCACTAGCAGGGTGTAAACAATCAAGACGTCATTAAATAGAGAAAGTGTTATTTTGTTATTATAACATCTTAAGATTGCACAACATGTAGGAGCCAGCGGAAATATGTTTTCAACACACATTAACAGCACATTTCTTGCACATGAATATGTAATAAAGGTCTGAATCAGAACAAATGCAGAACTATAATGATCGTTAAACATCGAAGGTGCATGAAAACTGCAGGACAGATGAAAAGTAAATCACATTCAATCAGCAGCTCTCACAGTGGTGGTCAGATCAGAAGTCCTAAGCTCAGCTCCACCAATGCCATCCGTAATAAAAATGACCTTTATTTTTGAGTTACTTTTTTCATGCTAAAAGCTTAAATGAGGCATTTGTGTGCACTTTAAGTGGTAGGTGTTATTATTGGCAACTTAGTTATATGAATATTCAATATATCTCCCAGGAAGGTATGAAAAGCTGAGTTTGCTTTGCCAGAATTCAAAGTTATGACTCGTAGATTAGATCAGATGTCAACAGAAACACTTTAACTCGCTAAGACATCTTGCTGCTAATAGTTAGCCCTAACCAAACATTCATGAATGGATGAAAATCCTATAAAGCAGTCTGCTACTTAAAAGGTAGTCCGAGGTGGCTGAAGGAAAAGAGACAACATAAGATAAGTCTGCAATTAATGGAATAGTCAGGTTTTCAGCTTTTTCCTGAAGGGAGGCAGAAAGCAGATACTTCTGACATTTGGGTGCCAAGGACAAGATACAACATCCCCTATGGATGTGCTTAATGATAAGTATCTTCAAACGATTTGCGGCCGATGAGTATAGGGTATAAGTCTACCTTTCCAATAGCCACCAGTTTGTTGACTTGGGCATGTACTGGTACAAAAAGATTCATGTCATATACAGAGTCCCACAGGGTCTATACTGTTCCTTGTTATCTTCAACCTTTAAATGAAACCACTGACTCTACTCACAGATAACCGTATCCAGATTCACCAAAATGGTGATGATGCACAACTCTATTTGACAGCCTCGTCTGCTTCAAACACTGCCTGTAAATCATCTAGTACCGGCAGTCCAACACCCACCTGAACCTCAACTTGACACAGACAGAATGTTGGTTGTTTGTTAACAACAACAAACAATATCCACTACAAGCCTGCCTCAAAAACATGAGTCTAGATGGCTTTGAACCCCACTTTCATTGAATGCCAGGTCACTTGGATTTACCATGGATACCAACCTGAGCCTCAAAGAATACATTGCCAAAAACAAACCAAAAAATACAAAGGTCTCATTCCAGTGCTCTCTGCTAAAGGAAGTGAAGCTGTTTCTTCCAGAAAGTAATTTCAGAGCTGTTGTTCAAGCCTCAAACCTTTACATTTGGCTGCTGGCCTCTATGTTCTCAATGTTCCTTGGCCTCTACACTCCACACTGGCCCCACATATGGGCATCCAACACACACAAAAACACTTGTCACCCAGGGCCTGGGGAAATAAGATCACCCACATCCCAAAGCAACTCCATTGGATCCTCTTGCAGGCCTGTATCTTCAAAACCAGTGGCATCATTTACAAGGCTACCACAATTTGGACCCTTGCCAATCTAGCTCACAAGTTCACCATCTCTGATGGTTCTGGGAACACCTGCAAGCCAGGATCCAGGATGCCATCAGACTGAAGACTAAGAAATCTAAAAAAGGAAAAACAAGAAAGCAGGCATTTCCATCCATGCACCCAGGATCATCAACAACACCCACCTATCTATTAGGACCATACTAACCCTGCTTCCATTTAGGAAAGAGTTAATGACACAACTCTTTTAAGAACACTACAGCGCAATGCATTAACAGTCAACAAGCCAGCTTCCTCTTCTTGCGCTCATAGACTTTATGCTTGTTTTGACCACATAAAGCGATTGTTTATTCCATGGAAATATCACATACATATTTACTTAAATTCATACGTGCATGCATACATACATATATGTATACATACATACATACATACATACATACATACATACATGCATACATACAGACATACAGACATACAAACATACATACATATGAGCCACAGACTAAGGAATGAATCTACCCCTGATGTAACTGGGGCTAGAAATATGAAGGGCTCTGTGCACTAGGCAAAGGGTTTTAAATAGGCAACACTTGCAAAGAGGAAGCTAGCGAAGATTTTTAAGATGGGGTAGTACAGGCTCCCACTGAAGCTGGTTCAGGATCAGCCAAGGTGCTCTTTTTACATGCCCTGAACATGCTTGGTAAGGAGGTTTGCCAAACTGTAGTGTTTGAGTCAGGTACAAGTGATGAGTATAACATAAACCTAGGTAGAGCTAGTTGCCGTGGTCCAGGTGGAGTGTCATAAGAGTCTGCATGACTATTTTAGGAGTAGTCATAATAAGAAGAGGATGTCCAGTTTAGCAAAGCAAGTGGGAGGAGTGAGAGTTGATCTTTACTCAGAAGGCCTTCAAGATGATTACTAGATGCTGAGTTTGCAATCAAACTGAAAGATGTAATCATCACTGAGACAGGCAAGATATATAGATATTTAAAAGAATGGGCTAAGTGATGAGCCCTCAGGGAGGCCACAAGTAACCAATGTGGCAGGAAACTGAAAAGGAAAGAGAGAAATAGATACAATTCTGAATGAAAGAAAAGATGTGAGCCATCCAAGTACAGAGTTGCATTTCCAGAGATCAAGGTGGATTAGTCTAAGGCAGAACCCCCCTTGTCCAAGGTTTTTCTGAGATAATCAGATTTGCCATTGTATTATGTGGTGGGCTTGAAAATCCAATTGGGTCTCACAAGGTAGATTATTATACACTAGATATATGGTAAATTGGGGATTAATTACTTTTTCCAGACTCTTCACATGAAAGGGCAATTAAGAAGCAGTGTGAGAGTTACTCAGGACATGAACGTTTTTTTATCAAGGGGTATGATCATGGCATGTTCATAGCTATTGGGAACAGTGACTGAAATTAAGGGGAGAGCGCGTAGATCAGTGATTGTGGAATAAGAGCGTGAATAGCTAGAAATAATATATGAGGGGGATAGGAATTAAGTAGAAAGCACATTTGCTACTGATAATAGGAAATATGTCAGTCTTGGCCATAAAAAGAGTGAAATAAGAGAGGGATGTTTGGTTCGTGAAAAAGGCATGCAAGCCAAGTGTCCGACAAGTCAACCTCAGAGGGGGATAGAGAAATCTTATTGAATTTTAACACTGAATTTGAACTATTTTGTTTTAAAAGGACCTGGATAGGTTGTCACATAGTTCCTGCTAAGTAACAATGTTTTTGCTGCACGCTGTGGAAGATTGCTAACAATTCCCTAGTAGAATTCTTCAGTTCTAGAGCAGTAATAGGCAGAGCGAGTGATGCACAGAAGATGTGTGCATTGCTTGTTAGCAGTTTAGTAGATGTTTGTGGAAGCCTGTTAGTAGGATTACCTCCAGCTATATTAGAGGATTAACAGTGGCATTTGGCAGATTGATGTTCTTCTGAAAGTCTTGCTCCAGAAGGTCATTTCTAGAGGGAATGATTGATTTTGCTGAGACAATAAAGTCCAGATTTAATGGTATCCATTCAATTTGTCAACATCTTCCTTTATGTTGGATGACAACAAGGAATGCAAGCCAATAATGCCAAGAACGAATTCTCCTGATTAATCTTGGACTGGGCCCACTTAGAGCTGGGGCCTTGCTTCTCTTTAGCAAAAGTGTGAGGCTGAGCCAAAAACATATAATAAGGTGCTGCATATTAATTTGCCCAGTTCAGGAGCATCAGCTGCTAGAGAATTAAGATTAGTGAAAATGAAATTGAGAATGATATGCTTTATGAATGGAATATGTAACCTTTTGCTCCTGCCCCAGAATGCTGAACAGATTCATTAGAGTTTTCCAACTCTGGGTGCATATGTTTAATAATAAGATGAAACCTGAGGTCAACCAAAACCATAATGTGGGCAGCATTTAAAATGTAGTAGGACTGACTAGCCTGACTAGCGTAGCTTCAAATGCAGCTCTGGGAACTCTTGGCCGATAAAGGAGAACTTAAAAAATAGCAGGAGTGAGTCTGACTTTGAAAGAAAAAATAGGAGATTTTTCACTTAAAGGATAATTGGAATTGATCATAATTAGGCTTTCCTGTTTTCAGTTTCTTTTTTTGGTAAATTCTGGTGGGGTTTGTTCAGTGTTTTCACTATCTTAAAAAATAGTTGTTATCAGTGGTTACACATTTTCGCGCCACTAAAAACACCAGATTTTTTTTCCGGTGTCTATGGACCGTTTTACTTTTATTATTGATTGCTTTCTGCACTGAAAGAACATGGTATATAGACAGTGTACTTCTAGTGTATATGAGGTCCAAATAGATGTTTGCAAATTAATCTTATCGTAGTACACCATACAATACTTCTTCAGTGAGTCTTTGGGTCATGTGCGCTCGCTCTTTCCTTCCCATGTAAACTTCTGTGAAAAGGTCCTCTCAGCATTCATAGACCAGAGAACCATCAGCTAGGGGACACAGTTGGGATGACTCTTTTTTTGACGCCACATACAGCTTGAAATGATAAATATTTGCGTTTTAGTTCCTGTGCATGAGAAAACAGTGCACCAGAATGGACTAAAAAGTCAATAGCATCCCTCATTAACTCTTAAGATTGTAAAGATGCTTTCAGCATACCATCTAACAAGTGGGAAGGATCTACTACAGGAATCACTTCAGCTCGGGTATCAATTTTGACAGGTCATCGCACAACTTTTTTATATATTTAGCTGAATCACTGAAAATACAAACAATATCACTCCAATCTTTGTTGAACTTGGAGAGAACCTTTTTTGCAGAGCATTACAAGTGACACTGAGTTCCATGTTTTCCAAAAGTCTGGTGTCATGTTTTCACTACTCTCCCAGATGCTTGGTGATATATATACTTGTCACTATACCTTGCATTGAATGTTTAAAGCCTGAGGTGTTGGCAATTCACCCACTATCAATACTGACTCACTAGAAACTATGGTCTGATGTATTAAGGGCTTTTACCAATTCTGTGGGTAAATGTGATGACACATATTAGGAAAGATGTTTATAAAACCAGCCATTTTACCAATCAGTGAAAGAATCAAATGCAGCCAAAATATCAAATATGAGTTTGATATTTCCTGATTCTCTATAGTTTATAAAATAATTAAACTAGACCTAAAACATGAAACTAAACCCTGCATCTTTAGACCAAAGGCCACAAAACTGAAAAAGTAAAAGGAAGAAGAAATAATACTTTATTGGCATCCCTAAAGAACAAAACTAAAGCAGAATAATGTTAGCCAGTCTTTCTTTCTGCGAGCTTGTATAACAAAGTTACATTGTATTGACCCCTTCAGGAAGAAAAAAATGAATCTTTCACTCTCTTTTTCCTTTCTTTGAATGGCATTTAGTTTGTGGTTGTCCAGGTGTTCTTCAGTATTTATATGCTTTCACCGGTGAGGGCTAGTTTTTTTGCAGTGGGGTTTTATCAGTTATTATAGGTTTAAACCTAAAACCCCACAGCCTAATCATAATACATGATAAATAATATTGAACACAATATCAATACATTCCCTCCTTGATCCGGTTTATGTTGGAAGTCACAGTAGATGATAGATTGGCTGAACCTGCATCAGAGGCAGAAGAGTCTTTGAACCACATTTTGGGAAGAAACAAGGTGTTGCACCAGTTAGAAGAGATAAAATACAACATTTCTAATTGCAGGGCTTTAGCCAGAAATCAGTGCACTGTGTGGTGGGGGCCCCTTATAGACCTGAGAAGGGTAAAGCTTTGAAAGTGGAGTGTCAGCCAAAGTGGTCAGGGAGGTGTAGAAGACCACCAAGAGCTGAATGAAACCAAGAGCTGAATGAAATCGTCCATGTAGGATGACGGTGGTAGCGAGGAAAGCACATGTTGCATACTTGAATTAGGAATGCTGTGCTGCTTTTCCTCTGTGTAGTAGTAGCATGACTGGGCAGTGAAAGAGCCACGGGGTCAGGTGTGGTCAAGGCATGGTTGGGTGTAAAGGGCTTGCCTTTGTCGCAGCCATTGCATGAACGTGCTGGTGCCTGAAAGAAGTGCAATGAGAGGGATACACATGGCTGTGTACAGGACGCTCACCTTAAGTGCATCTTCTGCTAAATACAAATGAGAAAGCAAAACCCAAACTGGAACCCAGGCACTCCTGATTTAGGTGGCAAGCTCCCTTACCTCGACGCCTAATAGGAAAGTAATGACAATTTAAATAAGTATATTTAATGTAAAATCATAAGGAGAATAAAATCTGATCTTGTCCCAACCCTATTATAGGATAATGGTAATGGCCCTAGAGTAGGTGACAGCAACCTTTCAACATAAAAGGAAAGCATAGCAGAGAAGCAGCAGTAAAACAATGTAAGTTTCAGCTAGAGCACTAAGGCTGGATAATACAAAACAAATGATTTGCATTCAAGAATATTAAAACATCAAGACATTACAACACAGCTCTGTGTCTTTCTTTGGTTACGTAATTGCCATGAGAAACACAAACCAGATGCATTTTGATTAACAATAAAACATTTCTTTCATTTGCATTTACTAGTGTTGGGCCACGGGCCAGTCAAAGTAAAAAAATCGGCTGCTTCTACTCCCTTGATTGACATTTTGAGCCATATTTATGATGCAACGTGATGCAAGAGAGATTCAAACTTTAAGTCAGATTTCTGTAGTCATGCACAGCAACTTTACGTCGCTTTGATTGGCTTAAAAAATGTGGAGTAATGCAATGAATTGCAAATCTCTGCATTACATTACTGTGCACTAGAGAGATGTTCTATGGGGATGGCATGGATGTTCCTATACAACTACCAAGATTTTGGACGCATTCTCCTTGTTATTTCTCTTGCTATAATAGAGGAATATGCCTCTAATGTTTCTTTTTGTGCAGGAAGGTGGCCATTCCTGCACAAAAACAATCATTTGTGCAATGCAGGTACACTTGCACCACAGCGCAAGGGTGCCTGTGTTAGCAATAGGCAGTCAGTTGTGCACCAGCTCAGGGTAAACATAGGCATCACGCATCATATGCCTTAAATATGGTGCCTTGATCCCTTTCCCAATGACGCAGAACAGTGCAGCAAGCTGACATGCTGTGCCGCACCGCACCACTTTGCCATAAATATGGCCCTTCATTTCAAATGCACAATATGTCACACTAATAGGTCTTTAAACAACTTGCCGTGTGGAGCCTTGCTGCAGGGTGCAGAAGAGACCAGGTTGACACTACCGTGCCGTGAGAGGAACGGCCAAACAGCGCCAAGGCAATCCGCCGTGAGGGAAACGGCTGCCAGTAAACTACATCCCCCAGAAGCCCAGGGAGGTCGCTGAGGGTGAAGCGCTACACGAGCCAGCCGCTGCCTACTTCTTTGGCGGGGCCCCACGCACCGCGGGACGAGCGCGGTCGGCGCCGTGAGAAGCCCGGGATAAGGGCGGACCCTCTGTGGCCCTCGGAGGCCGGAAGAGGCAGGGCAGGGCCACCTCACTTGTTTCTTGCCTGCTTACCGCTGGAAAAAGGAGGTACACCTTTTAGACCCCTAACAGTAACTGCCTCTAACACTTAAAGATTACCACGGTTACTACGTAACATGTTGGTCCAGCGTAGGTTTCTGTTCTTACTACATAAGCAACCAACAACATGACTGGTAAAGAAGTTTGAAAAAACTTTATCTCTCAGGGGGGCCTCGGAAGGGGACTTTGGACAATTACCTAACTAGGGTAACATCGGACATTGAATGCGAAATAGAGAGAGTTGAACAAAGTCCTTTAATAGAAGCCACATATAGTTGCCAATCCCCTTTGGCGGTAGCAGACCGATGTCAAAATCTAACCTTACTGGAGGAACTTAATCTGCTCTGCCAAACTGTATATGCCAATGTTGAAGAGGGAAACAAACAACAACCAGGTGCCCCATCCAAACCTAAAGTAAGCCATCCGGGAACCCCCCTTTTACCTCCAGCAAAAGCCAACACTAATTCGATAATGAACCCTCAGATTCCCTCTGTTAAAAGAAAGCGCAGAGGTATCAAACAAAGGGGTAGACTATTAAAAAAACAAAAATTGTACTCTAGTCCCCCTCCAGTCATTAGCATCACCCCGAAATCATCCAGGGCATGCTCAATTCCAAATTCCCCTTTATCTACCATATTATCTGATCTACTGGCCCAGATCGAACTTCTTGTCAAATCCTTAATATCCCCACTGGTAAAAAGAATCTTGGTAGTAGGGGAAAAGGTCACTAGTATAGAAGCGACAACGAAGGAGAACACGATACTCTTAAAAAGATTGGTAGGATCGAAGCAGATAGAGTCTCTAGTCGCTACTGATGTTCCCAAAATCTTGGCACAAAGCACTACTGCCCCAGTCCAGTTAGTTGCCCCAAAAACGCCATTAATATCAAATACTCGGTACCCAACACCAAACTCGGTAGTACCGCAGAGCACAGTTAATAGAGTAGGGCCGACAAATGTTCCCACGCCTTTAGAGGGAACTTTTCCCAACCATGGCCATATGCAAAGAAAGTTTACCCAAATTGACCTACCGCTCCATTTGTGTGCATTCTCTCAGGCGTGCCCAAATTAACTGATGGTAAGATTGAAGGACAAGCGGAATTGGCAAATAAGGTATCTTTCTGGCTAACCAAGAACAGGCCCCTTCCACCAAACAGCGATGGGAAAATTTTAAACGTTAGAAGGGTGAAGTGGTTGGGACCTCTACCTAAAGATATAGTGGGTGACCTGATTATTGTAAACTTTAGGGGTCCCCACGTCGTCCCATATCTGCAAGGCTGGCAGCCACAAATGGGAGACGGCCCTATAGTTACTAGGGAACTGAGAGACTTCTACCCTAGAACCGCATACTTGCCCCCTGTATGTTTAAATGTAGAAAAGAACCACTGTAGAGGCAATAGAGGCCATACATTCAGCAACTTCAACATACCCATCCGTAATCGTTTTGCTGAATGGCCTGTTAATAATGACTCGAAGCCTGGGGTTGGTCTTTACTTGAATAAGTTTTTACGCACTTTGGACTCCCGCATATTCTGAAGCCCATTTGTAACACTGTGGTGATTTTATTGTCTACACTAGGAGAACTGCGGAGGAGACAGTATTAACTGTGGAAAAGCTACTATGAATAGATTGTTTTCATCAAGAGACATTGAGGGTTGCATTTCTTTTACAATGAATGAGGTGTTTTTTTTTTATTTACTTTTCTTTTTGGTGTATTAATTTTATTATTCTTTGATGTAGTATTTCCTTTTTTACTATGTATTGTAATGAATGTATTTTAAATTTTGTACTGTGCTTTTATGGTTGCTCTTTTTCAACCGAATAAAGCTTATATTGAATTGAATTGACCTTGTTTCCTTATAATACAATTTATAGATCTATTTACAAAGCCGGTCTTTAGAGCTTACTAACTGAACTCTTTTACATTGACCACAAGGTTCAGCATTTAGCTAAGGTTTGAATCTTTTTAAAAATATTGTCATTTAAAAATGAATCATGCAGGCCCATATTTATGACCCAGTTTGCATTGCCTTTGCACCACGTTGCTTTGCACCACGCAACGTGGTGCAAAACCGCAGCAAATCTTGTCATATTTATGAAGCAAAGCGAAGCCACTTTGCATTGCTTTGAGTACCTCCAATAATATGGAGTAACTCAAAAGATTGCAAATCGGTGTGTTGCGTTGCTCTGCCCTGGATAAGTGCTCCATGGGCATTGGTGGATGTCCCTACGCAACTCCCACAGTTTTTCGTGCATTCCCAGATTTACCACACCTTGGAAACCTGAAACTGTGCCAAAAGGATATCCCTCCACAGGAGTGGCGTAACGAGGAGAAATTAGTTTATTTCTCGTTGTTTTTTCCTCTTTCTATGTTTGCTGTATTTTACAGCACACATTGAAAAAGACAAACGCCTCTCTGGATTGTTTTTGTGCAGAAAGGTGCCCCTTCCTGCACAAAAACAATACGCTTCAACTCAGGCTGCAACGCAGGCTGCCAAAAGGGTGCCAGTGCAAGGGAAAAGGACAAGAACGTTCCCTATTGGTTAAATACTGCACATTCCTGCCCTTTCCCTGTGACACAGGGTAGCACAGCAAGATGACTTGCTGCCCTGCCCCGCGCCATAAAACTCATAAATATGCCGCACAGTTCATAACACCACCTTCTGCACACCTCCAAAATAATTAAAACGTAAATAATGGGTCCATATGTATTTTCTTGTTTGAGAATTGGCAATTTAGTTAATGGCCCTTAGCAAGTATTCTGTAATAGTGACCCAGACCTAGTAATGCTCTCATCAGGCAATTTCCATTGAAAAGGTATAAAATGTTAAAATTAGCCCTCATGCCAGCATTAGGGTTGGTCCAATACGTTATAGATCTGTTTATATATTGCCCCACAGCCTCACACCAACAAAAAACGAAATGCAAGAGTGCGGATTTAAAGACGCCAATGTGCCCCTTGAAGAATCTCTCCCCTCTGCTACATTCTGTATTAATTTGTGGATGCCACCTTCCCTTTCTTCCTTCTATCAACAGTAAGTGAAGATCCCAAAATTCTTGCTTGACCAACTCTTCTTTCCTATGCATTTCCTCCCATTTTCATTCACATTTCTTGCACTTAACTTACAAATGAAAGGTCAGGCAGATGCGCAGATTTTTCCAAACGAAGTGACTCGACACTTGGAAATCCTAATTCTTTGAAAGGGCATTTCCTCTCCAGAAACAAAGAATACATCTTTGATATCTCATTACAGACCCCTTTGTCAGACTATCACAGACACCACGGTTATTTGGAGGTGCCTAAGACAAAAAAATGAACAGGGAGGGTGGACCTAGAGCTGACACAGGGTCTGCTTGGGCTCTGCACGAGTCAAGTCTTGAAAATATTGGTTATGTAAATCATGAAAACGAAAGAAGTGTATTTCTTAACGTGGAAGCGTTTCACCTGAGCACCTGAGATTATATCACTGCATGGAGAGACATTGATTGAAAGTGACAGTCTTTAAACATGAACTTTGAAACATTCATCATCCTATCGCACCCCCTACGATATAAGCGAACTAAGATACACGTGAGTTATCATGTGCACCATGCATGTTGGGAGATTCTTATTATAGATGGAGTAACATGACATTATATTAAATCAAACACAAGATACATCATCATGCCCTCATAAGTGACGGGGAATAAAATGGAGACGGTGAAATTATGTATTAGCCTAGGATCACACAATTTGTATACTGGGTATCTTGGCTGAACACAGGTTTTCTTGTTTCTCATTGTGCAGTTTATCCATTAGATGAGTATCTTTTTCTGTCTGCTAAATGAGGCGAGACCACGTTGCAAAAGCCACTCCAAAGCTCACTTCGTTTTGGGCTCCATGGTCCAAGAAGACTTTGAGTTGCGCCAGAAATAATGAATTGGCAAGAGCCTGTTTCAAGCTTTTCTTGGCTTGATAACCACAATTGTGACAATACTTTAATGTACCCTTTGAGAGAACTTTGGGTTTAAACCTTTTTCATTAGAGTATGCGCTTCTTGTCTATTTAATTTCCCTGATGATGTGTCAATAGAGTTCCTTCCTATTCTTGTGTTTTTCATCCTCCTCGATCATTTAGCTTTATCCCTGCTCTTTGATTTGCAGAGAGTACTTCCAATGCTCATGCCAGTGAAATATTTTTTATTTGCATTTTCCTGTGCAAGTTGTGGGTTAACACTCCTTGGGAGCATGTTCTATTCCTGTTATCTTTCTCTCGCTCTCTCTGTTCTTCTTTCTTTCAATCTTCACATTCTTGATCATTTAATGTACCGCCTCCCCAGTCATCACCAGCCCACCTTTTCCCTTTTTCCTTTTTGCCGCCATACTGCTCTATACTCCTCCTTGCATCACACATAATGAACGCTGTTGGAGAGGTTCAATCCCCAGTGACACATCAGCTCAGCACCATGTGACTTTGGACAGTAGCTCACTGAATCTCCCTGACGGTCCCCAGTGAATTGAATACTTAAGAGGTGATATGTTCGTGCTTTACAAATATTGAGATGGATATGGGAACAGGGGTGGGAGCACACCGCTTCACCTCCCAGCAAGGTTCGCCCCTGGCATTATGGTAAATGCAGTCTCATGTTGCTTGCTTTGCTAAAGTATTTACGAGTGGTTTGCCAAAGTTGGCGCAGATAGTGCTGATCTCTAGATACGTGTTTCTGGTTCTTTAACCGTCATCAGTATATAGGCTTCAAATTTGGGGCTTGCTGAGTAGGCTGCTAAACATCACATCAGGTAAAGTACCTGTCACTGGCACGTGGGTGCTTCTTTCCCGAGCTTGTCAGCTCAATGACTCACAGGAGTACTTTTAAACAGGAACAGGGGTGGGAGCACACCGCTTGACCTCCCAGCAATGTTCTTTCCTTGCTTTATGGTAAATGCAGTCTCATGTTGCTTGCTTTGTTAAAGTACTTACGAGTTTTTCCCCAGAGTAATCTCTACTGATGACGGTTAAAGAACCAGAAACACGTGTCTAGAGATCAGCACCATCTGCGCCAAATCTGGCTAAACACTCTTAAATATTTTACCAAAGCAAGCAACATGAGACTGCATTTACCATAATGCTAGGGAGCGAACCTTGCAGGGAGGTGAAGGGGTGTGCACCCACCCCTGTTCCTATGGAGATGAATATGTTGCAACTTGGTTGTTTAATTTCCTCCCATTCCATTCATATTTCTCCCTAATTTCTGCATATTGCCTTTTGCTTGCTATTTGTCACTGTTCTTTTGGTTTTGCCAGTGCTTGTAGAAATGCACCAGCAAAGCCAATAGTGGCTGGTGCTATCTTGAAATATTATTTTGTATTCTTTAAAATGGATTTCATTTTGCATCTAGTCACAATGAGGTGACCATCTTGGAACATTATTATGTACACATATTAATAGTCTGATCCAAGATAGCAATCCAATCGTGGTGAAACCCATGATACCCATCTTGGAAGCATACAAAATAACATTTCCAACATTGCTGCTCTTTGCTATTTGCGTTGCCAGTCTTTGCACCGCATTTCTACAAAGATTGGCAGAGTCAGTTCTGGCACAATCAAGCATTGTCAAAGTGAGACAGATTAGCTTTGCCAATGCTCATTTAAACAGGTAGGTGATACCAACGTTTGGGAAACATTTGTGAGTCAAAGTAGCTGCAATTTCCATGACTATAAGAATGAAAATAAAGTTATAAATATACATGACTCAGAGAGAGATGTGTTGGTTGATGTAAAACTTAGTTTCCTTGTTTTTTAATCTTTAGTATGCTAATAAATGGAACATTATGATTTTTTAACCCATCGTAACTTTTAAGATAAATATTCATCATTTGCAAAAAAAACTTCAAGGTTCAACATTTTTTGGATGATTCGAGTAAAGATATGTTGATTCGATAAAAACAGAAACGTAAAAAAGCTAGAAAAATTGATTTGCTTTTTACTTAAGTGCAACATGGTGCACACAGCTGAACAGTCATTTTGCTACTTTTGCAACCAAGGTATTTCGGTCTCTAAAGTCGTTTTTAAAGCCCTCCACTGAGTCAAGACAAAATGCTGAAGCTATCAACGATTCCACGTCATCGAGCTTTGAGACGCCTTCAGTTTTGGTGCCAAAATGTCTGAGCAGCACAATGCACCAATGAATAGCCACTGAGGTTGCTTCCACACTGTAGTGGATGTCCTGCTTCATCGCAGTTCAAGATTTTACCTTCAGACTTAGTGACCTTCTCAGTCTTTTACAGTCCACTAGGAAGTGCGAGAGGCGATGGACCAAGGAGGCGCAGCAATTCTGATTATGCTAGACTTGCCAGCAGCCTTAGATACGGTCCACCATGAAGTTATGATGGACCGGTTATCGGCTGCGGGGGTGCAAGGCAAAGCGTGGACCCTCCTGAAATCTTTTCTCGCTGACAGAATTCAGACTGTGGACTTGGGTAGACATAAGTCAAAGACATTTTCTCTTCCTTGCGGGGTTCCGCATGGTTCTTCCCTCAGTTCCACGCTATTTAATGTCTGTGTGGGCCCGCTGGCGGCACTAATAAGATCTTATGGGCTTTTACTATAATCTTATTTGGACGATACTCAAATTGTGTTGTCCCTACAGTGAGGCAAGGAACAGAAAACTTTTCTTAAAATGTTGTGAATGCATGACAGCTATTGCCGGCTCGATGGCCTCCAATTGCCTAAAACTTAATGCAGGCAAAACAGAGGTCATCATTTTCGGCAATAACCCTAACATCTGGACTCCTGATTGGTGGCCTGAAGAAATGGGAATCCCCCCGGCCTCTACTAGGAAAGCCTAGAATTTAGGGGTGATTATGGATAATAAATTAACGTTTGAAGAACAAGTCAGTGGAGTGGTTTCAACAAGCTTCTATCTCCTCAGAGTCTTGAGGAAAATAAAATTCTTTCTGCCAGAGGAAAGCTTTAGGAAAGCAGTCACGGCACTCATTTTGTATCGGCTGGACTATTGTAACAGTCTTTATGCAAACATTCACAAGAAACATCTTAATAGACTGCAGCTGGTGCAAAATGCGGCAGAAAAGTTGCTTACTAGTACTAGGTTTGTCTCTGTTAGGAAGGAACTTAAGCACCATCAATGGCTTCCAGTGAAACAACGTGCTCAGTTTAAAGTACTTTGCACAGTGTTTAAATCACGGACAAGCAGGGGCCCTGATTATTTGAAGAAACGTCTTCAATGGTATGTCCCCGGGAGAATACTGCGATCTGCGGAGGCAAAGAAAGTGGTCATCCCTCCAGTTAAAAAAGCCACCTGGGGCAGCAGAGGTTTCATCTTTGGTGCCTCAAAAGCTTGAAACAATCTGCCATCATATCTCAGGAATCATACTGAGCTCCTCTTCTATCGGAGGGGGCTCAAAACTTGGCTGTTTTCACAATAGTATTTTTTTGGTAACCAGTTAGGCATCGGCTGGCGCCAGGACACCTTTGGGTAGAAGTGCACGCTAACAGCTTATTAACATAACATAACATAACACTAGTAAGGCAAGACTGGAAGTTGTAGCCATGCAGGGCTCCACAAAATGCAGAAAGCTTTACAGTAAGATATAATTGAAGCCTATTTCTTAATTGCAAAATGGTGCAAGTGGAGCAAACCTGAATATATTTCCCACTGAGGCTGCACCCTCCTTGGGGAAGCCTCAGCACATTGTCAGTGGCTGAAGAATGTACTAAATCACAAAATTGTTATGTTCCTGGAAAATGTTTTTCTTGGTACTCCTAGGGCCCCTGGGTTCTCACATAAGCTTTTAGGGACCAGGTCTCTCACTAACCAGGGCTCTTTCAGGATCCAATCCATATTGGACAGCTAGAACATCTTGAAGTCAGGTAGCATTTATGTCTTTTTTATCCCAGAGGCAGCAATAGGAGGTCAACCACTAGACCAATGGAGATCAATGCTATTCCCTTAGTGTTAGCAAGAGGCAAAATTCTTTGGATCTTCTTTTTTCTATTCATATGTTTCTTCCCAAGTCCAGGAATCTTCTGAAGAGATTCTTGTCTGGTGGCAGTCTTACCCTTTACACTAGAAAATGGTTGGAGAATTTCATAAACTCAGTCCCCGTAACCTTCTCACAAAATGCCATCCTCTTTTTAAGGAGCTCCCTTTCTTAGTTTACTGAAAAAACGTCCTACTAAATCCAAAATTATTCTCACAGTAGCATTATCCCTCATTCTAGACGCTCCTTTGTGGAGATCCTCATCTCTGCCAACTTTACAACTGGTCGGAGCACAGGCAGGCAGTATACAGAGGCTCTGGAAATGACTGACTTCAGTTTCTGACATTCCAGTTGGGGATCTTCACATCAAAAAAAGAGCTGTGAAATCTGTTGTCTGTTTACAATTGTTCCTTACTCTACCTCCTCTAAATGGCTAATTCCTCAAAGAGGCCACTGGAAATTTGCCTCCAACCTTCCTAGGTCTGGAGGCAGATCCATTGTCCTCTAAGAGATAGAGCCATTAACATTCTGGCAAGGATTTGTATTCGGGCTCTGGAACAAGCTCACCTGATCAGTTTTAAAACTGCTCGTTCATTGACAGCACAAAGTAAATATTTATAAATGCACTTTCCCCTAATCTTAACCTCTTTGGTGCTCATGACGAGACCAGCTCGTCATGAGTCACAATGGAACTGTGCTCATCACGAGCTGGTCTCGTCATAACGGCTGCGCTCTGCCAACGCGTGATTGATTCCCCGCCTGTGCGGGTGAATTTATCAGTGGGCGGGGTCGTGACGAGACCAGCTTATCATGAGCACAGCTCTACCTTGACTCATGACGAGCTGGTCTCGTCACAAGCACCTTGGCGCCGCGGTCACCCCCCTCGCCCCTCCTCACCATGGGAAATTACCCCCACAGGGAAGGGGTTAACAAAAACCTACTTTCAGCATTGAACTACATTCTTAATAACAAGTGGAAAATAGCTTTGATTGAAAGTTGAATTATTTGCACAGATGCAGAGACATGTATCTTATGTCCGACTAGCCATAGAACATGTAGCTTTACCTACACAGAACAGTTAAGAATAGCTGTTTGTCGCTGTTTTCATTTGTATCTAGCAGGTCCCACTTTTATATACTAACCAGACATCCCTGTGTGCATATGAAACACCCTTTAGGGTAGACATAGCTAATATGTAATAGTAGGTTTCTTCTTTCCAAATCCCTTTTCCTTGCCATTTGATACCGCATTGCTATAAATCTGCAATGCATCTAGATCGCAATTGTGCTCTCTAGACTCAAATTCAAGTCATATATATGGGTGTTGTGAATCAACGCTATAGCACACACGTGACATTTAATTTCCACAGTACTGCCCTATTTTCTGCACCAACTACCATGGCCTAACTCATAAGTTAATAAGCCCATTAGGTGAAAGCAATGTACAGTTAATGGTTTAGGTGCAAAGAACACAGCCCACAGTTTCCTAAAGATAGCAAAACAAAGCAGAAAAATGGTCCCACTTTAAAATGTGCTGTCCTTTCTTTCATTGAAGATCACCTTAACTTCACCACCTGGGGATTAAAAGCTGTAGCTAGAAGACGCCTTTCTGCATCTTGGCCCTTCGACTGCATTTCACCTCGAAAAGAAGTTCTGGAGAGAATCACCTTTGAACCCATTGCCTATTAACCAGCAAATACATTGTTTGCATAATTGTCGTTTTAACTTTGGTGATTATTAACAATAGGGCATATTACCAACAACTAGCGATAATTATCTGTGGTGATCTGTATTACGCAACACTTGTTGGAACCTCATGATGTCACCTGTGGGTTCCTCATGTACTGTGCATTCTCCTCCAATGTTCTCTGTTTGGCAGTTGTAGCTGCCCTGTCTCTCCTTCATGCTGGACGGCTCTCTTCTCATGAATAAATCTCCTAACAGCAGTTCCTGCCTCCGCCTCATCTTTACATTGGCGACTGAGGATGGTCAGCTGTTCCTCAGCTGTCGGATCTACTCACTAACTAACTTCTAGCAAAACGGTTTGGACTTTTGAACATTTTCCATACCTACGATCTACTTTCTTGTGAGTACTTTTTTTTTTCTTTCAAACGTTTCACTTTAGAGAGCCGTCGCAGCCAACAGACTCTTTTTCTACCATTTGCCCCGTTCTGCGCATCAATCAAGCAAGCTTTCACAGCACACCCTCTAGCGCTTTGTTAACTGTTACTCTGCTTCGCGCTATCTACTCTTCCTTCTACTAGCGCTACGTTCTACCTGCGCTCCCTGTGTCTTCACCGTCAAAAGTCAAGTCCTACCGAGTGCTCTCTGTGTCTTCGCTGCTCCCATCGACGCTGCATATTTCTCCACTGTTTGCTCCGCCACCTTCGAGCTCCGCTACTGAATGATGACGTAGTGGAATCCCTCCACTCATCGTCATCACGTTTCTTGTCGCCTTAACAACCAGCAAGACGCCCAGCGCCAGCACGCGTTTCCTCAGCAACCAACTAGACGCCCAGCGCCAGCACATGTTTCCTCAGCAACCAGCAAGACGCGTTCTGTTTATGCCTGTCACCACGTCATCTACGTCATAAAGCCTTCGCGTCCATCTCTTTCCTGTCTACTTTATCCTGATTTTGCCAGCTGTCGACTTCAACCTACACAGATTATTCATACAGCCAACGCTTGCCGATGCGCACAACTCTGAATTTCTCTCTACACTGATGCGCACAGTTTTAAATACCTCATCGGATTCATTTACTTTCAGTCCATGCACGTTGACGCGCACAGCTTTAAATAGTTTTCTACGCTGATGCGCACAGCTTTAAACACTTTACACGCTGACGTGCATGGTTCAAGCACACTACTTAACAATTCGACAAGGAAGCAAATCTCGTGCTGATGCGCACAGCCTTAGCTCATCCTAATTTTCCTCATTAACACGCCGGAGTATTCAGTATCTTCACGCTGATGTGCACAGCTGCTGCACGCATTCTTCTCTACACGCTGATGTGCACAGCTGCTGCACGCATTCTTTTCTACACGCTGACGTGCACAGCCACTGCACGCAGTTTTTCTACACGTTGACGTGCACAACTGTTGCACATATTTTTTTTTTCTCTTTCTTTCAACACGCTTATCTGCACGCATTTTACTCCTAACAAAAGACCAACACATCCAATCTGCCATATTTACAATATTTTTTTTTTTTCTTGTATTTAAAGGAAAATTGAAGATCTCACAATGCAAAATGTGTCTCCTCCTGCTCCTTTTCTTCAGACTCCTGGAGACCCTCCTCTTGAATGGAAACTTTGGTTGAGATCCTTTATGGCCTACCTAGGGGCAATTGATGGTCTTAGATACCGTGCAGAAAGAAAAAAAAGTCTAATGTATTATCATCTTGGTGTAGAAGGGCAAAACGTCTTTGATCATTTACCGGTTTATGTTCCTCCTACTGGTGAAACTCCCGACGAATTTGAAATAGCTATAGCTAAATTAGACAAGTATTTTGTTAAAACCAAGAATATGGTTGTACACCGTTATAAATTTTTTACTAGAGCTCAAAAACCCGAAGAAAGCATTGATACCTTTGTTACTGCCTTAAAAATACTTGCGTCTAAATGTGAATTTGACAATTTCACCTCTCAACTTATTAGAGACCAGCTTGTTGGTCGGTGCTCTTGCAAACAAATCCAAGGGAAACTTTTATCCTGCAAAGACCCTTCTCTTGACAAGGCTATTGATATAGCCAAAAGTATTGAAACATCCTTAGAAGATTCCAAACAATTAGAGGTTTCTCTTTCTAATACCTCCATCTCTGGTGCTGTTTCCACTAAGGTACCTTTTCCCACCAAATTTCCCATTTCCATTTCTCGTGACTCTCGTGGCTATTTCAAAAGAACGGGGAACACCAGTTTTAGAAGACCTTTCATACCTAATAGACAATTCAGCCAAAGTACTTTCTGTTATAGATGTGGCTCTTCTTACCATGCCTCCAATTTTAAAAATTGTCCTGCTGCCAATCAACAATGCACTCAATGTGGTAAAAATGGTCATTTTTCAAGGGTATGCATGAGAGGTAGAAGGGGTAATGTTCGTAGTGTCATGTGTGAAAATGATTCCTTTCAAGACTCAAATCCTCTTGAGCTTTCAACTGAACATTCTGAATGTGATGTGACCAATCAGGAATATGTTGTTGTAGTGAAAGACAATGACACTACTAGCCGTACTTTTCTTGTCCCTGATCCCGAAGTTGATGCCACCATTGACAATCACCATATCCTACTACTGGTGGACACTGGTGCTCGCATCACTATTGTTTCCTATGAGAAATATTCTCACCTTTGGCAAAATAAATGTCTACTTCCTCCTGATGTCCTTTCTGTGGCTTTTGAAGGAAGCAGAATCAACCTTCTAGGTTATTTCTTGGCCGAAATCTCCATCTTTAGCAAATCCATCAAGGGGAAGGTCTATGTTGCCAAACGTGGTATCAATGTTCTAGGACTCATACATCAGGCAGAATTTGGTGTCACCATTAAACCTGGTTTACCCAACCCTGTATTCATTGAAGGATGCAATCTCTCCTCCCCTGCATCTTCTACCCCTGTTTGCAACATCTTTAACAGTGAATTCTGGGAGCACAAATATAAAAAAATTTTTGAAGATCGTTTGGGCAAGATTACCAATTTTCAACACTTTATCAAGGTCAAGGATGGTGTTTCCCCAATCAAACACAAGCTTAGGAATTTTCCCCTTAGTATCAGAGAAGATTTGTCCAAACACCTTAAGTCATTATGCGAGCAAGAAATCATTGAAAAGGTAGAATCCACATTATGGCTTTCTCCCATTGTTCTTGCCAGAAAAAGGTCTGGCGATCTCAGGATGTGTGTGGACTTACGCAGTCTCAATGAAGCTATCTGGGTCGATGGTTTTCCCCTCCCTCGCATTGAGGATTTGATAGCTAAAGTGGGCTCATCCACTTGGTTTTCCAAACTTGATTTAAAGGCAGCTTACCACCAGATTGAGTTACATCCACTCTCTCGACATCTCACTGCTTTTGTAACTCCTGATGGAGTTTTTCAATTTCGTCGTCTTCCCTTTGGGTTGGCGTCTGCCGCCGCTGTTTTTCAACGTATTATGTCTGAAATGTTTGAGGAACTCTCTAATGTTGTCGTCTTCCAGGATGACATCCTTATCTTCACTCAAACTGAACACGAACATAATTTAGTCATTGACCAAGTCTTCAACATTTTGGAAAAAAGAGGTGTAACCCTACAAAAGAGTAAATGTGTATTCAAAACTAGAGAAGTAGAATACCTTGGTCATACCATTTCTTAATGTGGTATTAAGCCCAGGCCAGGTCTAGTCAAGAGTATCATTGAGGCCCCTGCTCCTTCTAACAAAGAGCAGCTTCTGTCCTTCCTTGGTCTCTGTGAGTTCTACTCCAAATTCATGAAAGACTACGCCAAGACCACTGAATGTTTTAGACTTCTACTCAAAAAAGGTGCCACCTTCAGTTGGTCTGATGAGTGTGAGAAAGGTTTCCAGCTCATCAAGGAACACATCACCAAAGCTCCTGCTCTTCAACCTTTCAATGGCAACAGAGAAACTTTAGTCACCGTTGACGCCTGTGAATATGGCCTAGGAGCTGTTCTCTCACAATTAGCCTATGGTAAAGAATTTACTGTGGGGTTTGCCTCCAGGACTCTCCGCCCTGTCGAACTGAAATATTCTGTTATTGAAAAGGAACTCCTGGCCTGTGCTTGGAGCGTTGAAAAGTTTAAATCTTACTTATGGGGCAGACCTTTTGTTCTTCAAACCGATCATCGACCTCTCGTCGACATTCTATCCGGCAGAAACGTCAAGCGCACTACAGCACGGTTGGCTAGACTCTCCACCAAACTGTTAGAATTTAACTTCAAAGTTATCTACATTCCTGGGGGCAAGAACAAACGTGCTGACTGTCTTTCCAGGTTACCCATACAAGAACCTAACGAAAATTGGTGGGAAACAGAAATTGAAGAGTGTTTTGTGGCCAACATTTCACAAATTTCCATTTCTTTTGCTGAGAATGATTGGGTTAATGCTGTTGAGAATGATGCTGTACTTAAGGATGTTGTCTCCTTCATTCAGAAAGGTTGGCCCAAGGAAAAATCTCTTTCTCCTGAACTCCAGATTTATTGGAAAATCAATTCCGAACTTTCCTTGGAAAGTGGTAAAATTGTTAGGGGCAATAAATTTATCCTTCCCTCTGTTTATCGGGAAAGGATTATTGCTGATGCTCATTCTGGGCATCTAGGTGCCACCATTACTAAAAGAAATGTCAGATCAAATTTCTGGTGGCCTAGAATGGACAATCAAATTGTGGATGCTGTCAAACTTTGCACACGCTGTAACACCAGCGATAAAGTCCTTATCTTGGAAGGTGTTAGTGATTCTGTTGTTCCCCCACCCAGCAGAGCTTGGCAAAAAATCGGTCTGGACTTTCTGGGTCCCTTTCATGTTCTTCCCAACACTTCCAAGTACTTCTTGGTTCTCATCGATCACCTCTCTAGGTGGGTCGAGGTTGAGCCTATCAATGTTCCCAATTCAAAGAGTGTTATTGATTGCCTGACCAAAATTTTTCTGAGGGAGGGTTGTCCGGAAGAAATTCTCACCGACAATGGGGTTCAATTTATCTCTAAGGAAATGAGTGTTTTTTTGAATAGTTGTTGTATCAAACACACCAGAACTCCCTTGTATCACCCTCAGAGCAATGGCAAAACCGAGAGGTTCAATAGAGTTATTGTTGAATGTGTGCAGGCCGCCTTCAATTCCAATAGCTGTATTTTCCAAGCTGTAAAAGATCTTGTTTGGTCTTATAGAATCTCTCCACATGTTGCTACAGGCTTTTCTCCTTTTGAATTGATGAGAGGAAGGAAAGCCTCTTCTCAAGCTTTTCCCTTTTGGATGGTCAAAAGTCTCCACAAAGGTTGCGATTTGGAAGTAGCATGGGATTGTGCCAACAAAAAATCTTCCAACTCTCTGCCTTGTAACGTGGAACATCGCAAGAGGTCTTTTCACAGTATTTATGCTGGTGATTGGGTCAAGATTAAAAATCCTGTCACTGTTAAAAAAGGCCTTTCCAAGTTTCTTGATTCCCAACAAGTTGTAGAAGTTCGCAAAAATGCTGTCAAATTGTCTAATGGTAATTGGTGGAGCACTTCTCGCGTTGCCAGAGATCCTTCTCGTGCTTCACGCGCAACTGTTCCTACCCCCAATGCTCCTATTGACAATGGTTTAAGGAAAAGCTCAAGGTTGATTGTTAGACCCAACAGATTTCGTGACTTTATTTGATTCATCATTCATTGTTCTCTCTTCTTGTTTTTCTTTTGGAAAGGGGGGAGGTGTGTGGTGATCTGTATTACGCAACACTTGTTGGAACCTCATGATGTCACCTGTGGGTTCCTCGTGTACTGTGCATTCTCCTCCAATGTTCTCTGTTTGGCAGTTGTAGCTGCCCTGTCTCTCCTTCATGCTGGACGGCTCTCTTCTCATGAATAAATCTCCTAACAGCAGTTCCTGCCTCCGCCTCATCTTTACATTATCACTATGATGGTTTAGCGGCGATATTTTTATCGCCGAGCTGCGGCGATTTTTATCGCTAAGTAACCTTGCTATTATCAAGGTTTATCTCCTAAGCGATAAAAATCAGCCGAAATTCAAGAATATCGCTGAAAAGTCACCGATATTCATGCATTATCGAGCTAATTCTCTTAGCCATGTTATCCACCTACCATTGGATAACATGGCTAAGAACTGCTATGGGGCAGGTGTTAGCTTTTGGAGATATTCGCGCTTAGCGCGAATATCTCCAAATGTTGGTAATAAGAGATAGCAATGTTAGCGACTGTTTCCAGTCGCTAACATCTTGGCACGCCCACTTTGCATGTCATTAGTGATAAATATCACTGACATGCAAAGCGGGGCCCAAGATGGTCGCTATCTCCTACTAGCTGTCGCTAACTGGTGTTAGCGACAGCTAGGTAATAGGGAGATCATTTTTTCTCCGCTTTCTTGGCTTTTAAAGCCAAAAAAGCGGAGATAAACCCCCTTGATAATATGCCCCAATGTTTCCAGTCCTATAATTTTGTGACCATGACCAGTGAGTCATGTAATACAGGTCTCTGTAATTTTTTTTAATTTTAAGTGAGGATTTTGCTGTATTACATTTAAGGATTTCAAAGTAATACACTCCGCCACTGTTAGTCCATGTTCTACACAGTCCCCATTAGACGTGATTCTTTTAAAAGACTGCAATTTGAGCTAGGGGTTACATACACATTGAGAATGGATAAGGCACTAGCTGAATTTCTTAAGTTGCAAGCACATTCAATAATTAATATTCATTGAACAACAAATGCGTGCCTGCCCTATGTTAAACTAAATTTTGTGTTTACTGCATTTGGTACAGTACATTTTGGAGAGACATTTCTGGCTAGGGACTGGCTAGAGATTTTTTGTTTCTGTACGTTGATTATTGCTGTATGTGTAATATCCTTATCCATTGCATAATAAAGTAAAACACTGACTGAACAGTCCGCCATTAAGAGAGTCCTTAAATGTATTCTGAATGTCTAAACCTACATCACCTCCTTGGCTAAGTCATCAACTACTCCATCTCGCTATTCTACGAGAAATGTGGGCTGAAGCGAGAGCCTTGTTTATGAAGTCCATTTGCAGTATAGACCTAGGATGTCGGTGGTATCTTACTTCAGATTTGCAATTGGAGGTCAATACCAATCATTGGCATTGGAACCCAGAAACTAGGATTGCAAACGTTCAAAATCAGTGTGTCTATTTAAATGCATTGCTTTTATATGTTACTACATGTCTTCAGATGTTTTCGATTCTGAAATCACAATTTATGCTGTTTAGTTTATGCTAAGGTAGAATACCACATATATAATATTTGTGCAGTTTTATTTTGTTTTTCAATCTCTGTAGTGTCTATTAATGAGGTTACATAACATAATATAAAATGGCAGCTTTATTTCTAATTACACTTGAGTTGTACTTGACTTTGTCAAAGTCATTATTTTTGATTGTTGGCATTCGTAAGCAAATTTTGCCACAAGGTAAACTGTGTTCGGAAAAGTCTGTCAAAGTGCATCAACTATTTAAATATGTATGCTCAATGAGATGATCTAATGAGCAGAGCATTAAAAAGGTACCACTGTCAGCATTAACATCTGGCCTTGCTTCTTAATTTTGATCCTTTTTCAGTTGGGTAAGTTGGTCAGTAGACCATGAACACTGTAATCAGCATGCAGGCATAAGCAAAAATCAACACGTTATAGTTCTATTCTCCCTTTTTCTGTCTGGAAAAATGCTCATACATTTTTTCTAAATGTGCTTATATATTTCTGAATGTGGAGTGTGTGTGGGTGTGTGTGAGTGTATGTGTGACTGTGGGTGTGTGTGTGTCTGTGTGTGTGTGTATGTGTGCACACTGTATAAACACTGTAGTAGAAACAACTTTAGGCTTCTAACAAATCCACAAACTAGTAAAAGAATGCAACAGGTTAAGATGATACTTGACCTTACCTTGCTTGTATAAGCATTCATACTTTTGATCTGGCATCTTAGTAACACTTGAAGAAACTAGGCAATTAAATGTTTAGCTAGGGCCAAAGCGCACTAAATAAGGACCTCTTAGGCTAGACTTGCCGTTCTTGTTCCAAGTTCAAAAGTTAAACAGTCAACATACTAATATGTATCATTATTTAATGACATCATATAACATTATTATACATTCTCTTTACATTGTCATACAAATATTGCTTCACATTTATCACACTATTAATGTACATTCAAACACAGATCAATGCTGTAACAGCTGCTTGATTGTGGCAACCCTATGCATTTCGGGTGATTTCACCCTTCATCGGGGTAACTATAGGTGAATAAACATAACATTACTCTGCCAAAGTGCAGTTCTCATAAGGCAAATTGCCATCTCAAAAAAAGGAAAGAACTTTTAAAAGTTATGGAATGGAAGTTATAGAAAAAGGAAGGGATAGAAAGCATTCTCCTTAATTCTCCACATGTGTTTGATGAACTGAAACTCAATACAAAGAGACCCACAGTCAACAACTGTGAGTCATACAAAAACAGTTATTATTATCAAGTCAAGTCAAGTCAAAAGGTATGTGTATTATGACCTTAGTCATTTAAACAGGTGCAAGAGGCAGTATCAAAAAATAAAATATTCACATCAAGACCTTTAAAACATTATAACATTAAAATTAATCCAATATAAGTTAAAACTCTTACACGCACTTCTTCCTTTGTCGACAACCATAAAATTGCATTTAAATTAGCATTCTGCATTTATGAATAAAAGGCATTCAACTCCCTTCAGCTAGACTAATTTCGTTAAATTAAAATACATTAGAATCTACATATTATTCCTGGTTTCTTAGATCTCTCAGTACTACTTTTATGTATTTCCCAAGAGCTATCGCAATATCGATGGTGATGATTTCAGTTAATAAGTTAGCTGCCTGCGCTCTCGAGCTTATAGCATATTTTAGGAACACGGGTCGTAACCACCGTTTCCGCTGTTCCAGTAGTGACAGGCAATCGAGAAGGATGTGTACCAGGTCTCCTTTGCACCCCAAATTACACTTACAGCACCCATTTTGATCTAGCAATTTCATTTTCAGATCTTTATTTGTTAACAATGGGTTTATACCAACCCGCAGCCTTAAGATCTCCTGCCTGAGGCCACGGTCGGGTAGGATGTCTAGGTAAGGGAACCAATTTTCATTTATCCACGCGCTCATCATATGTGTTATTGATTTCTTTTTTGCTAAATATTCCATATCGGTCGTTCTCGATATTTCCTTCCCATTTAATTTCAACTCACTCCTAGTACAGAGGAGTTGATGTGTTTCCTGGTTCACCTCTACCTTTAATTTTTTGCAGATTTGGGTAACTCTTTCACTACAAATTTTTGCCCATGTTAGATTGCTCGATAGAATTTCCTTCTTGCACCATTGTGCTACTTTTTGTCCCTCTGGGTCTTCCAGTTGTTTCCAAAGTCTGAGAATTGCCATTTGAGTTAGTATCTCCCAGGACCTTGTGCCTATTTCCCTTCTTATGGCTTGCACCATAGCAGATTGTGGGAGAGAAAGGAGTCCTTTGAGGCATTTTCCCTCCACCAAGTCCCAGGCTCCCTTACCGCTCAAATAAAGGATTTCTGCCCCGTACAGAACTTGGGGGGGGGGGGGGGATATCATTGCCTCAAAGGCCCTTAGCATTGGTCGGTGTGACATCTCTCCATAATCCCTATTAAACATTTTTAAGCCGCATATCGATGTGTGTGCTTTGGCTTTTTGTGTATCCAAATGCGTGTCCCATTTTAGTCTCTTGTCAAACCATATACCTAGGTAGCGATACTCATTAACCGTCTCCAGTTTAAGCTCACCTAGGTACCAGTTAAATCTGCTTATTTTTTCCCAAAGCAAAGGACTTTAGTTTTATCTAGGTTGACAATTAGGAATTTACTCGCACAGTATGCGTTGAAGGCGTTAAGCTTTCTTTGGAGGCCTATCTCTGTCTGGTCTACTATAACCAAATCGTCAGCATATAATAGGCAGGACACCTTGTTTCCGTCCATTCTAGGACTTGCGCTACCCTCGACCTCTAGATGGGCCGGGAGGTCTGACAGGAATATAGAGAATAGTTGAGGCGCTAACACGCAACCCTGTCTTAAACCGTTGTCTATGGGTATTTTTTGCGTTAACGAGCCCACCGTATCCTTGATGACTTGCGCCCAGTTCTCATTGTGTAATTCCTTTATTATTGACAGAAGGTCACTGGGAATATTTACTTTCAATAGTGTTTCCCATAGACATATACGATCAACTGAATCAAATGCTGCTCGGAAGTCAACGAAACAACAGCATAACTTGCCATCTTGTTCCGTTGACTTCTTCGCCATCGCCCACAGTGCAAAACCATGGTCTATTGTGGAGTGTCCTTCCCTGAATCCTCCCTGTTCTATAGGGACGATCTGGAGCTCTTTTACCCATATGTTAAGTTGATTCAGTACAATTTTAGAAAAAACTTTCTCTCTTATATCTAGGAGGTTAATCAGGCGATAGTTTTGTGGTGCCTCCATGCTTCCTTTCTTATGGATGGGCCTAATTATTGCACCCTTCCAGTTAGGTGGCATTTTGCCTTCTGTTAATATTATACTAAACATCTGTGCAAAAAATCTTGCCCACCAATTTACGTCTGACTTTAGTATTATAGCTGGAAGATTGTCGGGACCTGCTGCACCGGTTAGTTTCAGCTCTCTTATTGTGTCTTCAACTTGTTTTATGTTAAATTTAGCTTTAAGTTCTGCTGATTTTTCCTGCCATTTATGTGTCGCTACCTGGGTTATAGGGGCTCTTGCCCCATACAATTCCCTAATATACTTCTCCCATGCGGCCTCACTGACTACACATTTTAGTTCCCCATCAGAAGGGCTAAAGGCTGCCTTTACCAATTTCCAAAATTGTCTGAGGTTTTTTTCCTCAATCGCTTCCAACAGATTTGACCAACATTTCTCTTTAAATGACCTTTTAGCGTCATTTACCATTTTTTTGTACTCTCTTTTTAATCGGATTATGTGGTCCTGTCTCTCCTGGAGTTATTATTATCAAAGCCACACAAACTGTATAGTGTTCCCAAACATAGCATGTGTGCCTGTTAAACAATAATCCACAGGCCATTGAGCATGACATTGAATCACTCACACTAAACCATTGTTTGTTACAAATAATGATCTGTCTAGATCTGAAAGGAGCTCAATAAAGCCTTAATTTGTGTCACATGCATACCAACACGTCTGTGATGTATTTAAGAGTGACTATGGTTCCCAGCATGCATTGTGCTAGCTGTGTAGGCATACATTTCTACTAGGTAAACATGTTGTAGTTCCTGGATAGAATAGTTGTTGAACTGTATTCAATGCAAAACCTGGAGGACCTGCATAAACTGGAATATAACGTGCATAGAATCAAAATATGACTCAAAACTTGAGCCGTGCTCATTATACTATACATGCAAGCATACTTAATATAAAACAAAAAGCTGTGATGCTAATGAATCCCCAATATATTTATGTGTAGACACAGTCCCAAAAGATCAACTGTTTAGCCACAGCAACCTAGTGCAATAAAATTAGGCTATAAACACATAATTCCAGCACATTATAGAACGCGGAACTTGCTGGGATAAAATTGACTAGTACACATTACCTAGTGATTTAAACTCAGCAACGCATAACAAGTACCCGTGTGGATCCTCGTGCAATGAAGTCAACCCGAATGCATGGTATACGTGCTCCAATAGACATGAAAACAAATGAACATGAAAAAAAGACCCTAAGCCAAAATGTAGAACATAGTAGAAATGAGGCAATTAAAACAGAGCCAGACATCATCATTACAGTATATGTTGTTGAATACTCATAGCTTAATGACATTTTGAAACAACCAGAAACAATACATTAAAATGTAAGTAAATTATTATAATGAGGACTTCCGGAAGTAAAAGCGTCAACTAATTATTACAGTATATTTATTTAATCATGTTTTTAAAATTTAAACATGAAGTTTGGATGAAGAAGGAACAGGTTCAACTACACCCAAACCAAGACAATTTGAAACGTCCGGGGAATTACAACAAAACTATAACGAAAGTATACATGCAGTCAGGAAGATCCCAAAATTAAAATGACAGTAGATTGTCAGTATGCACTATTCAAACATAAATCTCAAATATGAACTCCCACAAACGATCAGATCATGAATAGATGATAATGAGTATGAATGAAAAAACAATTATAACAACATTTGTTGTATGGATCCTGAACCCCCAAACTTAGAATATATACAAATGAAGAGTACATTTAAAAAAACAAATAAATATGTTGACTTCTTTAACTTACTGCAAACTATCCCCCAATGCACTATTTTGTGCCAAATCCAACAAAGCAAATCTTTCTGATTCTGAAGGAAGCTTGTGGGCCAGTCAGGGGTGCATTTAGGGAAAAAAGCAGTCCCTTCCTCCTCAGCTCCATCAAACTGGTTGTAGCACCAGCTCCCCCTCCCTCTTGCCAAAGTGTCTAGAAAAGGCTTCTCTTCCCCTCATTTTACACTTAACCATGAATGAGGAGGCCTCTCCATGGTTTCTTACAAACCAATGAAGTTCCTTGACCTACCATAGCTATGGTTCCCAAGTTGATATCCATTATGTATATCAAACCTAGGTCTTCTGTGAAAAATCCCAATCCACTGTTCTTGCTGTGGGAGCAGTTTTCACATCTCATTAAGGATTAGAATTGCCAGGGCAATCTGTTAGCAGTCCAATACTAATTCGCCTACTGGAGACTCAGGCAGCTACAATATAGCTTGATAAAACTCACTTATTCTAAATATTTCTTAAAAATCCAACATCACCATTTACTTGGATTTTAATTAACAATAAATTGGTGCTTTAATTATTCCAGTAGCTTGTTATAAATCAGAGATAGCAGGTTATGATTGTATTTTGAACTCTAGTTTTTCTCATAGGACAGCCAAAGCCCTTCACAATCAAGATATATGTTGGGGGCTAGTCACTGTAGTTACATGCCAACATTAAGTTCTTGCATGTACCACTTATAAGTGCTAGGCTCCCCAATTTGTAGCCTACAAGGTTTCTAACATTTAAAAGTAGAGTTAATTTAGTCAAAAAAAGATATTTCGGCAAGTTTGCCTGCAGATTAGATTACGCCTTCCCAGGTACGCCCAAGGCCTCCTTCGTTAGCCCAATGGATGGCACAATGTGTGCTGCAGTCCACAGGCGACTTTAAACTCTTTCATGCCATTGGAGTATTGCTTGCATTGTATACTACGGGTGTATTAGGAAGTTAAATGTGCCAATTAGGAGTTAGCCAATGTTACAATTTTTTACAGGTCGAACACGTGCACAGGGGACTGGACAGCAATGTGCCAGTGTGCAGAGTTCAAACACCAGAGGCATCATTCTTAATGAATGAAGGTGAGCACATAAAAAGAGGCACTTTCTTTATGAGATCTATTGCAAAGTGTTTAAAATGAAGGATTAGAAGCAGCCTAAATTGTGGCACTAAACATTTCTAGTTACTCATAAAACTGTTAAGAAACTTTAAAATATGCATATCAAACAGGGCAAAGACATCCAGTGCGATCAGAAAATACCTATCACATCTTCAATGAAATGCGGTGTATGATCTGGAATTTGTAATGTAAGCATTTCATCATTGCCATTGGGCTTGGGCATTCCACACAGTAGTTTTTTTCAAAATTAGTAATCAAGCACAGTTTCTCACTTTGTAGAATAAAAAAATAAAATAATAAGAATAATAATGATGGCAACAGCAATAATAATGATGATAATGACGATGATAATTATAAATAATAACTATAATATAAATATTATTTTTATATTGCATGTCATCCTACACTTCTGCCATTCCTAAGCACTGGTAGGTATACATATTTTTAAGGCATACGTTCTGCTTCGAGCAGTCTTTCCCATAAAACAAACAGTGCGGTCTATGGAAAAAATACCCACCAAATATGAACTTTCTATAATTACTTTGGGAAGTTTTACTGTGGCCCACCATATTCAAACAATGGAGCAATGGTGTTTCAACTAATGAGCAATATGCTGAAAAGTTGATTGGATTTTAAAGCAAAGTTACGAATGTTCTAGCTGGTACCCATAATTGTAAGAGTCCATCAGAAGAATTTGTTTATGTCAAGTTTCATACAGCTTGACTAAGTTGTATACCCATCATTTTATTGGGGGAGCTTGCACCGCTAGTGTCAGGAATTCCCATACATAAATGCTGCTTATGCTGCAAATTGTAGGTTTCATTATGTAACTGATTTAATCAAAAATGGCAAATCTAATAGAGATTTCTCATTTAATCCTACAACATATACCTGCCAGTTTAAAAGAATAAGCTTGTTCAGTATATTGGCCTGCTTAATTTTGAAGTCCTGATGGTATGTAACTGTTACCACGCAACTTTTAGCATGAAATACTCTTACAACGAAACTATTACCACGCAGGACCCTTTACCACGAATACTGCATTACACTACAACGCAGATACTATTACAACGCATACCATTACAACGTAAGTATAGGTAAGTTTATCTTTTTTTAAAAACATTAATTAGGGGTATTGGGGTACAGGGGTATTTTTAGGTTTTAGGGCTGGGTTTGGGTTTTGGGGTACAGGGGTATTTTTAGGTTTCAGGGCTGGGTTTGGGTTTTGGGGTACAGGGGTATCTTTAGGTTTCAGGGTTGGGTTTGGGTTTTGGGGTACAGGGGTATTTTTAGGTTTCAGGGTTGGGTTTGGGTTTTGGGGTACAGGGGTATTTTTAGGTTTCAGGCTGGGTTTGGGTTTTGGGGTACAGGGGTATTTTTAGGTTTCAGGGTTGGGTTTGGGTTTTAAGGGACAGGGGTATTTTTAGGTTTCAGGGCTGGGTTTGGGTTTTGGGGGTACAGGGGTATTTTTAGGTTTCAGTTCTGGGTTTGCGTTTTGGGGTACAGGGGTATTTTTAGGTATCAGGGCTGGGTTTGGGTTTTGGGGTACAGGGGTATTTTTAAGTTTCAGGGTTGGGTTTGGGTTTTGGGGTACAGGGGTATTTTTAGTTTTCAGGGCTGGGGTTGGGTTTTGGGGTACAGGGGTATTCTTAGGTTTCAGGGCTAGGTTTGGGTTTTGGGGTACAGGGGTATTTTTAGGTATCAGGGCTGGGTTGGGTTTTGGGGTACAGGGGTATTTTTAGGTTTCAGGGTTGGGTTTGGGTTTTGGGGTACAGGGGTATTTTTAGGGTTAAGGGCTTGGTTTGGGTTTTGAGGTACAGGGGTATTTTTTACATATATATTTACAAATTATCTAATTAAATTTAATTTAAATAATTAAATTAATTTAAAAAATGATTAATTACATTATTTTACAAAATTATATACTTACCTATACTTACGTTTTAATGGTATGCGTTGTAATAGTATCTGCGATGTAATGTCATGCGTTGTAAAGGTATGCGTTGTAAGGGATTTTTCGTTGTAAAAATTGCGTGCTAATGGTATGCGTGGTAATAGTATGCGTGGTATCAACATATATCCGTCCTGATACATCTAGTATTATGCATTTTGTGGAACAACATGAAAACGAAGATTATTATTCCATTTATTGAAACTAATGCAAGTGCCAGTTCATTAGAGACTTGGACCATACTGATGAGGTGCAGGTCTGGAAATTCATTTGCAAGAAGTATAGTAGGGGTTGCGTCATTCGTCGGTCATGATGTGCAATTTGCTTTTAATTGAATAAACATATATACCCAGAGACTGGTCTGGCAATGAGCTTGCCACAAGTAATGCATTCAAAATTAGACTGTGGCATTAATCACCACTAATGCAAGCCACTCAATCATTTTTATCTCCTCATTAGATCATGTGATCTTAGTAGGAACCTGAGTGTTGTTCACCAGTTGCAGATTTAGAAGCACACTGGGAAGGATTTTTACATTGTTCTCCTATCCCCATCTCAGACATTTATTTATTATTAACCTTTCACCATTGAAGTTGGTGCTATCAAATACACAAATACACTAAATTTGAACACACCTCACCATTGACATTGAAAGTAACAAAAATATATTGATACATGTTTACACCTGATGAAAAGATTCTACTGGAAACCATCTCTTTATCAGGTGGAAAAAGGTAGGGCTTTACCAGCACACCTAGTATCAGTTATTAAGTCATATACACTTATATTACATCCGTATGTTTGCACAATCTCATTAATTCAGCTATGGGGACAATTTCAACAATACTATTCCAAAATAGAAAATCCAGAATAGGTAGTGATCTTGCTGTTCATTAGCCTTTATTCCAAAATCAGTTTCTCCATAATAAAAGCGCCCAGCACACGACTTGCTGACACGTGTTTCGTCTTACAAAAGACTTTTGCAAGGCTGGAAATATCGAAATATACACAAATAAATACACCGTACACATATATATACATTTACGCAGCACAACATAAATATCTACAAATATACACATAAAAATGTTGATACACATTATGTTTTTTGAATGATATTCGAATATATACAGACATATATAGTTCAAGATAAACCACAAAACAACACATCTAACAATGTCACACCTTGACTCAAAAAGGGACATAGGTGTTGCTATACCATGGTATAAGACAAAGACACAATTATATTTAATAGAAGAAATGTCCCTAATCATGTCTATATTTGTAAGAGGGAGTGAGTAAAAAGGAAAATGTAATCAGGAGAAGAAGCAGAAAGGTGATAGAATACACCCAATAGCCAAAAAAGGATGCAAGCACCCATGATGTTGTAAAAATATGAATAAAAATGAATGTAACCCACCATAAGACTAGTACGTATCACAAAAATCAGGACCAAATGACGTACTGCAGGAATCAGGAACCATATATGGACCAAGCCTGGTCACACCTACAATAGAAGTTACAGAGATCACTACCATGTGTCTGCGGTCTCTCAAGCTCTAAAGAGAAATCAAACATGATAATGTGCACAGTCCAAAAAGGCCCAAGGTGTCAAAATGGATAATCCAGTGAAAACAGGTGGATTAAGTCCTCAAGTTCTCACTTATAATAGCAGTAAACAGAGGGGCTTATTTATGAGAGGCTTGTACCACCGGAGCGTAATTTGTTTTACACTCCAGTGGCACAGCCATCTATGAGGAGACGCAAAGCCACTCTTTCTGGCTTTACATGGTCTCATAGATATGGAGTAAGACAAAGCAGTGCAAGCTGCTGCCTCTTCCTTACTCTGCGTCAAGGAGGAGTTCCATGGGCATTGGGGTGGGTTTTCCTAACGCAATACCCATGGATGTTGGCACTGCCCCAGATTTACTTCATCATATAAACCTGGGGCAGCGCCAAAAGGTATGCCTCCCAGAGCAGGCATAACAAGAAGAAATATTTTTAATTCTCCTTGTCCATTCTGCAGCACACATGGAAAGAGAAAAACATCTCACATTGTTGTTTTGTGCAAAAAGGTGCCTCCCCTGCGTCACATGACCAGATACAACTGACAGTTAGACTTTGTGAATTTCTCCCAGTGACAAAAAAAAGGGATTAAGTGTGCCAAAATGGGCCATCTGCATGATGCGCAGCGTTTCCAAAACAGAAATACTACGAGTCTGATTTCAACCGTATATATTTAATTTTGGGGCTCACACATTAGGTGTGCATCTGATCTTTATTATATTCTGTCTTTAGTATAGGATTGGTTTGCTCATGGAGTGATACGCAGAAGAGGTTTAGTGGACACCTCAATACATGTCGGCCAAATACTAGGGACAGTATACACATAACAGTTACACTTATTCCCTACTATTAACCCCTTTTTATCCATACCAACTAGGAGCAGGAATCAATCAATCGCTCCTAGCTAGGTATTTTTAGCATCACCCTCACCACTCTCCCATACACTGCACTACACATTTTTTCACAAAAAGTGCTCCTACGTAGTTCCGCAAGTTACAGCACACCCCAGACAGTTGCTCTCTAGGATGGCCCCAATGATGAAGCATGTCACCTAGGGGCAACCCTTGGTGAGTGAGTGTACTCAAGAAGAGAATTTTATCTTCTTAGATTCGGGATGTTGCTTCGCACATTTAAAGGAAGCCCTTCCTTTTGGTTAGGTACTCTGATCTGTCATTTACAGATTTGTTAATAACTATACACAGTCTGGAGGATGAACTTAACCTCTACCTCTATCTCCCCCCTTTTTGTTTATAATTAGTGTGTATATATATATATTTATATATCAATATTTCAAATTCTAACATGAGGGGGGAGAGAGAGAGTCAGTGGATTCAGTCTCCCAGGTTACATGAATAAACAAAGTGGAATCCACTCAAAGTGATAGTGATCCCTAGAGTGATGGGGAACACACAGTGTTGTTTAAATGCCCCTCACACACCAACAGGCCCCTTGGTGTCATGCTTCATCATCGGGGCCTTCGCACCCCTCTACGGGATGCGGCGTGCTGCGACTCGCGGATACGCAGGAGCACTTAGAAGTGAACTATGTGTGGGGGTGTGTGTTGTTACAAAGTGTGAGTGAGGTGAGGTGAAAAAAGGTGAATAGTTAAAAAATACCTGGCACGTGGGAGAAAAAAATACTTTATTTAAATCCCCGGCTGGTATTATTAAAACAAAAGTGCAGGGCGTGGTTTAGATAGATACGTGTTAGGGTATCCAGACCACTGTATTAAGATGTCAACATGTTTCGGAGGTCACAGCCCCCTTCTTCAGGACAAGGGTTAATGCACTTACCCTCCCCTTACTCACATGTAAAATGTAAAAGTGTTATTAAAATTTTTTTACCACAATGTGTAATATTCCTAACAATGTTTTTATGTTAGTGAATATCGTTGCGCCCAATTGGCGTAAGAACCGGTGGAGAGAAATCATAGATAAACATACAGATCTATAATGCACAGGCCAGTGGAGAAGAAAAAGCTTCTCTAAATACATCAAGGTTGAACCAAAAATAATGGGACCCTGGAGAAAAACATATATACACAAGGACACTACACAGTACTCACAAACATACACACAAAACACCAAAATTACTCTCAGCTCTGATGGAAGGAGAGCACACAAAAAGAAAGATAAGTCTTACTTAAAGTTCCCAACTATAAGACCTCATGAGCCTATGCGTAAATTGGGGGATCCTTCCTTTCTGATCAGAAATGACCTATAAAACATTAATGTCAGGGGTTCAGTTGGCAAACAGGGTACTGAATGCACCAAATATAAAGAAACAAATACTCCTCTCTATGGTCAAAAACTCACGGTTACTGCAATGGCTAATCGCCTGCCTTCCCTCAACGCGGCTCCGATGAAGTGAGCTAAGATTGATTCAAGGCCCTTATATATACTATCCCTGTAGGTAATTAATGGTAGTAAATTGGTTAATGCGATCCGGGGGATGCCCAAATACGGATATAATAATCTCCGAGCGTCCGGTGTTGCGCTAGCGGCTCACACTGCTTAACGCGCATGCGCATACTAGCTTCTCCGGTACGCATGCGCGGCACACAGAGCGACCGCGCATGCGCTAACGGAGAAACACTGTACTGTTTCCCAAAGAAGGAAAGCAGCACGCTTTAAAAAAATAGCTGCCTTTGCTTCGAGTCAAGCGCGTTTGTGGTAAATTATACGCATAGGGAGGCTGGAAGACACATGTCTTTATGTACAAGGAAAGGCTCAAACTTTAATATTTAATAATAAATTAAAGGAAGCCAAAGAAAGCTTATTCATATTGGGGGACCTCAGGAGGCATGGTCCCTGCTGATAGGTAATAGATCCTATCTTAGAGCTGATAAGCATCGCTTTATGCTTGCGATATGATTTATTAAGACCCCACATTCATGTTTTATAGATGTAACCCCAAGTATACATCAGCTGTTAATTGCAAATGACCAGATAGAGTTTATCTTAGGAGGTTCCAAGGAATGGAATCGTTGAGCCCAGTGGTGTCGGTTCCCAACCGGAACACCCACCGTTGCTCTTTTTCCAGGAGGCCCACCTCTGAGGGTAGTTGTTCTATTACCGTCCACTGTAACTCATTTACACAGTGTTGGTGTTCGATGAAGTGGGTTGACATCTTGGTTGTGAGTTTTTTACACCTGATGTTACTTTTGTGTTCATTTAGTCTCACTTTCACAGGTCTGGTGGTCATTCCCACATATTCTTTTCCACATGGGCACGTGATCAGGTAAACAACATTTTTACTGTTGCAATTCGTAAATGCACGTTGTTCCCATTGTGTCCCATTTGCGAAGGTTAAATTCTGGCTCTTTCTAGTAAGGTGGCAGTTGTTACAGTTGCCACACGGGTGTTTACCTGATCACGTGCCCATGTGGAAAAGAATATGTGGGAATGACCACCAGACCTGTGAAAGTGAGACTAAATGAACACAAAAGTAACATCAGGTGTAAAAAACTCACAACCAAGATGTCAACCCACTTCATCGAACACCAACACTGTGTAAATGAGTTACAGTGGACGGTAATAGAACAACTACCCTCAGAGGTGGGCCTCCTGGAAAAAGAGCAACAGTGGGTGTTCCGGTTGGGAACCGACACCACTGGGCTCAACGATTCCATTCCTTGGAACCTCCTAAGATAAACTCTATCTGGTCATTTGCAATTAACAGCTGATGTATACTTGGGGTTACATCTATAAAACATGAATGTGGGGTCTTAATAAATCATATCGCAAGCATAAAGCGATGCTTATCGCTCTAAGATAGGATCTATTACCTATCAGCAGGGACCATGCCTCCTGAGGTCCCCCAATATGAATAAGCTTTCTTTGGCTTCCTTTAATTTATTATTAAATATTAAAGTTTGAGCCTTTCCTTGTAGATAAAGACATGTGTCTTCCAGCCTCCCTATGCGTATAATTTACCACAAACGCGCTTGACTCGAAGCAAAGGCAGCTATTTTTTTAAAGCGCGCTGCTTTCCTTCTTTGGGAAACAGTACAGTGTTTCTCCGTTAGCGCATGCGTGGTCGCTCTGTGTGCCGCGCCTGCGTACCGGAGAAGCTAGTATGCGCATGCGCGTTAAGCAGTGTGAGCCGCTAGCGCAACACCGGACGCTCGGAGATTATTATCTCCGTATTTGGGCATCCCCCGGATCGCATTAACCAATTTACTACCATTAATTACCTACAGGGATAGTATATATAAGGGCCTTGAATCAATCTTAGCTCACTTCATCGGAGCCGCGTTGAGGGAAGGCAGGCGATTAGACATTGCAGTAACCGTGAGTTTTTGACCACAGAGAGGAGCATTTGTTTCTTTATATTTGGTGCATTCAGTACCCTGTTTGCCAACTGAACCCCTGACATTAATGTTTTATAGGTCATTTCTGATCAGAAAGGAAGGATCCCCCAATATACGCATAGGCTCATGAGGTCTTATAGTTGGGAACTTTAAGTAAGACTTATCTTTCTTTTTGTGTGCTCTCCTTCCATCAGAGCTGAGAGTAATTTTGGTGTTTTGTGTGTATGTTTGTGAGTACTGTGTAGTGTCCTTGTGTATATATTTTTTTCTCCAGGGTCCCATTATTTTTGGTTCAACCTTGATGTATTTAGAGAAGCTTTTTCTTCTCCACTGGCCTGTGCATTATAGATCTGTATGTTTATCTATGCTTTCTCTCCACAGGTTCTTACGCCAATTGGGCGCAACGATATTCACTAACATAAAAACATTGTTAGGAATATTACACATTGTGGTAAAAAAAATTTAATAACACTTTTACATTTTACATGTGAGTAAGGGGAGGGTAAGTGCATTAACCCTTGTCCTGAAGAAGGGGGCTGTGTCCTCCGAAACATGTTGACATCTTAATACAGTGGTCTGGATACCCTAACACATATCTATCTAAACCACGCCCTGCACTTTTGTTTTAATAATACCAGCCGGGGATTTAAATAAAGTATTTTTTCCTCCCACGTGCCAGGTATTTTTTAACTATTCACCTTTTTTCACCTCACCTCACTCACACTTTATAACAACACACACCCCCACACATAGTTCACTTCTAAGTGCTCCTGCGTATCCGCGAGTCGCAGCACGCCGCATCCCGTAGAGGGGTGCGAAGGCCCCGATGATGAAGCATGACACCAAGGGGCCTGTTGGTGTGTGAGGGGCATTTAAACAACACTGTGTGTTCCCCATCACTCTAGGGATCACTATCACTTTGAGTGGATTCCACTTTGTTTATTCATATATCAATATTTCCACAGGTTTGCTTGCAAGCAAAAGACGCACTCAGGATTGTTGCAGCATAAAGGATTTATTTATCCAGTAAACACGAGTGTTTACTGGATAAATAAATCCTTTATGCTGCAACAATCCTGAGTGCGTCTTTTGCTTGCAGCGTGTTTACTGGATAAATAAATCCTTTATGCTGCAACAATCCTGATCGGGTCTTTTGCTTGCAAGCAAACCTGTGGAAATATTGATTTTCGGCCGGTGTGGTCCGCCGAACGAGACGCCACCTGACTAGGGAGGAAGGATCCCGGAACTACCCCATTGTTGTTTTGAATATATATATATGTATGAATCACATTCTTCCTCACAAGGAAAGGTTTTTGAAATACGAGGCGGCGTGGTTGAGCCGCGGAGCTACGCACCACTTTGAGAAGCGCACCATCACTACCCGCAAAACTGTTTAGAGTCACAGCAGTATCCGTTGAAAATGTTGTGGACTTTGCAGAACTGCTGATACCATAATGCACTTGCTACATAAACCCGAATGGGGGCGGGACTGCAACTGATTTAAAGCAGGTGTGCTGCAAGGTAGCTGCCTATGACTTTGCCTGTGAAAATGGACGAGGAGTCCGAAACTGGTCAGGCTGGAATGAACTGTGTTTTAAAGTTGGGCGCTGTTATCCTTTTCCGACCTCAATAAAGAGAGGAATACTCACCTATTTGAGCGCTCTCATTGCAAGGACAAACTTTTCTTTCTATATATATATATATACACGTTATAGTTAGAAATTAGCATTTAAAAAACCTTACAAATTCACTCAAAAAAACATACTGATGACATCATCCAGTGACTGTGTGTTTCTTTACATTTTAAATATGCATTATATATATGCTAAGGTTTATTGAAGAATGAGTGGGTGTATAAGTGTCTGGATGTTGGATTTAGTAGGTGCGTAACTGACTATTTAAGTGAGTGATTACATGTGTCTTACTGAATGCATGGGTTAGTGACTAAACTGTGTGAATGTCTATATCAGTCAGTCTGTTGTTGTATAAGCTGCTGCATGAGTTGGTCAGTAGCTACATGAGTGTCTATAAGGGTTATCGATTGGTTGCCTGAGTATTTGTATGGGTGTCTGAGGGTGGGTGGGTGGGAGGTGTCTATAGATGTTTGAGTGGTTGATTCACTGGGTGCATGGGTTCAAGAGTTCATGTGGAAACAGCTGTATGGGAGGGTGAGTGTGTGTATGGGTGGTCGGTGAGTGAATGGATGTCTCAGTGGTACATGTCCAAGTAACTACATATGTAAAAGGCAGTGTTTATAAGAGTTGAACTATATAAATGACTATACTTGAGAGTTGGTGATTGTGAGAGTGGCTGTATGGATGAGTGTGTACTTGTATCAGTGATTGTATAAGAGATTAAGAGATTAAGTATGTGTTTGTTTCTGCTTAAATAAGTGATGTTTTGTGTGTATAACTGCAAAGGTGAGTAAATGGGAGGGTCATTGATTATTTGCATGACTGACTGGGTGTGTGAGTAACTCCATGGATGAGTGGCGGTGTGTGAGTGTCTGTATAGGTGTATGAGTGCATATGATAGTGTTGTATTGATGAGTGACTGCATGTATGAGTGATTGTATGGGTGAATGAGTGGATGTGTGTGTAGACCTGGGACTCATTGAGTGTGTATGTAGTAACTAGTATTGGTGTGTCGATGGTTTTGAAAATGGTAGTCTGTATTTTGCAGTGGGTGTATCAAAGGTTATATTAGAGTGTGAGGAGGTGCAACAGATTTTCACGTGGATGATGTCATTAGTGATGTCATTTGAGATGTCATCAGTGATGCCATTGACCATGTCATGAATGATGTAATATGTGAGGTCATCAGCAGTGCATTGTGGGGGTGCGAGTTATAGTTAGCTGAACTAATTATAACAGTGGAATTTCTATGGTTTTATATGAGAGAAATGTCCAACTAACTATAATGTTCCTGAAACCTATAGTTTTTTCACTGAATTCGTAAGGTTTTTTAAAGGCTAATTTATAACTATAACATGCCTGAAATCTATGTTTTTTTCAGTGAAATTCAATGTTTTTTAAATGCTAATTTATAACTATAACTTCCCTGAAACCTATGCTTTTTTCCAGTGAATTTCAATGGTTTTTTAAACGAAAATTTCTAATTATAATGTGCCTCAATCCTACGTTTGTTTTAGTTAATTTCTAAGATTTTAGAAATGCTAATTTCTAACTATAACATCCCTATTTAGTCCCCTTGAATCCTGAAGGTCCCTGGTGGCAAAGTAGCCCACCAGGTACCTCCAGTAAGCGCCACAGAGCTTTGTTGCAGAGAGGTGTTCCTAGGCCATGCCCCTTTTTACACCACGCTGCAAACATGGCTTCTGGTGCACTGCTGCTCGGACGATGAATTCCACTTGTGTCCTGAGGTCCTCAGGTCAAAAGAGGACCTCATCGCCCCACTAGCAGTGCACCAGAAGCCGTGTTTGTAGAGTGGTGTAAAAAGGGGCATGGCCTTGGACCAACTCTCAGCAACACTACTCTTTGGTGCTTACTGAAGGTACATGGTGTGCTAGTTGGCCCCCAGGGACCCTCAGGATTCAAGGGGATTTAATCACAAATTTACAACGCACCAGGGTGTGTGTCTGCACACTTGTAACATCAGGCCCGCCCGCTCGCTGCACCACTATGAAAACGCGCCCTCTGTTGAGTTGTAATTTGGGGGATTAAGTCTCCTTGAATCTTAAGGGTCCAGGTGGGCCAACTAGCCCACCAGGTACCTCCAGTAAGCGCCACAGAGCTGCGTTGCAGAGAGGTGTAAAAAGTGGCATGGCCTTGGACCACCTCTCTGCAACTCATCTCTGTGGCACTTACTGGAGGTACCTGATGGGAAGTTGGCCCCCAGGGACACTCAGGATTCAAGGAGACCTAATCCCCCAATTAGAACATGCCAGGGGATGTGTTTGCACACTTGTCATATCAGGCCCCACCCCCTTCCTGCACCACTGTGCAAATGCGCCTCCTGGTGCGTTGTAAATTGGGGGATTAAGTCCCCTTGAGTCCTGAGAGTGTTCCCACGCATCCACCATGCATTATATCACCTTCCCAGATTTACCAACACTGGTAGACCTCAGAATGCATCAGAATTGTATGCCTTCCCACGAGAGGTACAACAAGGAGAAATATCTGTATTTATCTTTGTTGTTTCCTTTTTCTAAGTCTCCTGCATTCTGCAGCAGACTTAGATAGAGTAAAATCACTCGGAGGGTTGTTTGTGTGCAGGAAGGTCCCCCTTCATGTACAAAACCAATCCTGCCTACAACGCAGGCCAACTTGCACCATGCATCAGTTGTCACTCCATACTGAACAATGGTGTTTATTGGATCCTCTGGCTCCAGCCTAACAGGACCTATTCAAATCTAGGCTGTTTTCAGCCTTTTTGGACTCCGGTGGGAGACTGGGGAACAATCTGATGTAGATGATTTGCCAGTTGCCAGCAATATTTTCTTAAACTGACCTATTGTGTTTGTTGAGGCCATGGGTTGTTGCACTAATCTTCCTGTGGAATCAATGAGGAGTCAAGGATTACTGACAGGACATCATAGTGTGTCCAATGGCAGTTGTATTCTGGCATCCAACAGCTCTGAGGCTGCGCCATTCGCTAGCGCAGTATTGGCATCAATCATCTTTGAAGAGATGCTATTGACTTTTATGGGGTTCAGTACTATTGCAAATTACTATTTAAAATATATTGCTTCTAAACAACAACCAGAAACATATTAACTTTGCAAGCCCATCATTTGATTTTTGAAAAGCTGCCTTACCAACATATAATTATTCAAGGGGCTAAGCTTAAGCAAATCGGGGTCAAAAGCAACAGATAGTACAATCCAATACCAAGCATCAGCCAGTATCCATGTTTCTCCTACTCTCTTCAAGTCTTGCAATTAATTATCAATAAATAAACATAACAAATTAAACAATTAATATCAAGCAATACAAATGTTAAATAGAGCACTCTTTTTCCAATCGCCAAGTAAACACCACAGCTAAACAAAATTTGTATTTCAAAAACAGCAAATACATTTATATTTCTTAACAACATATTTTCACAAAAATAATAAAGTACAATATCTTGAACATCAATATGATTGTTAAATACACTAAAAGAATGTACTTATCATTGATATTTGTTTCAATATTTGTGTATTCACAATATTTTGCCTACAATATTATGATATCATGATATTTTATCATCGATATTCAGAATATTTAGAATCTATATAATTTTTACTTGGTCAAGGCATTTTTTGTTTCTCACCCTACAACTAACGATGAGTTATACGAAGTCAAATACTTGAGTGCCGAGGAGCCAGATTTGAAATTAGTAAAATGCTGGTTAACCAATGGGTGGTGAGGGTTAGAGAAAGGAGTGTGAAGCAGAGGTGTCTGGTGGGCTGATGGAAGTTCAAGACGTTGTTAAAGTAGGCAGGTCAGCAGTTGTGTAGGGCCTTGTGTACATGGGTCAGGTTAAATTTTTTTTGTACGCAGGGATCCAGTGGAGTTCCCTGAGGCAGGGAGTGATGTGGGTTCATCTAGGGAGATCCAGGACGAGTCTGGCTGAGGCTTTCTGTGTGGTAAACTGATATTTCAGACGTGTGGAATTTCTGATGTTTATAGAAAATAGTGCAGAAGTGCCCTTTTCATGCCACTGACATTCTGAAGCACCAAGAATTACTGAGCAATTTGCTGCTTCCAATAAAACAGTAACACTTCCGGGTCGCCAGTTATCATGACAAATTACATTTCATTTTGAATTCTGCATTTAATCTAACCTTAGTCTTCAAACTAACAAAGGAATTCTACTACATAATTTAGATTCATACGTCAGTGAAATTATTAAAACAGGTCAATCCTGAAGCATTTTCTGAAATAATTTACAATGTGGTTACACAGTACAGAAATGAGGTAGCCAACAGACTTGCCAAATTGTATTTGACTGACGTAGGCGACTGTTGCTTTCGTCGTTCTATTGGCTAAAACCTTGTTTTCCCCATTGTTTACCGCCTCTTATATGCTCAGTATTCCATAATCTTGTGATGTTTTCCGAATATGCAATTTGGAATGAATGGAACTCTGACGTACTGTGCATGAACACTGTTAATTGCATGTGACAGTTTTTTTGTACGTTTTTATGCTTTTTCCCATTCAGCTTCAAACTTGAGGTGCCGACGATTAACTACCATGGACAGCAACCGTATTCCTTGCTCGGCTATGTGATCTTTCTGTAAAACAAACATAATTGTAAATGAAAATAAAGCATCAATGGTATTTAATAAATGAATGGGCCATTCATCTCACTTTCAACCATAATTGAACTCAAATTGGGATAAAACACTAGTTTAGGAAATGCAATTAAGGGCAGTATTCATAAAGAAATGAATGAGTATGCATGTCATAAATGCTTGATTTATTAGAACAAACCCGACCCTGTGCGTTTTCCGAAATCCACAAAGAAGGCTGTGTGCAAGTATAACGTGTGCAGCATGCGGGCGGCCTAGTTTGAGCGCCGTGAGTTTCTTTTTTTGGACAGGTTAAGGTTCCTTCGGAAACCTATTGATTCGATCAACCAAGATGCGAGTCAATCGGAGAATTTTCACTGTATTTTCTTAGGATTATAGGCAGGTTCTTGTTACTGAGTTGTCCCAGTTTGAAAAATTCAAGTCTTTCACTTTTCACGACCTAGCACATGCATGCTCGATGCAGTTTTCTTAAGCTTCTTTACAACACCTAGATTCGGGAACTACTCAGGGGCGTGACTTTCAGTGGTGCAGCAGGTGCAGTGGCACCGGAGTCCAGAAGCCTGAGGAGGCCACGGAACTTTTATTATTCCTATATTTTTCAGTTCAAACAGTGACCACAGGGCCGTTTGCTTCCTTGCACTAAGGCCCACGGCACACCGGCTACACCACTGGAACTACCGTAAAAAAATAAAAAATCTGCCTCCCCTCGGTGGGTACCCATGATGACAGTACGGAGACGTCCTTTCAGAAAATCAGTTCTTGGCAACTGGTCCTAGTAATTATATTACACCAAACATAATTAAATATTATTTCTAGAAGAACACTGTGGCAAAATTTCGTTTCACTGGACTCTTAACCAGCAGTGGGTCTCTTCCTTGAATATGCTCTTTAAAAAACTTGACTTTGTCCTTGAGTAGCTTTTCAAAGGATGCCATAGTTATAGGCAAGACAAAAGACATGGTCCTAAATATAAAAACCTACTGGTGACCGCCAGTGTGTAATATACATAAAAAGGAAATGGGAGCCATGTGGTCCCCATCCATGAGCCTGTTATGGCTCCAGGGACCCCATCCCCCGGGCGTGCGTCATTTAAAGGTAGGTTCCCCGGTGCCTACTCCGGTCACCAATCATGCATGTGTTCGTGGCCCATGCCCTGGGGCCATCATAATTTAAAGGTGGTGGCCACAGGGGGAGCCCCAATGCCCCCTCAACCTCAGTCAGCTCCCCGCGTAATGTGGGAGCCGGCATTGCTCTCACCCCAAAGGAATAAATATTTATGCTGCCCCCTAGAGGAGGGACCAATATGTGCTGTGATGTGGGTAGGGAAACACAACACAATTCTGCTCCCAGCAGGGGGAGCATTTTTAAAGCTCCTGCCACCAAGGAGCTGACTTTGTGTTTGCTCCCATTTAGTTAGAGATTAAAAAATGCTCCCACAGGAGCCAACACACATTTCCCTGACGGCAGTTGTGCAGACAGAAAATACTGTGTCCTGGGGGAGGGCTACTGGGGACACAATATGTAAGCCGTCCCTGGGGCTGTTAAAGGCCCCCCCCTTTCAAATTTAGTTCTAGCCCTGGGAAAGGAGTTCACAGGGCCATTTTAAGGTTCATGTAGGGGGGCAGTGTAACCCCATTTCCCATAATAAACACTTTGGGTTCCAGGGGATAGGGACCCCTGGGCAAAATATGTCTCGGGGAGGTGGGCCGCACACCCCTACCCCCTTATTAAATTGATTGGGTAATGAGGTCTCTGAAGCTGAAAACAGTTTGAGCTGAAACCATGGCCAGAAGGAAGCAGGCCTGATGAGCGCCAGAACACCAGCAGCCTGAAGACCAACCAGGAGGACCAGGAATCCAGAAAACCACACCCCACCAAGACAGGATAATACAGGGGTAAAGACAGAGGCCTGAACCCAGTGAAGCACAACACCCACCAGGAAAAGAGTGCAAACAACAGGGTCCCACCCGAGCCAAGGAAAGACACCCCCAAGAGGCAGACACCCCAAGACCCAGAACCAGACTCAATTGGACCGGGACCCAAAAACAAAGGCAACCAAGGGTGGAGCGAGTCAATCCCCCAATTCCACAAGACATGGGGAACGCAAAGACCAAACAAGCACTCCTCCACAAACAGCACACACTGAGGACAACACCCCCAACCATAACCCAGGGAGCCGACCCAAGGTGGAAAAAAGCACCAGAGAAGACAAACTCACCGGCCACCAGAGACAAGCCACACACCGATCAACACAATAAGCCACCAGCCACCATGCACTCCAGAACTAACAACCGGTACAAGAGCAACAAAACACTGAGACAAGCGGCCCAAACTGGGAAGAAGGACACCCCCAGCCGAACAACCAGCTGACCAACTGGCCCAGAGGTCAAAGTACAACACCCAGGAACCACCGCAAGTTTATCCCAACATGAGCCGCAGATGGGCCAAGACCAAGCCCAGTAAGGCCCTATTGTCACTGGAGATGCAGACAGACACAAGCCCCAGAGCTCCAGGCCAAAACACTGGCAGAAAACAAAAACCCCTAGGCACGACCACTGGCAAGCAGGGCGGGCAACAGCCCAACACCACCGAAGGCTGCAGAGGCATCAGACAAGCCAGAAGACAGAAACACTGACCATCCAGCAGAGACTGGAGTAGGAATTTCCCACTGGCACTAGAAAACAAGGCTACAAACCGGAAAGGCCAAAGCTGCCCAGGAGAACAAGGAACAGCATGGAACAACCAGGCCAGAGACCCGATGACAGAATAAAACGGCCCACCTCCAACCGAACAGCAGGGCCACCACCAACTGCTCCAGGAAACAAGGACCCAACGTAGAAGGCCTGGAGCAGTCCAAAACGCAGCAGTAGAAGAACCGCCACCTAAAAGGCTGGACTCAATCACTCTCAGAATGGGTGCAATGCGACCACCCACATGGCACCCAAAGGCTCGGAAAGACTGACACAGAGATCCAAACAGCCAACCCCAGAACAACTCCACTCCTTAAGGCAGAGAGCCTAGAGGACACAACCACAACCAAGGCCACAGCGGAGACATCCCGCAAAAAGGAGGCCAGGAAGACAAGGCAGAAGTTAAAAAACCTATGCAGGGATGCCGCCCCATGATCCCGTCTGCCACTGGGGTTGGCAGACACAGAATACAGGACCAACAGGAAGGACAGGGAGGCAGGCCCGGACCACAGCAATGCCTGGCACAGGGGGTGAACCCAAGGGGGACCCATAGCACAAACGCTTGCCCAAGACAGCAAGAAAAAGAAGATACCAAAAGGCAAGGACCAGCCCCACCCCCATCCTCCCCCCCCCACCCCCCTGGAGGCCAGCCCCCTGAAACCAGGAAGCACCCAAACCAGGAGACAAGCACAGCCACAACAAAACAGCGAGGCCAAATAAAACAGAGGCTGATGCCCAAAGCCCCACAAAAACAGATTGGAAGGAATGCCAGAGGAAGACAAAAGTCACACGACCTGCCGAGCGAACAGAGGTCTGAAGAGGCAGAGCACACAAACTGGACCCAAACTAACACAACTACCTCCGGGCATTTAAAAGCTCAGCACCTAACTGGCCTACACCCCGCTGTGCTGGAACACTAGCCAGGGCAGGAAAACAGGCCCCCACACAAAAGAAGAAGTGAAGATGAGACAAAGGAGTGATATATCAGGGGTCAGGCATCATACGTACTCCAGACTGCAATGCAAATGAAATTAGCAGACAACAGAATCAGTGGACAGTTGTCGGATTACAACAAAGTCTCAAAAGGGCAGGTTCAATGTCATTACAAAGATGAGCTAGTGCACATTATATGTGAGGTTCCAGGACACATCCAGCAAATGCATCGAATTAAAGGTAGGGAGAAGGAAATCCACTACACTGTACTCACCCCCAGGGCCGGCAGAATCCTGCACTCGCTGTCTGCCACAATAACACCTCCACCAGCCTGCCCAGGTGTGCACCACCAGCCATACTGCCTGGGGAGCAGCCAAATGAGCACCCAGTAGAAGAAGAAAGGAGAAATTGCAATATGGTACTCATCATGGGTCAGAAAGACTCAGCACGAAAAATGCCCCCAGCACCACTCAGGCATGCCCAACTGGACTGACGCGCCTGAACTCAGCCCGTCAGACTATCTCTGGGACACTCGAAAGCCAGGCACATTCGGAGCAACCACACTCCAGCTCCGAGGAACCAAGCAGCCACCGCCTGCAACTGCCAAACATGACAGGGCAGGCACACAGGTACTGGCGGTCCTCACACATGGGAGATATGGGCAAGGGAGAGCCCCATGAAAATGCTCCTTAAGCAAGCCAGGAACAAACCACGGCAATGCTCCTCCCAATATGCCCACCCAGGAAGATGTGCTGCGGCAAATCGGAACTGCTCAGAAGACCCAGGGCACCAGTCACAATGGGCCGGCTGCTAACAATCCCAGCACCGTCAAGGAAAGCCCAGCAGATTGACGGGCACACCAGAGAAGATACCACTCCCACCCGGCAGGAGCAGCAACCAGCAAACAACGTTCCATTCTGTAGGCAGACATAAAAAAGAACAGGAAGAATGCTGGGTGAGTACTTATTAACTACTCCCAGTAGGAGAGGTGGGGTAGGGGTCCCAGCATTCCTCTGTTTTTTTTTCTGCCTGGTAGATCTTTATTTCCATATCTCCTGAATAGGACGAGGACTGGAGGGACCAGGGGATAAAGTGGCCTGCTCTACATAGGTAACAATTAAGGATGTATACAGGCTCAGGCCCTAAAAGTTGGTACCCGCTAATTAAGTGAATATTCACTGCATGTGTCACCTCCTCTTGCTTAGGTACTCTTTCAGTATAGATAATAGTTCTGTGGTTTATAAAACAAAAAAAGATACAATTGTTGCTAAACGGAGTTGTGCAACGGCCCTTCTACACTACAACATCCCCCTTTCGCAATGAGCAAAGCAAAGGGCAAGGGCCTTTTATTTGCAATGGGTCTAAATTACTTTATTTTCTGTGCAAGACCAATCAATTGCAACGATTGTCATACGGTGGATGTGGCGAAGGACAGGGAATGAGTGTGGAAACTGGGCTGGTGCAGTGCTCTGTCTAGCTTGCATCTCAATCTTCACTCTAACTATTATTACACATTCATTCCAGTGATACACACTTATTAGTACATGAGTGTGCCTTTTTTGCATTTGCAGAAAACTAAGAAATAACAAAATAGTTAAGAACATGTCAGTTAAAAAAAATTGTATTCCCTTTTTTATAGCATGCTTCTGTTCAAATGCACGTTGTTAAACCATGTCACTTTGTTCTCTGTGTGAACAATTGTGTGTAGTGCACAAATATGAACATTACAAACGGGTACATGGTCTTTTTATTGTAACACCACACCAAGAACTCAACAAAAATGCAAACGTCATATACACTGCTTGACTTGCATTTCAATACTCACCATAACATGTTACATCATCTCTTGTGACAATTGTATGTGGTATATTCCTCTAAATATTATAAGTATAGGTAACTATGTTAAAAGGTTAATGCGTTATAAAAACCTTATTGCTAGAATGAAAGGCCATCCATTAAATTACAATTTTCAGTGTAGTTGAACATCTATCATTTGCAATTGACCAATAGCTAAATCTTGAATGAAATCTATTGCAAATGCTGATTACTGCAACTAAAAATTAAATCAGATACAAATTACCAGAAAGCTAAATCAACAGTTTGAGTTATGAAATATAATTTAGTTTAAAAGGACGCTGCCATGACTTTGAGAATTGAGACTAAAGGTCCAATGTAATAAATTAAGTTTGCAAACCAGGATGTGTAAATTGAATACAAACTGATCTGCCAACGGTCCTTCATGTACCAGTAAGTCGCTTCACAAAATGTATAATTGTAGACAGTTGTGCAATCTCGTGCCTTGTGAGTTTCGATGAGATAGGTGGCATTTTACATCCCCCTATTGGTGTTTGCAAACACAGAGACGGGGCCACCATGCCTGCATTCCCAATAACAGCATGTCAATGTTTCTTTTTTTAAACAGTCCATGTGTTCATAAAAGGGACAGTCCGTGTGTTCATGAAAGGGACAGGTGTTGCTTTAAAAGACAATTATTGACATCCTAGCAAGACATCAGGGTTGAGCATTGGAATGCTCTTCCGGTTCACTTAAGAATGGAACCCTCTGAAACCCTTTTCAGAGCTAAACTGAAAACCCATCTCTTTCCTCAATAAGCCTGTGTTTCCATTCCTTTCTTGATTCTCTGTGAGTTTTTTTTCCAGCAATCAGCGCGGGGATACACAGCTGTGCAGCCATGCGCTTAATAAATGTTTTATTATTATTATTATTATTAGCATGCAATACTGCTCTGGACTGCTGTCAGCTCCCCTGCTCTCAAGGTCACCTCACACAATTCCCAAATAGAAAGTTATTCCAAAGGGATGTCTTCCCATTTTCAAGTCACTAACCACCCCAAAGTGGGGTTGCTAGCTGAACAGTGGTTTGCAATCAGAATTGTTGCCGCAAACCATTGATACAACTCTACGATTGAAAATAGTAGGGGAACACTCCTAATGGCTCTCCAATATATGATTAGGAAAGGTTGGAATACTTCTTCTGATACCTAAAAGGAGATTTGTGTATTTTAATATATATATATTGAGGCGTTTGGAGTCCAAGTACATCATTGAACTCCAAACGAAAATTCCGAAGGGGCTCAATGCGGGTGAGGAACTTCTCACCCACCTTTAGCCCATTCACCTTAGAAAGAGCAGCATCAGTGTCAGAGTAGGTCCAATGGGGGCTATCAGTTACTATGAGAATTTTATCTAATTGAAACATCTGATCCACACACTTCACATACATTGACAGTTGCTGTAGCAGTGACAAGGAAGGAAACAATGCATGCAAGAAATAGTTACCGTTCGCACATTCAGGGCTTAATCACGAATCAATGTAACTATGTTTAATGTGGACCATGTAACGATTAGTTTGAACAATGCTAAAATGAATGGCTATATTCTTTTACCTAAACATTTGCAAATTTGAAAAATGGAGATAGAATGTTGATATGGATTATAGTGTTTAAGGATTGTCCTTTGATTATACCCATACAGGGTTTAATAATTATGCAAAACGTAATGTGGTTTGCCAACTACCTCCACATAATTATGAAATGTAGGAAATGAATTTGAAATTAGCCTTTCGCTAATAAGAAAGCGTTGTAGATACTTTGTTTAGCCACTCTAAGATAGCGACTAAAAACCAGGACGACTAGTCCTTCATTTATGTTTATGTACCAAAAATGCCAATATTTACTTCCTCCTCGCTGACGCCAGCTGACACTGACGAAGGCTAAGGCTGAAACGCGTCTTGTTTTTGCGCAAATAAACCTGAGGATGGTTTAAATCTAACTTGAGTGCTGGTCCAGTCTTTTGAAAGGGGAGCGGAATATATATATATTTATATATATACTGTGAGTGGGAACCTTTGGAGCTTATTTACTAATATAAGTGATGCAAAGTGGTGCAACCTTGTACAGCTATTTTACTTTATCCAAACATTTCACACACTGCATTTGAGCTGCAATGTGCAGTACACAACAAATGTGTAGAATGTATCAGAATTTATATAGGCATTGGATTTTGAAATGGAAGGATACCCTTCTATTTTTCTGCTGAAATCTACAAAGCTGATCCCTCTCCTACAGCTCATCAGAACGGTTCACTGACAAAATATTGACTCCCAAAACATTCCCATACCAAAATACCGAGTCATAAATATAGATTTAAAAAATATCAATATCCTATATTTATGAAGGTAAGTACAACATTATTGAAACAAAAATATTGATGACATAAATATAGATGTAAAAAATATTGTATAAATATATATCTATCAAATAAAATATTAAATATTAAATAATGAACTTAATTAAAAAAATATTTAATAAACATTTTAAGAAAAATAACAAATTAACGTAACTTAAAAATAGTTAAACACACATATATAAGACTTATTATATATATTTACTGTAAAACAACTACTAAACTATTCATTTACATTTTTTATATAATTTTAATAATATATAAAAATGTAACATATATATATATATATCCACACGAGTTCTCACAGAGCAGCGCCGTAGTCTCAATATCACCGCAGCGCCGCCAGAAAACAGGAGACCCAGAATTTTCCATGAGTAAATTAATTTATTCTGCAACACACGGACAGCATATATATATATATATATATATATATATATATATATATATATATATATATATATATATATATATATATATATATATATATATATATATATATATATATATATACATACATATACCAATAACATAACATTTCTGTTAGAAACAATTCTAATATTAAATAAAACATTGAACTTTTTAAAAATATTTAAATTAAAATTTTCCACTGTAATCAATGCAACAGTAGGGAAAGTGTTGGATAATGGAGGGGTAACAATTACTATTCCCACTCCAGTCAGTGAAACAGGAGGGCAAGTGTTGTATAGCAAAGAGGTAAAAATGTGTATTCTCCCTCCAGTGTGTAACAGTAGGGAAAGTGTTGGATAGCAGGGGGGTAAAAATAACTATTCCCACTCCAATAAGTGCAACAGTAAGAAAAGTGTTGATAGAGGAGGGGTAACAATTACTATTCCCACTCCAATGAGTGCAACAGTAGAGAAATTGTTGGATAGCAGAGGGGTAGAAATTACTATTCCCACTCCAGTCAGTGCAGCGGAACGGAAAGTGTTGGATTCCTGAGGGGTGAAAATTACTATTTCCACTCCAGGGAGTGCAATCGTAGGGAAAGTGTTGGCTAGGGGAGGGGTAAAAATTACTATTCCCACTCAAATAAGTGCAACAGTAAGGAAATTGTTGGATACCCGAGGGGTAAACATTATTATTCCCTCTCCAGTGAGTGTAACAGTAGGGAAAGTGTTGAATTGCGGAGGGATAAAAATGACTATTCCCACTACAGTCAATTCAACATAAAAACAAACAAAATATCAACAACAACAAATATTTGAAAAACAAAATGCATTAAAAAAAATTTAAATATTAAAAAAAGATAATACAAATATATTCAATATTATACATAAAAAAATAAAAACGTATAATAATGTTAAATACATATCACAAATATTATATTAAATAAAATATTTTTCAAAGAAATATTTTTAGTGACAAATTATTTAGAAACAAAAACATTACTACGTACATTCATTTTTTTGCATCCTACCATATAACACCACATAATTCACAACCCACATCTAAATTAAAAATAAAATACACTTCCATAATTAACATAATTAATTATCAAATAAATATTATTAATTACACAGCAAATTAAAACACATAATACTTCATTAACATCCCATCCTTTACCCCTATAAACCCCACAACTCACACCTATAATTAATTACATGATTCCCATATTTAAGTATCAATTATTGAAATATTATTTATTAACTAGTAATTATTCATTAATAAAATAAATTACTTCCCTCCCTTTACCCCTATAAACACCACAACCTGCACCTAAAAATAGTTTCACAATTTTCATATTTAATCTTCAAATAATAATAATTAACAACAAATTATTAATTTTTTAAAAATAAATGACATCCCACTCTTTACCCCTATCGATACCAAAACCCACACCTAAAATTAATTAAACAATTTTCAATTAATTAATTATTAATAATTAAAAATGTATTAATAATTAGTTAAAAATAAATTACTTCCCACCCTTTACCCATATAACCCCCACCACCCACACCTAAAATTATTTACATGGCTCCCATATTTAATTTTCAAATATTATTCATTAACAAATAGTTATAAATTCATGTTTTAAAAAATTACTTCCCACCTTTTACCCATATAAAACCCACAACATGCACTTAAAAATAGCTACACAATTTCCATATTTAATTTTCAGTTAAATAATTAATATTAACAAATAATTATTAATTAATTACAAATAAATTACATCCCACCCTTTACCCCAATCGAAACCACAACCCGCACCTAAAATTAACGAAACAATTTTCAATTAATAATAATAAACATCTCATTAATATTTAGTTAAAAATAAATTAATAATTATTTTTTTAATGACTTCCCACCATTTACCCCTATAAACCCCACAACCTGCACCTAAAATTAATTACACAATTTCCATATTTAATTTTCATTAAATAATGTCATTTAACAACTAATTAATAATTAATTAAAACAATAAATTACTTCCCACAATTAAAACTCTAAAATATCAATTACATAAGTATATTTAAATAAAAATATATAATTGAATAATTATAATTAAATTACTTCTCACCCTTTTCTCCTATAAACCCACAACCCTCTACGGAACTTAAAAATGCAAAATTGACTTAAAATAAAATATTATATTAAAAAACATTATACAAAAAAATACATCACATGCATTTAAATTATATACTAAAATACAGAACACTAATTGAAAAATCGATATTTTAAACAACTACATTTTTGCACACGATAATATTGACTTCAATATTTTTAAAAACGGCATTTCTTACCTTAAATTCGATAGTCTTGACCATGATATTCTTGTTGTAGATATTTCTCACTGAGTATATTTAGGACTCGATATTCCTGTAGTTCGACACGTCCAACTCAATATTTTGTCTGCACACCCATCAGAACAATTTCAGGACCTGCGGAGGAACAGAGGAGTACACAACTTGATATTTGAGACCGTTGTGGAGGCCCTGGACCTTCTCCAAGGCTCAGTTGGCTGACCTTCTGTGTGGCTATTAAGACTCAACAGGCTACAAGGGACTATTTTCCTGAAATAGCCCTCTGACCATTAACAACTGTGACTGGACTGAATCTGTTGGTAGTGTCTGCTAGAGGGACTCCTGCCCCTTGTGCTGTCCCTGAGCTTCAGGGTGCCTTGGAAGTGACCAGAAATAGCTGCTTCAGAAACTCTAAAAATGTGCCTTTTAGAACGTTTTTGGACATCCCAGAACATTGGGGTGTTCTCAAAGCAAGGGTGTCCGATTTGGAAGGAACTTCTTCATATTTACCTTCTGGCTTACCATGCTGGAGAATTTTGAGTTCCATCAGAAAAGACTAAGGGCATCATTAGGATGGCGGGCGGACAGCCGGTAAAAGGGACCGCCCGCCATATGTGCGGGGGTCCCGTGGGTGACATTAGGATGCGCCCGCCACACTGGCGGGCGCATCCTGCATTTTTGACATTGCGGCGTGCAGTTCGTTAAGCACCGCCCGCCGCAAAGCCCAAAATGCATGTCATGCATCTACATGCACAACATGACAGGCACTGCGCGGTGCCTGCCATGCTGTGCATGCACATGCAGGGGGGTATCATAGGTATATGTGCACCCAACACCCCCCAACATCCTGGGGGCCCACAAAGGGCCCCCAACCTCGAAATCTGCATTCCTTTCAGTGGTGGCAAAGGCTCCTTCTTGCTTGCATCCTGATATGGATGGCGGTGTCTAGCAGACATCGCCACCATAAGAAACCCTTTTCCGCCTGGTCGACTTGTCGACTGGTCGGAAAAGCGGTGGACGGTCTTCCCGTCTGCCGTGGTCCCGCCCTCCGGGACCTTGCTTCTTTCCGCTGCTGTTAGATCTGGGGGTCTCTAGTTGGCAGAGGTAGGTACAAATGTCCAAATAAGGACCCTTGCTTCTAGTCAGGGTAAGGGGGATACACACTTTAGATAACCCCTGCTCACCCCCTTGGTAGCTTGGCACGAGCAGACAGGCTCATCAAAGGCAATGTGCAAAGTATTTGTACCAACACTCACAGTAACACTGTGAAAACACCACAAATGGACTCCACACCAGTTTAGAAAAATAAAGTATCTTTATCTAAACAAGACAAAAACGACAAAAATCCAACATACACATTTGAAGAATATGAAAGAGTTCTAGGGGTTGCTTCAAAATAATCCCCAGTTGCGTCACTCTAAGTCCAAAGTACCTGTAGATGCGACGAATGTTCCAAGTGGAAGCTGCAGCGTAGGAAAACAAGCGAAGTGTCACTCTTGAGACCCTGGGGAGGTGATGCAATAACCGCACTGCTTGCAGCAGCCGTGCTGCGACGAATACGGTCTGTATGGGGAGGGATGCAATACCTTGTGTGGATTCCGGTGAGCAGGTTCAGAAGGAAGCGTCACACAGGCATGATGCGACGATCTTCGAACGGCGATGATCTTCGGTGTGGCGACGATGTGCGGCCCAGGGTAGTTCTTCTTCTCTCGCGACCCCTCGATTCGTTGGCTCTGCGACGATGTTCGCAGAGACAGGATGCGATCTGCAAGCAAGCGGTGCGATGGTTTCTCACAGCGATGACAGGTTCTGCGACAAAACTCGCTGCAACAGGATTCTTCCCGCACCGGCACGATGCGGTCCGCAGGCGATCGATGCGTTGGTTCTTGCAGTGGCAACAGGTGCTGCAATGATCTTCCCTGCGGCAGGAATTTTCTTGCACTGTCGACGATGCGCTCCGCAAGCGAGCTTTGCGTGTTAAATTGTGGATCTTCTGTTCTTCTTTTCCGGCTCCCCACACAGCAGGCAACAACTTCCAGAGGACCCACAAATGGCTCAAGCACTCTAGGAAGGGCAGAGCTCACACAGCAGAGTTCAGGGGGGAAGCTGGGGGTGAAGTCCTTTTGTTCCTGGAACTTCTTAACAGGAGGCCAGCTCTCCTCAGGCCCTTGGAGATCTCTTCAGGCAAGGGGACGCAGCAACAGCAAAGTCCTTCCCCTCTCCTTAACAGGAAAGCAACTGCAGGTCAGCCCAAAAACACACAGCAAGACAGTCCTTCCTCTTCAGTCTTCCAGCTTTCTCCTTGGCAGAGGTTCCTTCTTGATTCCAGGATGATCTAATTTTCTGAGGTCTGAGCTTCCCTTTTTATGCCAAAATTATCTTTGTTCTCTGAGAGCAGAGAGGCCTTGGCCTAGTCAAAACCAGTTCTGGTCAGTCCTGGAGCACTTTGTTTTCCTGACTTCTTCTTTCCTTTGAGAGAGAGGGGCAGGGTTGTCAGCCACCCAGCAGGAGGTAGAGCCAGAATTATGGAAGGCAGGCACAGCTCTATACAGGCCCAGGTGCTAACCCCTCCCACCACTCAAGATGCAGATGCTGCTATTCAGCCTAGGGCTGACTCACTCAGCTCCCTGGAGCCAACCCAGCCCCTGTCATAGGGGATCATTACAATAGCGGTGAATCTGCCCCCGGCAGCCTGCAGATGGCAGATTCATCTCCATCATGCTGCCATTCTCCGCCTGCCTGATGAGGCTGCCGGGCAGTTTGCTGGCAGACGGGAAGTCCGTCTGCCATGGGTCTGAAACAGACAATCATAACGATTGCCTGTCGGACCCACTCCGCATTCACAAAATGGTGGCAGTGCCTAGCAGGCATCTTCCACGAGATTAGGATGCTGCATTCCCGCCAGCCTGTGTATGGCGGTTCAACAGCCATTCACAGGCTGGCAGGATGTACTTTGGGGGGCCATTGCAGGCCCCCCTTTGGTAGGGGCATTTTAGTTGTGCATGCTCCCCAACATTTCCCTGCACCATGTGGCAGGCACTGCATGGTGCCTGCCACTTTGTGCAGGGTAATGCACAACATCCATTTTTACCATTGCAGCGGGTGCTGCCACCAGCAGCACCAGCCGCAATGGTAAACATCCACAATGTGACCCCCACAGTGGCAGTTGCATTGTAATTGAACTTGCGGTATCGCCACCATATAGGTAGCTGGTCCCAGTCCCGGTGATTTAAGTCCGACTGCCTTCCTAATGACCTCCTTAATGTTGGCAAGCCATGCACAGGAAAAACTCCTCTAGGCAGTGGATTTTTTCTACACTCCACTCTCCAAGCAGAGTGCAGAGTGGGCAAACTCTTCAAACTCTGCAAGAGGAGTGGAGTGTACCAGCCATCCCTAGTAAAATCTTTGACCAGGCTGAATCTGCTTGGCATACCTGTACTATGATCTATTGCAGTCAGCCTGAAATTTCACCTACATCCAGGTCATCTGTGACAATGGATTGGGTTTTTTCTTTTTCTTGGTGCTTTTCTCTGTTAGGTTTTTATTGAGCTGTGTTTTGACTTTTTCACTTCAGTCAGTCAGTCAAAAAACTTTATTCGGTTAATTAAAACCATAAAAGCAGTACATGATACATATAATCAAAATTAAAAAATACTATTAAACAAGTATAAAGAATTGATTGCTACTCCTTCATAAAACGCAATAAAAAGGAATCGATAGATGTGGGGAACACCTGTATCAACATGTTAGAAACAATCTCACGGTTTATGCAGAAGTCAGATTTGGTGATTAGGTGGTGCGGCAGCTCTTAGTTTGTTTTGTCTGACGGCTGCTACCAAAAAACAGGCTACACCATATGTGACCTGCACCGAGTTCAACATCTGGAGATATAATAATGCTGGCCGTACCTGGACGAAATTCAAATGTTTCATGATGGGAACAAGAATTTTTTTCCGCGGCACCAGGTAGTGCTCACAGAACATGACCAGGTGCAAAGTGTCCTGTGTGGAAAAACAGTCACATGTACAAGGGGGAAAATTTTCTGGGGTACCACATTCTGTATGCGAGCCAAGGACAAGGTGGATCAAGTTGAATCTGAACCTTGTGAGCAGGAAGCGATGGTAAGGCTTTGTGACATATTTTAAATAGGGTTCCATAGCTGTAGTTGTGGAAAGTTGAAAAAGTAATCTCACCGTAGGTTTACAGAGTTCAACCGATTCTCTTTCGCATTCCAACAAAGTTCGAAAGTGCTGCTTCACCCACTTTACATCCTCTTTTTTGAGCCTCACGCATGCCGCTCTAACATACGCCAGCCATGGTATAGTGTGAGCTTTGTCCAGAGACATACAATCTTTAAGGATGCAGTGATTCAAACTGATTTCCTCATTTGTCCAGGTTTTAATCCAGCAAAGTACTGGGGACATTTTTAGGAGATCAGAGACATATCCCATGCCTATTTCATTGTGGATTGAATGTGTGGGAGAAGATTTCGGGAGTGACAGCAGGGCCCGTATAAAGTTGTTTTCAGCAATTTGTATGCCTGGGGTTGGAACGTAGCCCCAAATGTCTGCCCCATAGGATGCAATTGCCACGCATTTGGCTCTGTAGATCCTGGTCATAGCTTCCATAGGTTTCGAGCCCAGTCTTTTGGAAAAGCTCAGAAGTGCTGTAGTGGATCTACTGACTCCATTTTCCTTAAGTTTCATTTGTGGCTTCCAAGTTCCTCTCTCGTCAAAAGTGATGCCCAGGTAACAGAAGAAAGGAACCCTCGAAATTGGTGAGTTGTTAGAGCTGAAGGATCTAATCTTCATATTTTTCTTTCGTGAGCCTACGACCATGACATGGGATTTGGCAGTGTTAATCTTTAGGTCGAGGGCTTCCATGAAGAGGCCATAATGGTCCAAAAGTCTTTGCAGGCCTGTGCCAGTCCGAGCTATAAGAACAGCGTCATCCGCGTATAGGAGGACCGGAATAGGTAACCCCCCCATACGCGGCATGTCCAGGGTGGCTGAGTTCAAGGATTTCCCCAAGGCATTGATGTACAGTGTAAAGAGGAGAGGGGCCAGGATGCAACCTTGTCTGACCCCTCTCCCAGATCTGAACTTTGCTGTACACCTTCCATCCCTCGTTGCCCTAACGGACGCATACAAATTTAAATGAAGGACATGCAAAAAACTAACCAAAGTGGTGTCCAAACCCAAATTTCGTGAAATAGACCATAGTTTTGAACGATTGACCAAATCAAAAGCGGAAGATAAATCCATAAATCCCAAATAAAGAAGCCCCCCCTTCACCACAGTGTATTTGCTAATGATTAGATGAAGGTTCAAGCATTGATCCATTGTCCCTCTGTGTGCCCTGAAACCATACTGTAAATCTGAAAGGATCCCGCTCTCCTCCAGCCAATCCCCCAGTCTATGCAAGATGACTCTGCCTAAGATCTTGACGGCAGAGTCCAACAGGGAGATCGGTCTATAGCAGGCCGGGTCCCCCCTATTTCCTTTCTTGAATATAGGCACAATTATAGAGGTGGACCAAGAAGATGGGAAGCCAGCTGTGGGGATCGCATTAAAAACGTTAGTTAAAATCTTTGACCAAAATTGTGGGTACTGGATATAGAGATCTGCAGGTACCCTATCGGGTCCTGGGGCCTTGTGTTTACTAGTATCTCTTATCGCCCTTTCGACCTCCATGGTGTTAAACTCCATAACCAAGTTGGATGGGTCATGGGTATTGGCAGGTGAAGCAGGGACTGTAGATTCATAGATTTTACCAAAATGGGCTAGCCATCTGTTGTCCTCTATGACACAGTCTAAGTCCGATGACCCATTGTCAGAGAAAAAGGGCTGATTTACAATGGCCCAAAACTTTTTACTGTCTCTCAGCACATCCACAGAAAAAAGGCTAGCCCAAGCTTTCTCCTTGATTTGGGTTTTGCCCTTAAGGACTACGGTTTTATATTCCTTCCTTAACTTGGCCACTATTAGCCTGTCTCTTGGTTTTTGTTTAATGGCTTTCAACAGGGCGCTATGTTTCCTCGAGCATTCATTATTAAACCATTTATGGGTCTTCGTTTTCCCTTGCCCGACTGTCCTTCGTTCCACGTTCTTGCTGATCCTTAAACAGATCTCCTCATATGCGGCCAAGACCTCGGGCCCTCGGCGGTTGGATCCAAACACACTGCCATATTGGCCTCAGATTCTTGGGCGAGTGAATGAAAGAATTCGTCGGGGACAATCATCTCCCATTTTAGGCGCCTTCCCTGATCTTTGGACTTCAAATCCTTTGGAGCTGCCACGCCTGACGAACTGCCGGTCCGAAAGCAGTCTAGGTCCAAGGTCAGGAGGACAGGATAATGATCACTTGAAATAACAGTGACCACCCTGTACTCACGTGCCTTTGCCAGGGCCCCATTTGAAACAAAAATGTAGTCTGTAACGGTGTTGGCATCTCTCCCAACGAAGGTTGGGGCTCTAGGGTCGCTAATGCTTTGGTCAAGTTCATAGAGGTTTAGATTAGCTAGAAGGGACTCTAGATACTCGCCTTCGGTTGTGTGCTCGAAGTGAGGAAAGGCTTCAGGTAGTATGCCCCCATATCTATCATTAAAACAACCACCCTCACAGGGGTGAATATTAAAATCCCCCAGAATAACCAGCTCTGGGACGGTAGTGCAATCAAGCCTATAGACTGACAGAAAATTTAACAAAGAAATCAAATGTTCGTTCACGGTGGCGGACTCCTTTGAATTATAAAAATTAATCAGCAGAAAAGTCTTTGAGTCACTTATTTCTTTACTACTAAGGACCCGATTCTGATCTGAGTCGGAAATCTCTCCGACCGATCCGGTGTATTTTCTGACCAAGCCGGACTCCGGCAGTCCGACCGAGCGAGTACAATGCGGCTGCATGCTGCTGGACTCGGCTCTGTCGTTTTTCCATAGAAGTCAATGGGAGCCGGTAGTACGACGCGTACATGGGCTCCCAGTGACTGAATCGGTACATCTCACACAACGGCGCCCCCTACAGTTGGTACACATCGGTGCCATCCACACCATAGATGCCTGTGTTCTCCCCCTGTGTCAGAGTCGTAAGGCCGCGGGTGATGATGGGTTAGAAGTGGAGCCCAAAAGGCAGCTTTCTGGATGTTTAGCGAGCCGGAAACTTCAGCTCGATCTGGCTGTCCGACGCGGGCTGGTTTGTTTGGAATTCGCCTCCTTCGCTTACGGCCGACACGTACGGAGAAATCCGGACTCGGAAACGTCTCAGTTGGTGATTTCACGTTTCCCGCATCATACCTGCTCGCTCGTACAGTGGTACAAGTCGGTCGGAAAACACGCATCCGGCTCATACTTTTCCCGGCCAGATCGTGTTCAGAGCCATTCCAAGCGAGATTGGAATCAGCCCCTAAGTGCTTTACACATTTTCCCATGTGAGGCTTGTTTGTTGTATGCCAATCAATCAATCAATCAATCAATCAATCAATCAATCAATCAATCAATCAATCAATCAGAGTACTTGTAAAGCGTGCTACTTACCCGTGAGGGTCCCAAGGCACTGAGGGGAGGGAGGGTGCTGCTACTGCTCGAAGAGCCAGGTCTTGAGGAGTCTTCTGAAGGCGAGTAGGTCTTGGGTCTGCCATATGTGGGTAGGGAGGGTGTTCCAAGTCTTGGAGAAGGATCTGTCGCCGGAGGTCTTTCATTGGATCCAGGGCACAACGGCGAGGGCGAGGCTGGAGGAGCGGAGCTGGTGGGTGGGGGTGTGGAAGCTGAGTCTGCTGTTCAGGTAGGCTGGTCCGGCGTTGTGGAGTGCTTTGTGTGTGTGGGTGAGGAGCTTGAAGGTGATCCTCTTGTCAACGGGGAGCCAGTGTAGGTCTCTCAGGTGGGGGGTAATGTGGCTGCAGTGGGGGACGTTGACGATCAGTCGGGCGGAGGCGTTTTGGATGCGTTGTAGTCCTCGTAGGTGTTTGGCTGGGATTCCTGCGTAGAGTGCATTGCCGTAGTCCAGTCTGCTGCTGACGAGGGCTTCTTGTTTCGGTCCACTTGTAGATCCTGTGGAGCATGTGGAGGGTATTGTAGCAGGAGGAGGAGACGGCATTGACCTGCTTAGACATGGAGAGGGAGGAGTCAAGGATGAATCCTAGATTGCGTGCATGGTCGGTGGGTGTTGCTGCTGTTCCCAGTGTGGTTGGCCACCATGAGTCGTCCTAGGCTGAGGGGGTGGGTCAGAGGATGAGGACCTCTGTCTTGTCCGAGTGAGGATGAGGACCTCGTCTTGTCCGAGTTCAGCTTCAGACGGCTGCTCCTCATCCAATCGGCGATGGCCTTCATTCCCTTGTGGAGGTTAGTTTTGGCGGTGTGTGGATTCTTGGTGAGGGAGAAGATGAGCTGGGTGTTGTCAGCGTAGGAGATGATGTTGAGGTTGTGATGGCGGGCCACTTGTGCGAGGTGGGCCATGTAGACATTAAACAGCGTTGGGCTGAGGGATGAGCCATGGGGGACGCCGCAGATGATGTTGGTGGCTTCGGATCTGCAGGGTGGGAGGTGGACGCTCTTGGATTCCAGCTTCTAGGAGGTCCAGGAGGTTGAGGGCTGATGTTTTGCCGTTGTCTAGTTGGCGCCTGATGTCGTCTGTGGCGGCAATGAGGGCTGTCTGGGTGCTGTGGTTTCCTCTGAATCCGGACTGGGACGGGTCCAAGATGTTGTTGTCTTCGAGGTGGCGGGCCAGTTGCATGTTGACGATTTTTTCGATGACCTTTGCGAGGAACGGGAGCAGGGAGATGGGCTGGAAGTTCTTGAGGTCCTTGGGTTCCGCTTTGGGCTTCCTGAGGAGGGCGTTGATTTCGGTGTGCTTCCAGCTTTCTGGGAATTTCGCTGTTTTGAAGGAGATGTTGATGACCTTCCGTAGTTGGGGTGCGATGGCTGCGTCTGCTTTATTAAATACGTGGTGTGGGCATGGGTCAGACGGAGATCCTGAGTGAATGGAGTTTATGGCCTTGCGTGTCTCATCGTCATTGACGTTGGACCAGGAGGTCAGGTGGTTGGCACTGGTGGTGTTCACAGGGGAGGTGGAGTCTGCCATAGTCGGGCAGCCGTGGTGTTGAAGCTGTCATGGATGTCAGCGATCTTGCGGTGGAAGAAGATGGCTAGTGAGTCGCACAGTTCTTGTAAGGGCGGGATGTTGTTGGTGTTGGCGCTGGGGTTGGAGAGTTCCTTTACGATGCTGAAGAGCTCGTTGCTGTTGTGTGCGTTGTTATCCAAGCGATCTTTGAAGGAGGATCTCTTGGCAAATCTGATGAGGTGCTGGTGTCTGCGGGTGGCATCCTTGTGGGCTGCGTGATTGTCCGGTGTGCGTTCGTGGAGCCATGTCTTCTCCAGTTTCCGGAATGCGCGTTTAGAGGTCTGGAGCTCGTTGGTGAACCAGGTGGCTTTCTTGTTGGCGTGGCTGTTGGAGGGTTTCTTGAGCAGGGCGAGGGTGTTGGCACAGTCGTTGATTCACTGTCTGAGGTTTCGGGCTGCGGTGTCTGGGTTGGTGGGGTTGGTGGGTGGGTTCTTGGCGAGGGAGGTGATCAGCTGGTCTTCGGTGACTTTGCTCCAGCAGCAGCGAGGCAGCTGTTGGGTGCAGTGGGGCGTGGTTGGTTTCTTGAAGGTGAAATGGATGCAGCGGTGGTCGGCCCAGTGGAGTTCGGTGGTGTGGTCGAAGACGACGTGGAAGCCTGTGGAGAAGACAAGATCCAGCGTGTGGCCGGCGGCGTGGGTGGGTGCGGTGATGAGTTGCCTGAGGCCCAGGTTGGCGAGGTTGGCGAACAGGGTGGCGGAGTTGGCGGAGTTGTTGTTCTCGAGGTGGAAGTTCCGGTCCCCGAAGAGGATGTAGTCCCTGGAGGTGAGTGCGTGGGTGCTGGCGAGGTCGCCGATGGAGTCGCTGAGCTGAGCCTGGGATCCGGGGGTCCGTCGATGAGTGTTCCTCTGAGGGTGGTGTTGGGGTCGGTGTTGATCCGGAAGTGCAGGTGTTCGGCGGTGTTGAGGGTGTCATCTGCGTGGGTGGCGACATTGAGGGTGGACTTTTGGACGATGGCTATTCCTCCTCCGATACCGTTGGCACGATCCTTGCGGGTGATCTTGTAGCCGTCGGGGATGGCTATGGCGATGTTGGGCGCTGATGAGTTGTTCCACCAGGTCTCGGTCAGGAAGGCCACTTCTAGGGCGGAGGTGTCGAGCAGATACCAGAGCTCGACAGCATGTTTGCGTGCAGAGCGAGTGTTGAGGAGTATGCCGCGGAGGTGGTTGGGTCGAGTCCTTGAAGGTTTGGTGGTTCTGTTGCAGGTGAAGCTGCAGGTGTGGCAGGAAAAGGGTCCGTGGGTCCATTTCTTGGTGGCCTGGAAGCAGGTGTGGTTACGGCCGGCGTTGAGTGCGTGGAGGGTGTTGGCGTCATAGTGGATTCTGGTTTTGTGGTGTTCGCTGGGCGTGGTCCAGGCACGGATAGGCGCGACGCGCCAGCGGCACGCCCGCTGCGTGTGTCTGCTGCGCGGCTGCTTCTCGGCCTGCATTGGGAGGGAGAAGCATCTGGGAGGCGGGACCGGGGAGGCGAATGGGTGTGCAGGGGGGCGGGGCCGCAGGGATGCAGCGACAGGAAAGGGTCGGATCGGGAGCGGCGGGAGGCGGGGGTACTGGTGCACAGGGCAGAGGGGAGGGAAAAACCCAGGAAACAAGGAGGCAGCAAGGAGGCAGAAATCAGCCAGTCAGGTGACGAGCAGCGGCGTGGGGGCGGCCTGCCTGCAAGCAGGGTCAAAGGTCACAAAAAAGCGCAGAAAGGTCACAAAAAATGGGGGGAAACGAGTGGCACAGAGGCACAAAGGTCACAAGAAAGGGCAGAAAAGGTCACAAAAAACGGGGGGAAATGAGTGGCACAGAGGCAGAAAGGTCACAAGAAAGGGCAGAAAGTTCACAAAAAATGGGGGAAATGAGTGGCACAGAGGCAGAAAGGTCACAAGAAAGGGCAGTAAAGGTCACAGAAAACAGGGGAAATGAGTGGCACAGAGGCAGAAAGGTCACAAGAAAGGGCAGAAAGGTCAGAAAAAACGGGGAGAAACGAGTGGCACAGAGGCACAAAGGTCCCAAGAATGGGCAGAAAGGTCACAAAAAATGGAGGGAAACGAGTGGCACAGAGGCACAAAGGGGAGTAGAGGCAAGAAAAAAAAGTACAATCAGGGAAGCAGAACGCAAGAAAAATGAGTGCAATCAGGGGAGCAGAAGGCACGAAAAACGGGTGCAATCAGGGGAGCAGAAGGCATGAAAAACTAGTGCAATCAGGGGAGCAGAAGGCAAGAAAAATGAAGGCAATCAGGGGAGCAGTAGGCAAGAAAAAGAAGTGCAATCAGTGGAGCAGAAGGCAAGAAAACGAGCACAATCAGGGAACAGAAGGCAAGAAAACAGGCACAGATAAGAATGCAGGCACATGGGGTAGGTAGACAGGCAACAGCGGTCACAGACACCAGAAGACAGTATGGGCAGTACAGGGAAGACAGATAGGCAGCGACAGTGATACAAACCTAAGGCCTACCACTGGCCACCAGGGATGAGGCGCAGGTGGTAGCCTGCGGGTGGAGGAGGGCCTCAACTTCTACAGCAGCGGCAGCTGGGGCAGGGACAGGACACACAGGCGCAGCTGTGTGGTGGGGGAGTGACCTACCAGCAAGGTCAAGGGTCGCTGCCATTGCTACAAGGGAGGGAGTCCGGGGTTAAATTAGACTGTGTTTTACTCTGACAAATTTGTGATCGTAGTCAGTGATGTAGACTCACATGCTGCTCATTTGCTAACACACTTTTTGACAAATATCAATGAGCAAAGAAGGGGCTTAACAGAAAATAACAGGGATGTCAGGTAATTCTCTTGTAACAGCAGAAGATCTTTACAACAATGAGAAAGCAGACAGTGAACCAATGCAGAATTTCAAAAGGTAACCGCCTGAGCTCTAAACTCAGGAATAGGGCGGATTAGCAAAGATGATTCTATGTTATATGCATTGGTTGCTTATGAGCAAAAGCCATAGATTTTAAAACAAAATGTCCATGCATGGATGCGGATGGAATATCCTTGAAGGGAGCATGAAGAAGAGGTGTCCTTGTTCTTGCTGTGTGGGAGATTAGTTACCAAAAGCAGAAGAAAAAAGCCAATATAGAATTGCTTGTTATAAATGGAGACTGGCTTGTCTCCAATACAATAAAAGTCAACATTTAGGGTCCAATTCCGATCTCAGTTGGAAGGGCACCGAATCAGGTTCGGCATTAGCAGATCCGATCCGGAGGCTGAATTTCTGTCCGAGTCACACACCTGTCCGGACGTCGAAGTACGATGCGAACAAGCGTGAAATCTCCATCAGAATCGTTTCCGGGTCAGAACCGCTCCGTACGACTCGGACACTAGCAAACTGTGGCGTGCAATGGAGACAATTCACGACCGAACTAGTAAGATGCTCGATTCGGACAGCCGGATCGAGTTGGGAGTGTCCGGCTCAGGATAGCTCCAGGAGTTGGACTTCAGGGGTCCGTGTCGGGCCCCCTGTTACCCAGAGCCTTACGACTCGGACACAGGAAGACCCATGGGTCTCCCCAACACAGGCATGTATGGTGTGGATGGCACCGAAGTGTACCCACTGTAGGGAGCGCACTTGTCTGCGACATAGCCATTCAGTCAATGCGAGCCCATGTACGAGTCGTACGACCGGCTCCCATTGACTTCTATGGGAGTCCGAGCGAACCGAGTCCGACAGCATACGGCCGCATCGTACTCGCTCAGTCAGACCGGATCGGTCGGAACACACCCCGGATCTGGCTCGGTCAAAGTGCTTTCCGACCAGAATCGGAATTGGCCCCTTACTAGTAAAAAAAAAAAAGAGATCAACCAACAGTGGTAAAGCGAATCAACAAAAGTAAAACAAATTAGCACATTAATCTGCCCTTGTGGAAAATGAACATAACTAATTCATAACTAATTCAAATGACAGTAAGGATGTGGTCTCAAGTCCCCAAGCAACCTGTAACCAAGGAATTAAATGAATATAAATTAAAAACATGCCAAAGTCGACATGGAGATGCTGCGAATGTCCACCGCCTTATCAGTGCTGTGTGGCCACACACACAAAAGAAATTAATAAAACAAAGGCCTGCCTGTAAGCGAGAAGCACAAGATCAAGTCATCCTGCTTGCGGCAGAACACTAAGGAATAATTTGTGAAAGGGCACAAGTATATCTACTAAATGGAGCCTGCAAATTACCATTGAGGCAAACATCAAAACATACTGGTAAACACAAAAGGTAAAACATACCAATGGAAAGTAACTTTGTACTTTTATGATTCGTTGTATGAATCGAATAAAGATTTTGAACCAAACCGACTCAACAAAGCTATCCCAAACTAAAACAATTAGGGCCTGATTTAGAGTTGGAAGGACGGGTTTCTCTGTCACAACCATGAGGGGTTTCGCATTCGCCGTATTACAAGTGCTTTAAATCCGTTGACACTTGTGATATGGCTGACAGGATACTACTCACTTTTGTGAAGGAGTAAACCATTTACCGAACTCGAAATCGCGCCCAAATTCATCCTTGCAAACAAATAATATAATAATTCAAAATAAGAACCAGGTGTTGGTCAAAGTCTAAGTTCGAATGTCTAACTAAGGATTGAGAATAAGGTGCACACTTATATAATCATTATATTCAAATGAAATCAACCCTTTGTGAACTCAGATTACAATATTATATTTCAAGCAGAATTACATTGCAGAGTGTCAGTTTGACCCGTTCCTGATCACAGCGTTTGCTCAGCAGATGCAGTTCGGACGCAGAATGCACACATTACAGTTTCTGTCCCTATTTCTGTTTCTCTAGCAATTGTGGCTGCTGGCTTCATTACCTTCTCACTTCGTTGAAATACCAGGAATTCCTCCTGTGCCCCAGAAGTACGAATGTTTTTTTATTGCGATTGCCAATTTTCAATCCACAGTTCGGACTCTTTCACACAATTCCAATATTAGATTCCATTTCCCTTCTTGAACCACTTTTTTTGTGCTAACCGTTTGTTTACAAAAAAATATTGCTGAAAAATATATGCTGAAGGCATAGTTTGCACAAATGTGTAGAGTTTACATTACTATCATAATAATATTAAGTACAATGTTGCTCCTATAACATTAAGAGATTAATCAGTGATACTGAGCTCATAAAGCTGTGATGTGAAATTGAAAATATGATAAATACCACTGAATATATAAAACCTAACTCTCAAATAAAAATAGTAGCAGTAGAAAAGTTTAAACATGGAGAACAGGAAAAAATCCGAATCGCGCACGTTTAAATATTAAAATGGCATGGCAAACATATCAAACCACATGAAGCAGTGCAATGAAAAGTGCATAGGGTCAACTAGCAGCGACGGCTCGTGGAGGGAGTTACGGTGGGGCAGGAGGGTGGGGAGGGGGAGGGGCAGGGTGGAGGTTGCTAAAAACCGGCATATGGATAATTGCAGGTAAGTAAACAATTTAATTAATAAAACGAATTTCGTAGTGCGCCTTGCATCGCAAAATGCAATGCAGTGCGAGCTACGAAATTCGTTTTATTAATTAAATTGTTTACTTACCTGCAATTATCCATATGCCGGTTTTTAGCAACCTCCACCCTGCCCCTCCCCCTCCCCACCCTCCTGCCCCACCGTAACTCCCTCCACGAGCCGTCGCTGTCAACTAGAATTACTGAATAAACATACTAAATTTGATCATCAAGCTAAATGGGAGATTTACATCATAGCTGTCAGCTCTAACAGTGTAAAAAGAATAGTTGAACAGTAATCAAAACTGGATTTCCTGGCCATTTTGAGCTCTCATCCCTTTCATGCAGTTGTGCATTTTCTTTCGGCACAAGCCATAGTAATTCGGAATCAAAATTTAAATACAATCAGGGAGTGTGGAGGGTTAGAATTCAGGACTGTGACTAGAAAGAAAAGGTAATGAAGATTACTAGTAAGTAACCAGGACATTACCCTCATGTCTGTTTTCCTCTTACAGTCCTTACTCCATGATTAAATATCCAAGCACACAGTTTTGATTTTGAGTCACTTAAGCAAAACTAGAAACCACGCCAACATATGATTAATGCTATCCCCGTGTCTTTCAATAAAAAGCAAATTAAATAAGCATTTAAATCTTTGTGCACAGCAGCAAAACATGTGAACTAAGTTCTGCAGATGAAGATCCGCCCATCGGCAAGCGATAGAGTAAGCTAAAAGAGTGTAGGGTGGGCCATGTGGCGGCATAGCATATATACTTAAGAGTCGCTCCCTTAAATGATACCAAAGAATTTGATAACCATAGATCTTCCTTGGACTACTGGAGGTAGATCTTGACCGACTAATTCATAACACTTAGATATAGCCAGTTTGTCCCACCTGGAAAGAGTAAATGAGGAATGTCATAGTTCTCTCCCGAAAGATGATTGAACCCTCCTGGCTAGATAAACTATCACTGTTATGTGCACATCCAAGGTATGGAGATCAGCCATCTTGTCTGAAGAAGCATCTGTAAAAATATAGCAAGAACAATAACTTTTGTGCAATGACCAGTAGTTGGGAATTTTGGAAGGAAGGATGGACTTGGTCTCAGGACCTATCTCTCCAATTCTTCTACCAGAGCAGATGTCTACCAGGAAGATGACCTTAACCAGCAAGAATATTATATCTGCCAAAAAAGGGGGTTCTGCAAACTCTTGGGAACAAGGAGAAGATCCTGAGTGGTAACAGGGAAACTAATATTAGTTAATTGCAATGAAACAACTTTGAGAAATAAGTCATAGCCTCTCAAATTCTAGACCCCAAGAATCAAACACCTCACAGAAGTTAGGAATAAGTAAGGAAGTAGCGAGGGAGATGGACATACGGAGACCTCCCAATGAGATGATACAGACACCTGGATGAGGATCAGGAGCCAGGGTCTCCTGGAGCAACCTGCAACTGCCAGGAGAACTTTAGTGTGATCCTCATGGATCTTATTTGCTAGTCTCAAGATCAACTGCAGGGCGGCAAGCAATAAAGAAGATCCTTTGACCTTGGATTTAACAATGCATCCATTGCACGTGTATTTGAAGATGGAATCAGAGAGCAGAAATAAGGAAGTAGAGAGCTCTCCTACGCAGTGAAGAGATCCAGTCACAGGCTGCGGAATGTCTTAAAAAATCTGAGGAAACAGATTTATTCATAGGCAAAGAGTCACTGGAGATGGAAACTGATGACTCAGCAAGTCTGCAGGTCCGTTCTCCTTCCCAAGAAGATAAACTGCTGAAAGGGACAAGAGATTCTCTTCTGCCCAAAGTCAGATCTTCTAACAAAGAAAAGCCAGATCTTGGGTGCCCATTCCCCTCAAGTGAGTTAAACATGACCTGTCTGCCTGAACGTAAAATACTTGAAATGTTATACGAGGACAAAATAAAGGAAATCCTCCTGAACTTCTGCCAACTTCTTCCAATTTGATGACCAGGCAGCTTGATGGGACAACCACCACCCTATTGCTCTGTGGTGTCTGAAAACTCCTCCCCATCCCGTCATTGCTGTATTCAGGATGGGTGATGAGTTCAATTGATAACCCTTATCTAGATTTGAAGGGGTTTACCACCACTGGAACCTCTCTCTGATCTATGCTGTTATTGGGTCCAAAGGCCAATGTTGGCTTCCAAAACTAGAGAAGGTTTTACATACAAGGGAATACTATACAAATCTGGATGGCTTTAAGGAATGAGGGAGAGAAATTAGGCCATCTCACCCTGCTCCTGAGCCAGGTTCTTACTGAGGCATGACCTTTGTCCAGTAGAGATCTCAGATGAGTGAAAAGTTTCACTTTCTCTCTTGTACAATTTGAGTGACATCTGTTTGAAACAGAGCTTCAAGGAATATGAGTTTTTGTATTAAGTTAGGTGCAATTTTTGAGGTGAGGTTTAGCAAGAAATTGTGTTGTTGAAGCAAACCTGCTAAATAGCTTCCACCTTTGAAAAAGAGGAAGAAGCTATTATCCAAGCATCTAAATATGATACACTTGAATACAAGAGGCACACAGTATAACAACCAGTGGTGCCAGCCTCTTAGTGAACACTCTGGGGGCTGAGGAGAAGATGAAGGATAGCACCCAAAACTAATACGTGTTCCCATCTGCCACAAATAGCATATCTCTTTGGGAATTTAGGTGTATCAGTATATGACGATAGATGTCTGACATGTCAATAGAACAAAGAAAGTCCCTTTGTTTGATGTGTTCGATGATGCTTGAAGTGATTTCATCTTGAAGATGTTTGACATGGTATATATCTGTTTACACACTACAAGTTGAGGACTGGATGGAAGATCCAGAAGATTTTTGAACAAGAAAGAAGATTGCATATTAGCCCAGACCCCTCTTCTCTTGCGGTAGTTCGATGATGGCCACTTTTTCTAAGAACAAGCAGAATCCCTGAAAAAGGCTTAGTTGAGATATCAGGCATCAAAGAATAAGAGTGTTAGGGAGGAGAATGACTCACAAAGAGTATAACCTGTCAACACAATCTCCTGTACCCAGACATCTTTCACCATGGATTGCTATATGTTCTTGTACCAAAAAGGCCTGTCCCAACTGCAATTGCTAGAGCATAGTCATGACTTTGGGGTGGTGGAAATCAGAGAGGGTTGAAGAAGATAAAGTTGGATGAAACTGGAACTTGTCGATAACAGGGGTGTCCTGGCCATGACCCCTGTCTTTAATGAACTTTTTACCTCCCATGGCAGATTATGGACTAAAAGCCCTCCTATATCCAAAGCCTCGACCCCTGGCAAAAGGTCGTGTGGGAGTCCAGAACTTGTTATCCTCCACTAATTTCTTTACAAAGTCCTCAAGCTTTTGACAGAAGGTCTTGGAACCGGTGAATGGAATTTTCAATAGTAGAGCATTTAGAATGCATTCGTTTTCAATGAACACATCTAAATGTGCCTCCAGCCTGCAACCATCAAACTAGAGGCAGTCACTGAGGCACACAGGATGTCGAATGATATGTCTGGAAGGAAACTGACCTTTTACATCACAGTTGATAGGGTATTCAAACAGTAAAGACCATCATTCTTTTGGTTAGCTAATCATTCAAAATCTCTGAGGAGGGCTTGGACAGAATAAGTGGTATAGTCATTGGCACATACTGCAAACTTTGAGGTTGAATATAACCTTTGACCATGACATTGGTTTGATTGTCCACAGCATCTGATGTAAGGACGTCCTCTGACATAACCATGATCTGAGCCAAGAGCCCTGCCATCAAATTGTTAACCTTCACATTTTCTGGAAATGTGTCTGAAAATGTTTCAAGGGGGTCTCGGTTTGCTAGAAGAAACTTGGGAATGACTGTTTCTCCAAGGCCTTACTTTCATGTGCAAGCACTCTCTTCACAGTGCTATGTAATGGCAGAGATTCCGGCTTAGTACATTGGTAATGAGCAAAAAGATCCTCTACATTTAACTTGGGTTCAAGAGGAAAAAACCTAGGTTATCTCTCAGGGTTGCAACACTTCTGGCAAATATAAAGCCTGGATAAAACACTCCTTGATATCTTTTTCATCAGGGTCAACAGTGCTAGCAGCAGCATCCAACCTGGATATTTTTGGAGGAGAAGTAGTCCTCCTGGTTTTCAGGGCTGATTCTACAGTTCAATTAATCATTTGCTTTAACATATCCATGACCGGTAACTGAAGTGCAATCTGGCCCCTCCTGAGGCATAGTTGCAACTTGGTGGATGGAGTAGCTTTCTTCCTCCATTGTGCAGCCTGTAGAAAATACACAAGGGCTTCAACCTAGTTACCCAGGGAATAAATTCACACTTTTCACAGGAAGGCATGAGGTGACCATTTTAGGAAGAGGCACAGAAGGAGGAACACAGGGGCATATTATCAAGGAGGTTTATCTCCGCTTTTTTGGCTTTAAAAGCCAAGAAAGCGGAGATAAAATGATCTCCCTATTACCTAGCTGTCACTAACACCAGTTAGCGACAGCTAGTAGGAGATAGCAACCATCTTGGGCCCCTCTTTGCATGTCAGTGATATTTATCATTAATGACATGCAAAGTGGGCATGCCAAGATGTTAGCGACTGGAAACAGTCGCTAACATCGCTATCTCCTATTACCAACTTTTGGAGATATTCGCGCTAAGCGCGAATATCTCTAAAAGCTAACACCTGCCCTGAGCAGTTCTTAGCCATGTTATCCAATGGGAGGTGGATAACATGGCTTAGAGCATTAGCGCGGTAATGCATGAATATCGCTGACTTTTCAGCGATATTCATGCATTGCATTGAGTTTTATCGCATTTGCGGTAAACCTTGGTAATACCAAGGTTTATTTGCGGTAAAAATCGCCGCAGCTCAGCCGTAAATTTTTGTCTCTAACCAAGCAATAGCGATAATTATCGCTATTGCTTGGTAATATGCCCCCCAATGCTTTAAAACTGGTGAGCTAAACATTTCTTACAAAATCATGCAAATGCAAGAAGCATTTCACCATTTTTTGGGTTTATTAATAATAGCTCAACTCCCCCAAAAGCTAGTCAGTAAATCTTTGAAAAAAAGGGAGGATCGTTACGGATCGCTCAGCAGTCAGCATGATTGGAAGCTGTGAGAAAAACCCACATGCTTCACACGAAAAACAACAAAATCTATAATATGGAATTAAAGACTGATAAAAATTTAATTAAATGATGAACATGAATATCACACTCCTACCTCGGTTGTGCAGGTATTAAATTCTGAAACGTAAAATTAAAAAACAGGAAGTGCTAATGGTGAGTTCCTGTTTTAAGGCATTCTGGGATATAGTTGCACCATCTTGGGTGTATAATATTGCTAGGCTGGGTAAACATTATCTGTGAGGACAGGAGACAACTCAGAGAGAAGGGGCTGTATGAAGAGAATGGACAAGGAGTTAATCTATGAATGCAAGTGCTGTGACCAGCTTTCAGAAGCAAGCAAATCCCTGTACTCTCTCATTTCAAGGACAGAATGGACTACAACGCATTTTGTCTAATCCACTGCAATGTCAGTAGGTAGCTTAATCCCAGACAGTCTTTCCTTATTACTCACATCATACCAAAGGACTAGATGTCTAAAATCTGTTTCTCTCACCCTGATGTCCATCTCTAAAATGAGGGAAAATTAGTTTAGGGAGAATTCTGAACACAAATGGCCTTGCTTTCTGTTACTTTCCTCCACCTTCCCTTTGTTTGGGGACACAATATATGACAACACGTGCATTAACACCTCTGTTCTTCTGATCTCCAACCAATATTCTCTATTGTACTAGTAAACATTCTCAATGTGCTGATCTACCTCTCTATTGTATGGACCCTGAATATTGAATCTGGAATATTAAGTCATGCAAATATGAAGACAAAATATCCAATCCATAATATTGAATGGTAAGAAAGTATTGATTCCCTATACCTAACTTCAAATATATGTACTTTGTTGGTATACATCTTCAAGGTACTTATATGTGGAGTTAGGAACAGTAAATATATATCTCCCTATATACACTTTCCTTTCAATGTTTCATCCTGCAATAGCCTGTTTATAATATTCATGTATATCAATATTTTTGGGGTTGATATTCAGTAGTCCAACCCCGCTCCACACCTTTTAACAGTCTGGTAGGGTAGTAGGGTCTCAATTTGGTGGACATGTTCTCCTTTAGTCTTATAAGTTCCTTAATACAAAAATAAAAAACTCTTTAATTTTTATAAGATATTCAGGCTTCCATTTCAGTGATCACTGATTGATTTTTTCCTCAATATAGTGATAATGTGAGAAAGTGGGTTAATGGTTGTCTGGGTTGTGAGCTCTGATCAGGCACTTACCACAATCCTTGTGCACAAGCAGACCCCAAATTAACCTGTACTCAATGCCCTGATAGCTTTGCACAGAGCGGTAAACATCCATAACAACAAATCTTTCACACCAAATACTTTCACAGCATACCATCACTCCGCATGATGCGCCTACCCCGCATACCATCACTCCGCATGTCATTACTTCACACGCACTTTTCAAACGCATGCAATGTAATAACGATCCACCTCATTGTGAGAAAACTGAGCCTCTTCCGTTTCCTCACATTAACGTGCACCGCCTCTCAGACGAAGAAGGAACAAGGAGAGAGGAACCATGAGGAGGCAGATGTAAGGGGGACTGGGCATGGGGTGGGGGTTAACTTTTTAGGGTTTATGAAAAGTTTAGGGGGCATGCACAGTAGTGTGCAGAGTGGGGGTATGTGGAGGGTCCTGCTGGGGGTAGTGTTTATGGTTTAGGGTAGTGTTGTGGTGTTGGTGTAGTGTGGGGTAGTGATTTAGGGTTCAGGGTATGTCGGGGGGTCATGCAGGGGGGTGTTTCAGTGTAGGGATGGTACTGGGGGTAGGGGCATGGTCGTGCTGGTGGTAGTGTTTCGCTTTTAGGGCAGTGCTGTGGTGTTTGTGTAGCGCAGGGCTGTGTTTTTCGGTATAGGGTAGTGTCATGGTCATGGTACACAATCAAAATATTGAGTTTCTTATGTCGACTTGCACTAATATCGAGTTTAAAAAATCGAAGGTAAGAAATGTCGATGTTGTAAATATCGTAGTCAAAAATATCTATTTTTGTCTATTGTACATAATATCGAGTTAAGTAATCTCGAGATAAGAAATATCGATGTATAAAATATCGAAATGTCAAAATATCGACATGTTAAAATATGTTTGTTAAATTTTGTTAAATTATAAATGTTTATTATTTTAGCCATAATAGTTTATAATAATATTAAAGAGTTTTATAATGTATTATATATTTTTAGGAGTGGGATGTTGGGTTTATAGGGGATATGGGTGGGAAGTGTTTTAAAAATATATATTGAGAATATAATATTTTGTAAAATAATTAAATAGAAGTATGAATTTGAAATTAGAAATTTGAAAATAGAAATTTGAAAAAAAGTATAAATTTAAATGTTGATAATATTTAGTAATTAGATTTTTTTTTTTAAATAGGAGCGGGATGCTGGGTTTATAGGGGATATGGGTGGGGAGTGTTTTAAATATATATATTGATATATTTATTAAATGTAAATTGGAAGTGGAATAGTAAATTTAGTAGGTTCAGTGTCCAGCAACTACCCTAATTAAATGTAGATTAGAGTTGGAATAGTAAATTAAATAGGTTGAGTGTCCAGCACCTACCCTAATTAATTGTAAATTGGAGTTGGAATAGTAAATTAAATAGGTTCAGTGTCCAGCACCTACCCTAAATAAATGTAAATTGGAGTTGGAATTATAACTTAAATAGGTTTAGTGTCCAGCACCTACCCTAATTAAATGTAAATTGGAGTTGGAATAGTAAATTAAATAGGTTCAGTGTCCAGCACCTACCCAAATTAAATGTAGATTGGAGTTGGAATAGTAAATTAAATAGGTTCAGTGTCCAGGACCTACCCTAATTAAATATAGATTGGAGTTTGAATTGAAAAGTAAATAGGTTCAGTGTCCGGCACCTACTCTAATTACATGTAAATTGGAGTTGGAATAGTAAATTAAATAAGTTTTGTGTCCAGCACCTACTCTAATTAAATGTAAATTGGTGTTAGAATAGTAAATTAAATAGGTTCAGTGTCCAGCACCTACCCTAATTAAATGTAGATTGGAGTTGGAATAGTAAATTAAATAGGTTCAGTGTCCAGCACCTACCCTAATTAAATGTAGATTGGAGTTGGAATAGTACATTAAATAGGTTCAGTGTCCAGCACCTATCCTAATTAAATGTAGATTGGAGTTGGAATAGTAAATAAATAGGTTCAGTGTCCAGCACCTACTCTAATTAAATGTAAATTGGAGTTGGAATAGTAGATTAAATAGGTTCAGTGTCCAGCACCTACCTTAATTAAATGTAGATTGGAGTTGGAATTGTAAAGTAAATAGGTTCAGTGTCCGGCACCTACTCTAATTACATGTAAATTGGAGTTGGAATAGTAAATTAAATAAGTTTAGTGTCCAGCACCTACCCTAATTAAATGTAAATTGGTGTTGGAATAGTAAATTAAATAGGTTCAGTGTCCAGCACCTACCCAAATTAAATGTAGATTGGAGTTGGAATAGTAAATTAAATAGGTTCAGTGTCCAGCACCTACCCTAATTAAATGTAGATTGGAGTTAAAATAATATATTAAATAGGTTCAGTGTCCAGCACCTACCCTAATTAAATGTAGATTGGAGGTGGAATAGTAAATTAAATAGGTTCAGTGTCCAGCACCTATCCTAATTAAATGTAGATTGTAGTTGGAATAGTAAATTAAATAGGTTCAGTGCCCAGCACCTACTCTAATTAAATGTAAATTGTAGTTGGAATAGTAAATTAAATATATCCAGTGTCCAGCACCTACCCTAATTAAATGTAGATTGGAGTTGTAATAGTAAATTAAATAGGTTCAGTGTCCAGCACCTACCTAATTAAAGGTAGATTGGAGTTGGAAAAGTAAATTAAATAGGTTGAGTGTCCAGCAGCTACCCTAATTAAATGTAAATTGGAGTTGGAATAGTAATTTAAATAAGTTCAGTGTCCAGCACCTACCTAATTAAAGGTAGATTGGAGTTGGAATAGTAAATTAAATAGGTTGAGTGTCCAGCAGCTACCCTAATTAAATGTAAATTGGAGTTGGAATAGTAAATTAAATAGGTTCAGTGTCCAGCACCTACCCTAATTAAATGTAGATTGGAGTTGGAATAGTAAATTAAATAGGTTTAGTGTCCAGCACCTACCCTAATTAAATGTAGATTGGAGTTGGAATAGTACATTAAATAGGTTCAGTGTCCAGCACCTATCCTAATTAAATGTAGATTGGAGTTTGAATAGTAAATAAATAGGTTCAGTGTCCAGCACCTACTCTAATTAAATGTAAATTGGAGTTGGAATAGTAGATTAAATAGGTTCAGTGTCCAGCACCTATCTTAATTAAATGTAGATTGGAGTTGGAATTGTAAACTAAATAGGTTCAGTGTCCGGCACCTACTCTAATTACATGTAAATTGGAGTTGGAATAGTAAATTAAATACGTTTAGTGTCCAGCACCTACCCTAATAAATGTAAATTGGTGTTGGAATAGTAAATTAAATAGGTTCAGTGTCCAGCACCTACCCAAATTAAATGTAGATTGGAGTTGGAATAGTAAATTAAATAGGTTCAGTGTCCAGCACCTACCCTAATTAAATGTAGATTGGAGTTAAAATAATATATTAAATAGGTTCAGTGTCCAGCACCTACCCTAATTAAATGTAGATTGGAGGTGGAATAGTAAATTAAATAGGTTCAGTGTCCAGCACCTATCCTAATTAAATGTAGATTGTAGTTGGAATAGTAAATTAAATAGGTTTAGTGCGCAGCACCTACTCTAATTAAATGTAAATTGTAGTTGGAATAGTAAATTAAATATATCCAGTGTCCAGCACCTACCCTAATTAAATGTAGATTGGAGTTATAATAGTAAATTTAATAGGTTCAGTGTCCAGCACCTACCTAATTAAAGGTAGATTGGAGTTGGAAAAGTAAATTAAATAGGTTGAGTGTCCAGCAGCTACCCTAATTAAATGTAAATTGGAGTTGGAATAGTAATTTAAATAAGTTCAGTGTCCAGCACCTACCTAATTAAAGGTAGATTGGAGTTGGAATAGTAAATTAAATAGGTTGAGTGTCCAGCAGCTACCCTAATTAAATGTAAATTGGAGTTGGAATGGTAAATTAAATAGGTTCAGTGTCCAGCACCTACCCTAATTAAATGTAGATTGGAGTTGGAATAGTAAATTAAATAGGTTTAGTGTCCAGCACCTACCCTAATTAAATGTAGATTGGAGTTGGAATAGTACATTAAATAGGTTCAGTGTCCAGCACCAACCCTAATTAAATGTAGATTGGAGTTGGAATAGTAAATTAAATAGGTTCAGTGTCCAGCACCAACCCTAATTAATTGTAGATTGGAGTTGGAATAGTAAATTAAATAGGTTCAGTGTCCAGCACCTACCCTAATTAAATGTAGATTGGAGTTGGAATAGTCAATTACATAGGTTCAGTGTCCAATGCCTACCCTAATTAAATGTAAATTGGAGTTGGAATAGTAAATTAAATAGGTTCAGTGTCCAGCACCTACCCTAATTAATTGTAAATTGGAGTTTTAATAGGTAATTAAATAGGTTCAGTGTCCAGCACTGACCCTAATTAAATGTAGATTGGAGTTTGAATAGTAAATTAAATAGGTTCAGTGTACAGCACCTACTCTAATTAAATGTAAATTGGAGTTGGAATAGTAAATTAAATAGGTTCAGTGTCCAACACCTACCCTAATAAATTGTAAATTGGAGTTTTAATAGTTAATTAAATAGGTTCAGTGTCCAGCACCTACCCTAATTAAATGTAGATTGGAGTTGGAATAGTAAATTAAATCGGTTCAGTGTCTAGCACCTACCCTAATTAATTGTAAATTGGAGTTTTAATAGTTAATTAAATAGGTTCAGTGTCCAGCACCTACCCTAATTAAATGTAAATTGGAGTTTTAATAGTTAATTAAATAGGTTAAGTGTTTAGTATTAACCCAAAGTTAAATTATATTGGAGTTGGATTAGTAAATGTATTATGTTCAGTGTCCAGCACCTACCTAAATTAAATGTACATTTATGTGTTAATAGTAAAATGATCAAAATATTTTAGTATATATTTTTCAATGTTTAATATCTATATATATAAAGATTGCAATAATTATGTTTTATATATTGGTAGTCATGAATTTATATTAGGCAAAATATTAAACAAAAATTACACATTTAAAAAAAAAATCTTTATTTGTTCATATAGTATGCATACATTGCATTTGTATGCAGAAAGTGGCAGGCACCGCGCAGTGCCTGCCGATTTCTGCATACAAATGCAGGGAGGTACCTTGGGTACCCCCCATGTGCACCCCCACCCCCCTTCACCAATGGGGCCCGCAACGGGCCCCCAAAGTCAAATTCCGTATGCTTTTCCACAGAGGAAAGGCCGCCGTGGAAAATCATCTCTTTTACTCTATCCTAATATGGCTGGCGGTGTCTGGTAAACACCGCCAGCCATGTTACAGCTTTTCTGCCGTGGTTGTAAGTCACCCGCGGCGGAAAAGCGGCGGACTGAAACTAGGACCCACCAGCCATCCTAATGTGGCGGTGGGTCTTTGGTGGGTCCGCAGAGGATTTCCGCATCCTCCGGGCCGGCGGTGGCTTCCGCCGGCCCGGAGAATGCGGAAAATCCTCCATCCTAATCAGCCCCTAAGTGTTGATTTTTGCAAATGTCTCCATGGACATTTGTTAAAATGGAAGTAACATCCTTGTATGGATGTGTGCGGATATGTTTTAAGAATGGAATTTATCATTGCTTGTTCAAAGTCTATTATAATTTTTAGGGGAATGCAGTCTGTTGTTTCTTCTTTTATTTTGTTTAATATTTATGTGTATGTAGAAGTTTGTTTGTTTGGTAACAAACAATATATGAATGGAATGCAAATATTATGGTATTGCCCATGTATGGTATATAATTGATAGAATGGTTTAGGGCATATGGTAAAAGTGCCATCCATCATCCATGTTTGACTTTCTTTTAATTGTTTTAGGTTGTTGTTTGTAGCAAACATTATTATCTTTTTATCTTTGCTGTTGTTATCGTAGAAGATAAAAGGTTCATCATTATGAGTTATGGTAAGCTCAGGTGGAATTATGACCTCTTCAAAGGTTTTATGTGTTGGTATTGTTGTTGTTGTGTATTTTATGGTCCTAGCTATGGTTCTTTTTATAGCAGCTATTGATGGTAGCTGACCTCTTGCCTCTCTAGGTACTTTAGGTAGTAATTCCTTAAGTATTACACTTGTTAGTAGGTCAGAGGTGCTGCTTAACTCCTTAATATTTTCTAGAGTAGATCTAACCTCTATTTCTGAGATATTAGGTGGATGGTTATGTTCAGTTGTATTAATTACACTTGTTTCTCTGGTTGTTGCATGCCCGTTGCATTTGTTAGAGTAATACTTAGTATATTTCCAGTTTACTTTAAGGTCTTTTTGTTTTTCCTGAGTATAAGTATACCCCATATAGCACAACAAATATTTTCCTTTCTGAGATGTTACAAATCTTGCTTCTTCTGTCATTGTTGTTTTCTTAAATCTAGAAAGGGTGTATTAAATATTAATAGGAAAAGTATTTTTTTTAAAGACTAAATAATTATGTATGTACGATATTTAGGTACTTACCAATTGTAAAATTGTAGATTTTCAAAGTAGATAGCTTTTTTGCTTGATGCTTTTTTGATGTTAGTGGTCTGTGGAAAGAAATTTAAATATATTTTAGGGAATGTTTACATGTGTATTTTGGTTACACATTTGGTAGGGTGCTATATTTTATTATGAAAAAGTTCAGTTTATTTTATTTAAAATAAAAAATCGGTTTAGAAAAAATATTTATAAATTTGAATAAAGTCAAGTACTAACATTGTGGCTTTTTTAAAGATAAATAATAGTACATATGCATGTTTTCTATACTTACCAAGTGTTAATTCTTATTTGTTGAATGTAGATCCTTTGTTGATATATTGCAGCTTTTCTATTTTCAGTTATCTGTTGAAATAAATAAATGCATGATTAAACATTTGTTTAGTATTTATAATTGGAGTAGCATTTTTAAAAGACAAGCATTTCACTTTTTGTGTCTTTTAAACATGTGTTTACTAATTAAAAAATATATAAAGTTAAGTAGGAGTTTCTTAGATGGTTATAACATTTTAGATATTTATTTAGCTTTCTTTTAGTGTTTAAAAAGGATTTTTAATATACTTACGTTTTAAGTTGGTTGTTGTAGTTTTGTAGAAAATGTTCATCTGTTTCTTTATGTTGAATCTGTTGTGGAAAATTGTAGAGATGGAAAGAAAAATCAGTTTTAAAGTTTAGACTATGAATAGTAGGTTACATTTGATGTAACATTTTATTCTAAAACATAAGATTACTTACTTTTTGTAGTTTGTAGTATTTTCGTTAACAGCTGAATCTTTAAGGTAGTCGAAAAATTTGCAGTGTTTCTTGAAGCTGAATATTTTCTGCTGGTTTTAGAGTATTATTTTCAATTCTTTATATAGGGTATGTTTAATTAGTGTTTGTTTGTGATTGGTTAGATACCTTGAAATGTGTTTCTATTCGTTAGTTTGAATTTTTTAAGTTAATTTATCAAGTTAGTTGTTTGTTAAATGTTTATCCAGAGAATTAGTGTATTTGTCAGTATTTTATGAATACTTTATTAAATTTGTACAGCTTCTTAAAAAGTATAATATTGATTGAAAAATGTGTATATATTAAATGTGTGTGTAAAAATTGTATTAATTGATGTAGTTATATTTAATAATTGTTTTAGAGAGATATATTTATATAATTGTGTTTTGTATGTCAAAACATAGTTATATGGGTTTATTTTTAATAGTTTTATTGTGTAGTGTGTTTAAAATAAATTTTTGAATCATTTTGAGCTGTCGATATTTAGATAATGTCGATATATTTGCAGTCTATATTTAAGTCATGGATATTTTTCTAATGTGCTATATTTAATTATAACTGTCGATATTTTATATTTCGCTATATGTGTTTTCGATATTTTTGCAGTCAATGTTTTTCTATATCGATATTGTTTGATCGATGTTTTAGTACTTTTTAAAATAAATATAGGGTGTCGATGTATTTGTATTCGATATTTGAGACACAATATTTGTGTAGGTCGATTTTTGTGAAATCAATAATTTGTCAGTGATTCCATGGTCATGCAGGGTTGTGTTTCAGTGTAGGCACCGGACTGGGAGTTGGGGCAGGGTCGTGCAGGGGGTAGTGTATTAGGATTTAGGGTAGTGTTGTGGGTTTTGTGTAGTAAAGGGTAGTGTTTAGGGTAGTTTTGGGGTTTGTGCAGGGTAGTGTTTAAGTGTAGGGAGCAGAGTGGGGGTCAGGGAGGGTCGTGCAGGGGGTACTGTTTATGGTTTAGGGTAGTGTTGTGGTGTTGTTGTATTGTAGGGTAGTGTTTTAGGGTTTAGGGTAGTGTCTGGGGTTGTGCAGGTTAGTGTTTGAGTGTAGGGACCATACTGGAGGTAGGGGCAGCATCATGCTGGGGGTAGTGTTTAGCATTTAGGGTGGTGTTGTGGTGTTTGTGTAGTGTAGGGTATTGTTTTAGGGTATATGGTAGTGTTGGGGGGTCGTGCAGGGTACTGTTTCAATGTAGGGACGGGACTGGGAGTTGGGGCAGGGTCGTGTAGGGGATAGTGTATTAGGGTTTAGGGTAGTGGTGTGGGCTTTGTGTAGTGTAGGGTAGTGTTTTATGGTTTAGGGTAATGTTGGGGGTTGCGCAGGGTAATGTTTCATTTTAGGTACTGGACTGGTGGTAGGGGCAGGGTCGTGCAGGGGTAGTGTATTAGAGTTTAGGGTAGTTTTGTGGTGTTTGTGTAGTGTAGGGTAGTGTTTTAGGGTAGTGTATTAAGAAATGTACAGTTTTGTAAATTAATACTCGAGGATTAGTTAAAAATACAATATTTTTAAATAACTTACCCACCCAAAAACCCTGTTTTCCTGCTATCCAGTACCAGTGGAAAAGTCACATAAAAAAAGAGATGTACACTTGCGAATTAATACTCTAGTATTAATTAAAAAAAGATTAATTTAAATACAGTCATTTTTAAATTACTTACCCACCCAAAACCCCTGATTCACTGGCATCCCGTGCCAGTAGGTAAGAGACTAATATATAAAATTAAACATATCCACAGAAATTGTTGCCAACAAAGAAGAGGCCCACACGGGTCACTTGATCTGCCGCACTTTATTCAGATGAAGGTTGCAGCGTAGGTACAGGTAGAGGAGTTTCATCCCAAATTGTAAAGTCCAGCCCGACGCGTTTCGCGCTGAAAAGCGCTTCCTCGTGGGCTAAGGGCATGCTTCCTGCTCACAAACACCGGCAGTTTCAAGGCATTTTAAAAAGTTAATGTTCCTGCCCATCTGGGAGTGACCACACCGTGGCATCATGGTATTTGGAGTGCCTTCTTTTAAACTCGAGTGAGCTGCCGTTGTATTTGTCAAATTTCATAAAAAGTTTATAATCCCCAGTGGGTGGGTGCTGCCTCAATCCTGCTGCACACCGCACACTAATACCAAACATCAGCGGCTCCCATTCCTTATTCTGTGGCGTATTTTCCGCAACAGCGAACTGTTTGAAACAAACAGCGGAGCTCTCTTCGCGGCCTGGCATGACCGCTACAAATCCACAGAAATTGTTGCCAACAAAGAAGAGGCCCAAAATTAAACATATTCCCAAATTATTTTTTGTTTTACTGGCATGCGTTGTTTAAAAATGTGTTGTAAATGTAAAATTAATACTTTGAATACAAAATTCGTTGTATTTGCTTTGTTATAAAAACATGCGGGTCATTGCATTTGCATTGAGAAAAATGATTGGTAATGGTATGCGGGGTGTTTGTATCCAGAGTTACGTCGTATATTCCACCAGGTTTATCTCCTAAGCGATAAAAATCGGCCGAAATGCATGAATATCGCTGAAAAGTCAGCGATATTCATGCATTACCCAGCTAATGCTCTTAGCCATGTTATCCACCTACCATTGGATAACATGGCTAAGAACTGCTCAGGGGCAGGTGTTAGCTTTTGGAGATATTCGCACTTGGCGCGAATATCTCCAAAAGCTGGTAATAGGAGATAGCGATGTTAGCGACTGTTTCCAGTCGCTAACATCTTGGCACGCCCACTTTGCATGTCATTAGTGATAAATATCACTGACATGCAAAGCGGGGCCCAAGATGGTCGCTATCTCCTACTAGCTGTCCCTAACTGGTGTTAGCGACAGCTAGGTAATAGGGAGATAATTTTATCTCCGCTTTCTTGGCTTTTAAAGCTAAAAAAGCGGAGATAAACCCCCTTGATAATATGCCCTAGAGTTCGTTGAGGGAAGAAGTGTACGGCTGTTTGTGTGTCATGCACCAATTTGTTCAAAGGGAAATAAACAAAAAATAACAACATTAGAAAGTGCAAGTTCACTTGAATGTGACAATCTGCCTGTAGTAATACAACTTGCTTATTCTTGGCATTCCAAAATCCTAGAAATGTGCAGCTTTCACAGTTTTTCTGAAATTATTTGATAATTCTAAATGAATGGGAAACCTACTCAAAATATAGCGGCAACACAATGCAAGAACAATTCAGACATTCTTTGGAACCCCTCTGTGAATGGGGCCCCTGTTTCTTAAAGTCATAACTACTTTCTACTCATACTTGTACTCTCAGTGTCCACATATCTCAGCAAGAATGTCTCCTCCGTTATTGGTATATGAGCAGCAGGAGGCCTAACAGCTGAACCAGGATTATCCCCACTCGGTGGCAGTTTTAGGCCGCTTGTCGTGCCTTGCATGTGGTTTTGCTGAATATGAGGGGTGCCGCTCATTGTGTGTGGATTCCCAGCCTGTATTTCCTGCTGTTTGAGGATAGAGGACGACGTGGGATTCATCACAAACTGATGGCGTTTGCTAATTGTGTGCACCTTGATAGGGGGAGAGCCTTTAAGAACTTGTAACACCGAGGGACTGCGAGGTCCAGCAGGCTCTTTGACACCCAGCTGCTGCCTCTTCCCTCGGTGTTCCCGCCCCCCGCCCGGACCTTTGAAATACCTTTCGCGACCCCCGCTCCGCGGGTGCCGCTCATTGTGTGTGGATTCCTGGCTGTATTTCCTGCTGTTTGAGGGTAGAGGACGATGTGGGATTCATCACAAACTCTTGGCGTTTGCTACTTGTGTGCACCTTGATAGGGGGAGAGCCCGAGCTGCTTCCCTCGGTGTTCCCGCCCCCCGCCCGGACCTTTGAAATACCTTTCGCGGCCCCCGCTCTGCGGGTGCCGCTCATTGTGTGTGGATTCCTGGCTGTATTTCCTGCTGTTTGAGGATAGAGGACGTGGGATTCATCGCAAACTGTTGGTGTTTGCTACTTGTGTGCACCTTGATAGGGGGAGAGCCTTTAAGAACTTGTAACACTGAGGGACTGCGAGGTCCAGCAGTCTCTCTGACACCCAGCTGCTGCCTCTTCCCTCGGTGTTCCCGCCCCCCGCCCAGACCTTTGAAATACCTTTCGCGGCCCCCGCTCCGCGGGAGCCGCTCATTGTGTGTGGATTCCTGGCTGTATTTCCTGCTGTTTGAGGTTAGAGGACGACGTGGGATTCATCACAAACTGTTGGCGTTTGCTTCTTGTGTGCACCTTGATAGGGGGAGAGCCTTTAAGAACTTGTAACAACGAGGGACTGCGAGGTCCAGCGGGCTCTCTGACACCCAGCTTCTGCCTCTTCCCTCGGTGCTCCCGCCCCCTGCCGGTAGCGATAAAATCTCGCTCCTAATCCCGCGACGCAGGACGCGCGCGGGACTCAGCCCGGGAGAAGCCCGGGACAAGGTGGGCCATCTGTGGCCGTCAGGGGCTGCAGGAGATTGGGCTGGGCCAACTCTCTGACATCCAGTTCTAAAAACATCAGACCTGCTTACTTCAGGGTACAGTGAGTTGTAGCCCTGCTGAGCACCACTTACAGATACTACTACTAGTGGCTATCAGTGACCTGTGCCTCTTTGTTGTGGTATATAGATAGATTGATTCTTTTCACTATAGTACGTTTGTTGCACTATGTCTGCACACTCATCTACTCCCTCACTAAATCCCTTATTCTCTACGGTAGGGGTTGCAATCCTGGGGCCTTTAGACAAATACTTCTGCAGGGCCACTCGTGAGATTGATAGAGAGATTGCCCTAGCCGAGAGACGTGCTGAGCTCAGGCTATCTGTTGAACTCCTTAAACGCCCTTTAGAGAAGCGGGCGTCCCTGGGTTTTCTGGCGCCGGTTCCCTCTGTATCATGCTCAACAGACCCTGACTCGAATGTTTGCCTATCTTTGGAAAAGCCGATTGAATTAGCTCTGTTGCCTAGCCCTGATGGGGTGGAGAGCTTCTTAGATTTGGATCTCCCTATCGAAGAAGAGACCCCGGTTGTGGAGCCTTTGAAAGTCCCTCCCCTTATGCCTACTTTGAACACTATTCCTAGTAATGGGGAATCCACTACTTTACCAGTTGTGCTATCTTCTGCAGTAGATAGAATCCCCCACACCAAAAGGAAAAGGTATATTAGCCCCTGCAAAGGTTTTTATCCTAAACCCCATAGGAAAATTAGGAAAATTGGAATAAGAGTGGGAGGAATCCAAAAGTCCAAAGGGGTGGGTGGAGGCTGCGTTTAGGGTGACACGGAGGTGGCGTCTCTCGGTGCATCATTAGCCAAACCACATGACGCTCCGACTACGGCACCTGCCGTGCTCGTACCCCTTAATATCCCCCTGATTGCCCAGATAGAGAAATTGATGAAATCTCTACTGACTCCGGTCGTAGAACGAGTTAAAAGGCTAGCGGATCGACTGGACAGTTTTGAACAAGCAACACTCGATAACTTCTTCTCTACCAAATCCTTAATTAAACTACACACTAGGATTGGAGCTGATGATTCAGGGGATGAACATGCTGCTAGGGTGACCTCTACCACTCCACAGGACCTATCTATTGTAAGTGGAACGATTAAGGGGGTGTCTGCATTAGAGGCCCCTCCTCTTCTTGTTGCCACTGCTAAAGGAGGTGATCGAAACCCAGGACAGGCCACTAAGAACCCGTTTAAACTTCCAGACCCCCCTAGGGTGACTAAAACTCATGCCAAGAAGCACGTAGGTGTCGAGGTTACTGGCAAAAATGATTATGCTACATTGAGAAAGTCCGGAACCAGCAAATGTCCTGAGTCAGCCCAACCGAGAATAACCAGCTCTATTCCTCCCCTTACTACCCAGCCTGATGTTTTTCCTCCCAAAGAGGCTCCAAGAATACCTCCTATGAATCTACCCCCAGATTGTCACCCCTTTGTTGCTATTCTCACCAACGTACCACCTTTGTTGGTTGGGCAGCAAGAATCCTACCAGACACTAAAAAATAAAACTATGCACTGGTTAAGGGTTAATAGACCACTACCCAGGGAAATAAACGGGTTGAACGTGGGTGTTAGAAGGGTAGGGTGGGTAGGCCGTAGTCATAAGCGTTTTGAGGGAGATTGCGTGGTGGTTACTTTTAAGGATCCCAGGGTTGCTCAGTTAATCTCTAACCAGAACCTAGGGACAAGTAGTGCCGGCATTGGAGTAGTGGATCTGACCTTCTTTTACCCGAGACCAGTTAGCAACCATCATGACATTTTTTCGGATGAAAGAGGATGGCAACATTTTGCCCTCCCCGGGTACGAACCCTTCCCTATGCCTTACCAACAGGTTCCATGGTTAGGGGCATATGGAAGGATGCCAGGTTATTGAAACGATACCTTCCCTGGGGTACTCCCTCCGTCCCCGGGTTTGAGTCCTTGGATGGAACCCAGGGTCTTGGAGACCACTAACATTAGTAAGATACCCTCCTCAATTGTATGTGGTCTCCAAGTACAGGGTGCTAATTCTAGCTGTGGGTCTAAGCAGGGAGAATGTGTACCTCACCAACTCCCCGAAGGGGAGTGGGTCCCTAACCTTGTACCTCACGGAGAGCCACCTGTGGTAGATCCTGCCTTAAGGATTCTCAGTTGGAACGTTGTGGGTATTACAAGGAAGCTGTCCCTACCAGAATGGAATACCCTTGTGGAGGGTTACTCCATTTGTATCTTCCAAGAAACTTGGAGTAGGGAGCCCTGCCACAAGGTAGGGTAAACATCCTTTTTCCAGCCAGCAGTACCATCCCCTTCTGCGAAGGGTCACCCCTCTGGGGGACTTCTCATATGGGTAGCCATCTCACTTGGTTGCCAGGTTATCCAGCATGTGACTGACTCACTTGATCTCCTGAGTTTAACACTTAAAGGACCAAAGAGAGGGCTGACCCTAGATATTTTCAATATCTATGTTAGGGGTAAAAAGGGGTGTACAAATTCACCCATAGTGTCAGAGCTGGAAACCCTGTTAAGGAGGGACACCAACAGTTCTCATGTCCTGGTTGCAGGGGACTTTAACTGCACGTTTGAGCCCCTTGGATTGGAGGACTCTTTGGGGACAACTGAAGATGATATTAGGAGAGGTATACCTGCTTTAACTCTACCTCCCATTAGAAGGTGGTCTCAAGTGGCGGTCCAAATCTACTCTTTAAACCTAGAATTCGACCTCAGGGCTGTGAATGGCAGGACAAATTTAGATCCGTCTGGAGCTCACACCTACAACAGGGTGGATCATACGTCCAGGATAGATTACATCCTCCTTGATGTCAAACTTTGGGTCTATTTGTTGGATATGGAGATACTCCCCACAGTAGAGAGTGACCACAACCTGCTCTCCCTTACTCTCCGCCCCTTCTGGACGGAGATTCTGGGGGCACATATGTCCCCTCTGACACATGCCCACCAGGAGGTTCATCCCTCCAATTGTGGTAGGCGTCTAAAATGGAGTAATCTGATCATGGACGAAGAGAAAGTCCTATCCATTACAACTCTCTTTTCTACCGCCCAGTCTAAGTTAGATGCACCGATCCCACATCCCGAGGAAGTTTCAGTGCTTTTTTTGTGCTACTACCAAGGCCTTGAGTGAACTTTTCCATCTTCCAAATAAGGCCTCTCGAGTTGATAAGCGCAAGAATAGGCCCAATCCACAGGGTTGGTACACGAAAAATGTAGAGAGAAGAAAAACTCCCTGATTGGCGCTGTTAAGAGTAAATCCTTGGCTGATATAAGATTGGCAAGGAAAGACTATTCACA